>NW_028277864.1:0-356826 GCF_059751315.1 Micrasema longulum | reverse complement strand
AAAGTAATTCTGTATATCTATTTCAACAATACAATAGATATTTAAGTGGGCAAAATTCCCTTTGATTTCTTAGCTAGTGATTTGTCAATTTTGCCCACGTCTAGACGTGGGCAAAATTGGTCAAACTGGTCACTGGATATTCCAAATTTGTGGATTAAAGTATCACTCGTCTTTTATTTAAATAATAAATAATAATGAACTTCCATCAAGAATTTTCACTTACAAACTTAAATATGATGATTATCAAAAAAGTTATTTTAAAAAAAAAAAATGCTAACTTGGGACCCTAGATATCCCCTTATACCGGAAGGGCCAAAGACAGATTATAAGCCCTGTAAATGCCTAACCTTCCAATTAGTATCCGCATTTAGTGGCGCATAGGGCACTGCACTGGTACTCCAACCGCAACATTATAGCGATCATTGATGAAGGTAATATGATTAGTTTTACGCTTCAGCGGAGCGGTTATGAACACTATCTTCATCCGTACATATCGAGACAGTATAAACTAACATCGATATTTATGTACGAAAATGTGTATATTCGTATGAAAATTCAAAATATATTCGTTGGTAATTTGTAATAGTTAAATATTACATACTACGAATACCGATAAAAATATATTAAATGGATTTAGAATAATTCATTATATTTTCAAAATCAATGTTTTCATACATATTTTTATTTTATTTTTTTAAATACGTCTCTAGAAAAATGCGACAGGTTTGGCCTTGATAGTTGTGACGCCAAGACTCGTGACAATGTTCTAAACAAATTAGAATGGTCAGGAACAAATTAACATGAATCGTGACGTTTTAGGGGCGTGGCCAATGGAATGACCGTTTTTGCGGGAATTCAAAATTACAAAGTTAAAAGTATTTTTTATGCTATTGATAATTAATAATAACGGCCTAGTGGTGCAGTGGTCAGCGCATTTGCCTACCATGCAAGAGGTTTCGGGTTCGATTCCCGACATGGTTGACATGAAATATTTATTTAAAAAGGTGTTTTTACACTAGAATATTTCATAGTCCTTGGACTGGTACCTGAAGCGTAAGACTGATCATCTTACCTTCATGTAACAAAAATGATCAAGACACACTGCGATTCGTGTAATAATGCAGTGCCCTATGCACCATTCGCTGCGGAAAGAGAATGATGATGATGAATAATTAGCAAAAAAAGTTTTTTTTACTGTACAGTATTTTATAGACCTTTATTACTTAAAAAAACGTGATATTTCCCTATTGAACATGTTAAGATAAGAACAAAATGTAAATATATTCTGTTTTTCATACATAAAACTTAATTTTACTTTGTAGATAAAATTGAGGATTAATTTTTACTTTCCATTAGAATACGGACCCAGGGCCACGATTATGAACGGCTATCTTCATCGGTATATACTGAGACGGTATAAACTAATATCAATATTTATGTATGAAAGTGTGTATATTTGTATGAAAATTCAAAATATATTCGTCGGTAACCGGTAATTGAACACGTTAAGAAAAAAAAATGTAAAAATTTTATATTTTTCACACAGAAAACTTAATTTTACTTTGTAGATAAAATTCAAGATAAATTTTAACTTCCCATCAGAATACGTACCCAGATGCCAGTTCAGAGACAGTAAAGTATTATTGCAGAGTAAAACCACAATATAAACAAATTTTTCATGCCGACTTGCCAGGAATTGAATCTGGGACCTCAGGTATGTCAGGTCACATACTAACCAGTTGTTTTTTCCACTCGATTAATTTTTTCATGATTTTACCTGAGAGTAATTATATCTTTACGAAAACACTTATTTAGCAGTATGCTTCTGAGGGTAGAGAAAGCGTTGCTAGTACTTGGATTATACTCGGATTCAAGAAATCTAGCGGCTGATAACCCTTTTTTTGCCCGACGGCAGTAGATATCCCATATGAGAAACAATAAGATATACATATACAAACAAATATGTTCACAGAGTAAAATCTACTAGAATTTAACTTCAAAACTTTACGGAAACATAATTTGTAGACTATAATATTGTCGATCAGTAAAAGAACAATAAAATAATATAATAAGGAAGTTCAGTTCTTTATTATTGATCTATTTATTCTTGGTCAAACAAAAAAGTTGATTGACTATCTCATTTCAAATGGTAAATGATGCAATGTTCATGATTTCTAAATTTTCTTTGAACTGTGCCTTTCCCTATTCTATCTTGAATAAAAGTATCTTTTATTTTCACATTTTATTTATAAACTGAAGACGAAATATTCTATTTTTTGTTTATCTAACAATGTAATAAGTTCCGGCAATCAGTTCCGGAAGTTACCTCTAGTTTTAATCAATTCAAATGCTCTACTTAGAAATGTAAGAAAATAAAAGAAATTGGTTATGTTGTCGATGTTGTCAACTGAAACTTGTGACATTAACATTCTTTCAAAAATATTACGCTTGAAATATTAAAAAAACTTATTGCATAGTATTAAGATTATCATTTTGCACGCGAAATAAAACAAAACGAACAAAAACCAAAAGGTACGGAAAGAAGTAAATGATTTTGCTTTTAATTTGTAGCAAATACGTTTAAATCACTATGTACCTTAAATTAAATGTTTGAAAGTAATTTTTAAAGATTATTTCAATGTACATATGTTGTTTTAAAGATATTCCCAAAAAATCGATTACTTTAGCGATTATTTTCATCGGTGTGCAAAATGTTTCGAGTGACCTATTTTACTGGCCTCTATTTTAAAAGTTCCGTTATTCGCGGGCAAGCTTATTGAATTGACACCACGTTATTTCATTTAAATTAAAAAATAAATAAAATTAACGTGCGGTGGCATATGGAAGAATTCTTCCATCGATTAAAATAAAGAGGGTAAGATTCTGATTCCATTTCATCATTTTATTATTATCACTTTCACAGTAATTATTAAAAATTACGAAAAAATCTAGAAAGATGACTATTTTACTAGAAATGTCTAAAATCAAACGTGGGCCAATTGCGTTGAGCCAAGTCGGGTAATGTGGACCAATGAGATTACTGTTTTCGAAACGTCATCGCTAAATGAACCAATGACATTACTCCACGAAGCGCACTAGCGCTAAATAATGACCGGCGGTCGCGGCTAGCACCTCAGTCTTCATTCAATAGTCAGAAAATAAGCAATCGTGTCGGATAGTGATACGGAATTATATACATTTGCGACTTTCTCAAATATTCTCAGGTAAATGTCAGACTATTACGATCCCACATCATCTGCCCTTATTTCAGCAAAGTAATTGTGTATTTTGAATTGGATTGTGCGAAATATTTAGATTTTTTGACAGCGTGGTTCAGTGGGCAGCTCGCCGGATTTACCGGAGTGCCATGTCATCGAATTACTACTCGTACTAACGCACTTTTATTCGCAAATCGGTCTAGTTTTCTTTGTAATGTGCGGTAAATTCGTTGTTTCGATTCACGGCTCGGCGAAATAAGTACAGTTCCATTTATAAACCCGATAGAAATTGTATACGTCATCAACGCTGACTGTGAATTTTTTTACTCTGCGGTGTAAGGACGCGCCTTATTGAAGGGTCATTGTGTGTTTGTTGCAGGGAATATACATTTTCTATAGAGGGATATTGAATTGATCCAAAATGAGATTGTGCATTCTGGGAGCGCTCTGCCTGCTGGCAGCGGTGGCAGTATTTGCCGACGACAAGAAAGAAAAGGATAAAGACATCGGAACTGTCGTGGGAATCGATCTCGGAACAACTTATTCATGGTGAGTGCCGCTTGACTGTATCATTAACCCCTTTCTACCGATCCTTTAAGTCAAGGTTTGGTCAATTTCCATACAAGGTTAAACTTAACGGTACACGCGTACCTAACTACGTTACCTATTGTACTGTGCGTATCGAACGCGTGGAACACGATCCGACTTCACGTCAAATAAATCCTGTTATACTTTACATTTATTGGAACAGAAAGAGAGGAATACGAAAGTATTTGTATTTACAGGGTTTATGACCTGTCATTCACTGGTTTAAGTGACCACTTTGCACACTGTGTGACATTCATTATCCTGTCTATATTTAAACATACACATTTTCTCAATGAGGAAGTTCAGTGTCTTTTTTTTATTTTTTATTTGTTAATAGACTTAAACTAAGCCAAACATTTTTTTTTACATATTGTATTATCAGCGCTATGATTTTTAAAGTTTCGTATTTCTAAAATAACTCTGCGTGAGACATCAGAGATTGTTCACTGTTAGTTTTTCCCATTGGTCCGTTTATGGTAAGCTAATCGGATATCCTTCATAGCTGTCACATCATTGGTTGGTTCATATGAACCAGTGACGTCAATCAAAGTAGTGCGTTTTTTTTATTTTTTCGTACATTTTCAATAAATTTTGCCGTATGATTTAATGCTCTAATTTTTACCGAGCGCAAGAAAATATTTTTTGTATCCATTTTCCTGTAAGGCTGAAGTTCCTCATTCGTCCATCTATTGACTTTTATAAAGAGCTGAAACCTTTATTGAAGCGGGTGATATTCATCCGACTGAATTATTTCACCTACTAGGCAACACCAGAAAACACCTTTTAATTTTGTCGGCCTCGTGGTGTAATGGTCAGCGCGTTTGCCTATCATTCATGGATCTCGGATTCGATTCCCTACATGCTTGATATGAAATATTCATTAATAAGGGTGTTTTATCACTAGAATATTTTGTGTCCCTGGACTGGTACCTGAGACTGATCATCACCTTCATGTAACAAAATAAAAAAATGATACTCATCAATCCGTGCACAACCCGTGCACAACCTTCACTATTCATTTCTTAATAGCAATTTAAAAGAAAATAATAATGTTCCACAAAGTTAGCACTTCAAACATAAAAAAATATTTTTTTAGTGTTGGAGTTTACAAGAATGGACGTGTGGAGATCATTGCCAACGATCAGGGTAACAGAATCACTCCTTCCTACGTGGCCTTCACCGCCGAGGGTGAGCGTCTGATTGGAGATGCGGCCAAGAATCAGCTGACCACCAATCCAGAGAACACTGTGTTCGACGCCAAGCGACTTATCGGTAGGGAGTGGTCTGACTCCGCTGTCCAACATGACGTCAAGTTCTTCCCGTTCAAGGTAATTTGTCATTATTGTTAATTACGGAGATGATTATATTTTTTAGTATTGTAGATTAATCATTATTATTTTTATAATAAATATATACAATTTATGTTTTTTTTTATTAATAAATATGAGAAGTATTAGATCAAAGTGTATTTACTCCATATATCCAAATAATTTGGTTTTAACCTGTTGCACCACCACTAATAAAGATGACATAATTTGTTCATACAACACACTATTTAATTTTGACACATTTTTTTATTATAATAAAATAAGACTAAATTCATATTTTGTAATAAATAATGTGAAATAAATTGTGATTATTACATTTTATTATGAAATCAGTAACCTAAATGTATTTATTTATGTCATTTTTATGAATAAAGTTATTGTCATTCAGTTTTAATGTAAAAAAAAATATTTCAAAGACAAACCGGCGAATCGCTGGCTTTGGAGGTCAGTGACAAATTGACTTTTACAATTGGCTTTGTGTTGCAATGGGTTAAGCAAATTATTCAAAAATAAATTATTCTTTCTATATGTATCCCAAGAACACCGAATCAAACTGTATTTTAATAAATATCGAAGAATAGTAGTAAATCCAGTCATAATGGCACTTAAAAACGTATTTAATTTTGTGTTTCAACCTTTATCTTAAAAGTGATATGCACGGAGTTAATATACTTGGATCTGTTGCTAAATTGCAAAATTAAAGTATTTTGGGGAACACAAATACTTTTTTTTTTAAATTATGGAAAAGAAATGGTATCTAAAACATATAATTTTGTGTGTTTTATTAAAATATATTTCTTTCTCTTTTAGGTTGTTGAAAAGAATAGCAAACCTCATGTGGAAGTAGCCACAAGCCAGGGAGACAAGATCTTCGCCCCTGAGGAAATCTCCGCCATGGTTCTCGGCAAGATGAAGGAAACCGCAGAGGCCTACCTCGGCAAGAAGGTCACTCACGCCGTGGTCACCGTGCCCGCCTACTTCAACGATGCCCAGCGACAAGCCACTAAGGACGCAGGAGTCATCGCCGGCCTCAACGTCATGAGAATCATCAACGAGCCCACGGCGGCGGCCATCGCTTACGGCCTTGACAAGAAAGACGGAGAAAAGAACGTTCTCGTGTTCGATCTCGGTGGCGGAACTTTCGATGTCTCTCTCCTCACTATTGATAACGGCGTTTTCGAGGTCGTAGCTACCAACGGTGACACCCATCTCGGAGGCGAGGACTTCGATCAGAGGGTCATGGACCACTTCATCAAGCTGTACAAGAAGAAGAAGGGCAAGGACATCAGGAAGGACAACCGCGCCGTGCAGAAGTTGAGGAGAGAGGTGGAGAAGGCCAAGAGGGCTCTGTCGGCCAGTCACCAAGTCAGGATTGAGATTGAATCCTTCTTCGAGGGAGACGACTTCTCAGAAACTCTCACCCGAGCCAAGTTCGAGGAGCTGAACTTGGATCTCTTCCGGTCTACCATGAAGCCTGTGCAGAAGGTAGATATTTTTTAAATCTATATACAGATTCATATTTTTTTACATGCAATAGTGGTAATATTAAAAATGCAGTAGTTTTATTTATTTATTTATATATATGCCCAATGGGCATTTTTAAGCACATGTTTATGCATAGAAAACTATTATAAAAAAATAGAAAGACTCAATGGTATATAGTAGATTTTGTGGGAGTGGAAGTGGAGTGGTATATAGTTTTGTAAGTTATAATTGTAGTTAGCAAATACATATATATTACAAAAACAAAAAAACATATCCCTAACTCTATATGAGGCCAAGAGCCCTGTGTTGACTTGGGATTCAGCATAATAGAAAGTAGAAGCATGTACGTTATTAAATAATAGCAAAAATTAAAATTTAAAATGATTATACAAACATATATTTCAATAATCATCTGGACAATACGCTTATTAGTATATAAATGTATGCAATATCTCGCAGCAGTCTCCCGAAACGGTCTCTCATCATAGACGATCACTGAGACGAAGATTACATTATCAAAGAGCTCAATATTTATCGAAATCTGGTCATTGATCGTATTTAGCAGCAAGTAGTATAGGAAAGCTTTGATTGTATCTAGCTGTTTTATCGATTGGAATTACCATATTTCCACCGCAACTCTCTCGAAGTCAGGGACATTTATGCTATTTAAATGTCTAACCAAATAATACTGTAAACATCAAATAAATGTATCTAATCTCGCCAGGTGTTGGAAGATGCCGACATGAACAAGAAGGACGTAGATGAGATCGTTCTGGTGGGAGGCTCTACTCGTATCCCCAAAGTACAGCAGTTGGTTAAGGAACTGTTTGGAGGAAAGGAACCTTCTCGAGGTATTAACCCCGACGAAGCTGTCGCTTACGGAGCTGCAGTCCAGGCTGGAGTACTCAGCGGTAAGTTGACATATTTGTAAAGCCTATGATCCTTAACCTATCTGAATTTTTTTGCTGTTCTTGCACGGCGTCCGGAAGTGAAGAGCCGTCACAAGGAGTGCGTGGCTTTCTTCACAAATTTCATTAGGAAATTAATCAGAAAGTTCTATTCACAAACCGGAATCTGAATTGTCAGATGAAATGTACAATGGGGAAATATCACATACTACGAATACCGATGAAAATGTATGAAATGGATTCTGAATAATTAATTGTATTTTCAAAATTGTTCCGAAATGTTTTCATACATAAAAGTAAAAAATATATATTTTTTAAATACGTTGCTAGAAAAACGCGACGTGTTTGGCCTTGGTTGTTGTGACGTTAAGATTCATGATAATGTTCTAAACAAATTTCAATGGCCAGGAACAAATAAACATGAATCGTGTAGTATTAGGGGCGTGGCCAATGGAATGACCGTTTTTGCGGGAATTCAAAATTACAAATTCAAAAATATTTTTTATGCTACTAATAATTAGCAAAAAAAAATTTTTTTTACTGGACAGTATTTCATAGACCTGTATTACTTTAAAAATGTAAAAAAAAGTGGTATTTCTCTATTGTGTGCACCCACTTTTAAATGATTTTTTTTACTTAAATTTCTTTATGACACCAATACTTTTAACAAGGGGCTATGTTTTCAGGCTAAGATTAGTTTTATATATGTTTTTCCTTTGAGAAATACTAGAGTTTTTCATCAAATCACACGCTATTAATGAATTATTATTATGTACGCATTATGTCAAATGAGTTTCAAAACCTGCTCTGGATTTTAAAAAAAAGAATGGTGTCGTTTATAAATGTTTTAGAAAACCCACAAAATAACATGTTTGTGAGTCACATATCCTGCTCCACTGTGTTGAAATACATAAAAAATTTCTGAGTTGCTAAATCCGCTTTGACTCATATTTTTACTGTGATACATATGTTGTAAAACAATATTGTTTTCATGAATTTCTCAACTCTTCGCAGGGCTAAAGTCCCACAAAATTAAATAATTTTGTGATTGTAAAATTATCAATAAATGCATAGTGCAAGCACGTGTGTGAATCGGCTGCAGGTTCACTGTAATTTATGGCGAGTATGAATATACGATTTATCCCACAGGTGAACAGGACACAGACGCCATCGTACTGCTGGACGTGAACCCCCTGACCATGGGTATCGAGACCGTGGGAGGAGTGATGACCAAGCTGATTCCCCGTAACACCGTCATTCCCACCAAGAAGTCGCAGATCTTCTCCACCGCTAGTGACAACCAGCACACCGTCACCATCCAGGTACAGATAAACTCCCATACATATATATGAGCGCATTAACCCTTGGGAAGCGGCTGTAACATATGTTGCTATCCTACGTTCCATACTAGATTTCCTTCCGTTCAACGCGAACGTAAACAATGTTGTTATGCTGGCGTTCGGCGGTCGATAAAATCTTTAGCTTGATCCCTATGACGTTCCCACTCAGATAAGTGTATAGGATATTTCATGCTACTAATGCCATCTACGGTTTACCAACGAAAATTATATGTTTGTTTACTAAAAATCCAGATCTAAGAGATCACTTATTCGGGTCGCGAACCTAAGAAAACAGCTAATTAGTTTGAAATTCTGGCGGGTACAATTCGACCAATAGTGTCTCGCCGGGCTCTTCCCAGTAACTACGTCAGTGTAGCATAGTGCGCGGATAGAATATGCACAGCGGCGAATATTTTGATTTGCAATCTGTATACTTTCGAATTTGTGTAGGTCCCTAATTAAATTTAGTTAAATAAGTGACATTACAAATAATTTTATCATACTATTGTGTAGTGGTGGGTGTTTTTTGAAACAAACATTTCTTCATAATAATAAAAATACGTGTGTACTTTTATTCCATTTTTATTTATAATTTTTACCAGTGACCGGGTTTTGTCGTGACCGACATCGTCAAACTGATGGGAAACTATTTTTTTTTCTATGTTATATGCAAGTGCAAGCAGGAAAATTTGTGTTCGAAAAACTTTTGTTGGTGAACCGTTTTAAAAATTACGTTTTTATTAGTAAACAAAAAACGAAGTTTTAATAATTGTTAAATACATTTAGAGTATCGAAATTACGAACGATTGGTTAATTTAAAATTATATTTTTTCAATATTGTATTTATAATGACGTCACAAAATTTGGTTGACGAAGAAATTGCCGAAATAATTGGAGAATTGGACTCCGATTACGAAATATTTTCTGAGGATGACACAGAGGTAGGTGATCTTGATTCCGATATGGAAACAGAATCTGTTGAGGACCGTGTCGAAGAGAGGGGACAGTTAAATTCATGGAAATCTGGACCTTATATTCCCATAATACATGAATTTGATGATTTCCAATCGGGTATTACTGTCAACAGCCTCTCCAGTAATTCAATTGAATGTGATTTTTTTGAACATTTTTTAAACATTCAGATAATGAGCACTATAGTTTCAGAAATCAATAAATTTTATGTATATACATATACAAGGAAAGAACAAGGGCCAAGTTCTCGCACACACAAATGGAAAGATATCACTGTTCCCGAATTATATCGTTTTTACGCACTGTCTATGGTGATGGCGAAATGTAAGCATTTATCTATTAAACAATACTGGCGTACCGATGACTTGTATTTTTATCCAATTTTCGGAAAAACAATGCCAAGGGATCGGTATCAGTTAATTTTACAAATGTTGCATTTCTCTGATCCAAATAGTCCCCCGTCTTCCGACAGATTAAACAAACTTAGGATATTAATAGACCATACGAGAAAAATGTTCAAAGAGACAATGGTTCCACACGAAAATTTATGCATAGATGAAAGCATGATAGCATTCAAAGGAAGATTATTGTTTAAGCAATATATTCCGTCAAAACGACACCGGTTTGGAATTAAATTATTTGTGTTGTGCGATGTGACAACCGGATATATTTTAGATTTTATCATCTACTGTGGAGAAGGAACGGACATAGTAGATGATCAAAATTTTGGAGTATCCGGAGCTGTAGTCACAACACTTTTAAAAGATTATATTGGAAAAGGGCACAAATTATGGTGTGATAATTGGTATTCAAGTCCGGTATTATTTAAATATCTTCATGCAAATAAAACTAATGCGTGTGGGACCGTAAGAAAAAATCGAAAAGGCTTACCACAATTTAGAAAATTGAAAAAAGGGGAAGTAGAAGCTTAAAATGATACTCCATTATTAGCCCTAAAATGGTGTGACAAGAGAGAGGTCCATATGTTGACAACAATGCACGATGACTCCATGGAGCCAACTGGAAAACTACATTATCGCACAGATGAGCCCATAATTAAACCGAAATGCATAATTAATTATAATAAATGTATGGGAACAGTGGATAAAGCTGATATGATGCTTAGTAACGTAACATGCATGAGGAAATCTTTAAAATGGTACAAAAAGGTATCATTTCATTTTATAGATTTGTATTTATTAAATTCTTTTTATTTATTTAAATCAGTAACCGGCAAAACAATATCATTTCCAGATTTTCAAGAAAATGTTACAACGCAACTATTAGCGAAATATAAAATACCAATTATAAGGACACCACATCCCACAGTTTCGACAAGCCGGACTCCACACAGAATTTTTCCAAGGGATATAATGGATCACATTCCCGAGTTGATTCCGCCGAACCCTAAAAAAAAAACGCCGCGAAGACGTTGTCATGTTTGTGCGAACACAAAATTAAAACCAAAAAAAACAAAATTAACTCGATACTTTTGCTCTCCATGTAATGTAGGATTATGTCTTAAACCCTGTTACAAAATATACCACACGTGTGCGAAATTTTAATTCCGTTCCATCAATAAACATCAATTTCACCCCATAAAATGTTATTATTAATTGTTAAGAACATGTCAAGTGTCGAAAACCATAAAATAATCAGTAAAACCGTTTTAATAAAAGCTTTCCAAGTGTCCTAGTACAAACGAAAAATACGTTTTGTTAAGTGGCGCAGTGTTCCAATATCACTGCTGTCCGGTATCATATGACATTCAAGATGGCGGTACAGTTTCAAGTAGTAAGTGATTTACTATGAATATTTTTTGTTCGCGTTATCTTCCTTAATTATGGGACTGTAATGTTTATTTTAGTTCTCCAAAATGTTCTTTAAACAGTTTAGGTCTTCTCAAGTTTGGTAATTAATTTATAAGTGCCTTATTCATAACATAATCATGAAGATAAATATTCAATCAAAAGTGGCCGCGTGAATGGTTTGGTGAGAGATTACAAGACCGTCGCCCCACAAAGGTTAAAAGAGCGCAAACTTAGACATTTTCATTGAAGGAGTTATTGAGATATTTTTGAAAAAAAGAATTGTGTGATTTTAAATTATGCTTCACTAGCTCAATGGAGAATGCTAAGTTTGCGGTGTAAAGTAGTAAAATTGAAACCTATTTTTTGCAAGATTTAGAGACGGTTTTGAATTGCGCTATTATTTAGGTAGGTGGGTTTTTATGTATCTTGGCATCAATAACTAATTTTTCGGTTTTTGGTGGAGATTTCTAAGTTTGCTTCTAATATCCTCGTATGTATACACCAGACTTCCATTTTACATGCGTGTAATGGCGTGTATGTATAATTACATATTTTAAAAATATGTAATCAATAATGGTGGTTTTCAGAATTTACATTTTGAAAGTATTTAAAATCCGATGTGAGTGGTGATGTTTTTATTTTTTTTAAATATATTATCTCAACCATTTGGAGTGGTGATGTTTTTTTTTCCAATGTATTGATGCTGATAAAAAAATATCTGTAAAGAGCAGGTATTTACACTCTGAATATTTTTTACAGTTTTAAACATATTTTAATAAAAAATTTGCACGCAAATACATATTTAATTTACCATTTATACATATAAGTGTTTTTGCGAATAAGTGAATGAACAATTTAGAACGAAACATATTTTTTCTTACAAGTAAAATCTAACTTTGAATAGAAATTTTATGTATAGTTTTTTACAAATTTTTTTTTGTCAATTTATTGAATTACATGTATTTGTACTTGTACTATACTAACTACTGTGGATGTACTTGTACTATGGAAACAAAATAACTTTCTTAATGAGGTACATTTTTTATAAAATAAATTCTTACACATGTGTAGATTGTAAACTTACCCCATTTATACATATCCATTGAATACCTTTATTGCATTTCAAACAAACCAAGTTAGACCACTTTATCGGTCCTCCAAATTTAACGTCATCTTCACAGATTCCAAGACTTGGGGTTTCAAATGGTTTAGCTCTGGATATTGAATCTTTTAAAGCAAACCATTATTTTTCTATTGTTTCCATTATTATTGAAGTGAATTGCAAAAATTGATGTATAGAAATGACAAATGATCAGTTTCCACATAACAATTTTCATTTTTAAAACCATCTATTTCATCAGAAGTCGTTGTAATTTTTCTGGGCCTTAAATTGCACAAACACTTGAATTAAAATGAAAAAATCATACTTTGACATTAACTTTGTATTTTCTAACGAGAAACACACCGCTGTCAACCGCCAACCGTATGACAGTTTGAGATATCAAAGTTTGCACGAGTGCTCGTGCAAACTTTACGTGAGATACGGTGGCGCTCGCCACACAAAGAGCGCTGTCGTGCTCCTCAGCACTCCAATGGTAACATTTTATTGCGTTTTGTATTCAAGAAGCATGTTTAGAGTAGTTTCCGGTAAAGGTGTACCTAATTTGGTTGTAACGTTTCCCTACAGGTGTACGAAGGAGAACGTCCCATGACCAAGGACAACCACTTGTTGGGCAAGTTCGACCTTACCGGCATCCCTCCCGCACCTCGAGGCATCCCACAGATTGAAGTCACCTTTGAGATTGACGCCAACGGCATCCTCCAGGTAATTTACTTTCAATGTTGGACATGTTTAATTCAATAAGTAAAAATTAAATATTTTTCTTCCAATTGATTAAACATAACTTAAAATATCCTTTATTCCTTAGTATTCAATAGAATTATTTCATCAAAAAGTCAATCTTTCAGCAAACATAAGACAGTCAATTATTGATTCATAAAATATATTGTTAACTGAATGAACTGTCATTATTAAATTAATAAAGAATACGGTTTTAAGTGTGAAAAAGAACCAGAACCCTGGACGAGCGTTTTTAACTCAATGGCTACTCTCCGGTAAACATTCTAGAAAAGGAAATTGCGTGGATACAAGTCCGCTTTGTAGTGTAGCCTACCATTCTTGAAATCCCGGGTTTGATTCCTGGCAGGGTAGTCGAGAAATATTAGTTTTAAAGTATTATAACTGCGATATTTCAATGTTCTTGGACTGGCACTCGAAGCGTAAGACCAGTCACCTTACCTTCCGTAGTACAAAAATGATCTAGATACGCTGCAATCGGACTGCCAATGCAGTGCTCTATGCACCACTAGGTGTGGATAGGGAAATAATGATTATCATTGATAAAATTAAGAAACGGCTCTATAATATCGCGGTAACTTCAAAATCGTAATTTGTGAGTTACCCACAAAAATCCTGTTTTTTAATCCTCCACAAATGCTGCAAACAGATAAGTCATGCATTTAAATCATCATAATCAGATTTTAACGAATCACGACTCGCCAATTTGTAGCATTTATGGAGGAAGATACAAATATTTGTTTTTAACGGGTAACTGACTAAGTGAACGTAAAATAGTTTTTTGATATAAGGTGTAAATAAATAAATAAATACCTCAAAAATGCTGATTTTGATGTTACCTAGTTTTAGTAATGACTCCATGATATATGGTAAATTTGTTTATTTATTTTATTTTCACGTTGCATTATTACTCTTCCATTTGTTTCGTCAAAGTAATATTGTTCGAATGTTTCAGGTGTCCGCTGAAGACAAGGGAACCGGCAACCGTGAAAAGATCGTCATCACCAATGACCAGAACCGCCTGACTCCGGACGACATCGAGCGCATGATCAAGGATGCGGAGAGATTCTCCGAGGATGACAAGAAGCTCAAGGAGCGAGTTGAAGCCAGAAACGAACTGGAAAGCTACGCCTACTCACTAAAGAACCAGCTTCAGGATAAGGACAAGCTTGGTTCAAAGGTAGTTATAAATCTTACTTAATTGACTAGGAACATTTACAACAGTTCATTAGCCAGCCAGACGTATTCATACTACAAGATTATGAAAAAACAACTATTTTAATAAAATTAATATTTGAATCACTAACTTTGAGATTTTTCGTGTTAATAAACTATGTATTGGCTTTGTGTAAAATCACTAAAATAAATTTAATGTGCCAATCGGTTTCAGAACACGACTGTTCCTCGTTCAGTTATGTGTGTGAAGTTGAACCAGAACCCTGGACGAGTGTTTTCAACTCGATGACTACTCTAGTAAATTAGATTGATTTTGTAAGAAAACCATGAATAAATTAATATTTCCATTAAAGTTTTTGTACCGCTAGGCTAAGGCAGCAGGTTGGGAAATTTTAGGCAATTTTTAGAAACTCATTTATACCGCTGTCATGTCGATAATTTTAATAACTCCTCGTGTCCTAGTGTTCCATCGAGCTTCTAACAGATGTCTCCGAGTGTACAAAATCTAAAATCGTTAGAAATACTTGACCTCGACAAAGTACGACTCGTACAAAGGCACTCGGTTTTTGTTTGGCTGGACATCCGAGCACGGAAACAGAGAGCGCATCAAGGCGCTAATAATATTTAATCTGCATGCTCACGCACTACGGCATTGCATAGCTACTAGATAACGACATGGCTACTAGATAACGTTTTTAGGAAACCATGGTTTAACAGGTTACCAATGCTAATTAGTGGTCAATGCATAAAACACCCAGACTCAAGAAAAATTGCATTTTATTACCGTGATCTCACTGGGAATCATTAACATTTTGTTATATCGCTAGGCACCTATTTTTAAGTGTCAGGGGAAGATTCTTCAAGTACAGGGTTACAGAAGTGTATTTTCTTTATGAATCGGTTATTGATTCATTTGTTTATTTATAAACCCTTTCTATCTTTTGGCGGACTCGATATAACATATTGGTTTTTCCCCAGCCCGCTTGGCAGCATCCGACTGCAGATGAAATGTAAAAATTACTCAGAATCATATCTTCGTAGATCCCTGAGTAGTGATTGTACCTCGTGCCAATATGTACATTATTACCTACCTTATTCTGCGATTGGCGCAACCATATTCTGTTTATTATTTTTTATCTTTTAGTAAATATATGTATGGTAATGCTTTTCATGTACGTACTTATCCGACGTTAAGAAATCACACTTATTTTTCCTATCATTTAGATTCATAAAATACTTTTGGTAATGTGCAATTTTTGTAGGAATTATTTTAAAAGTAGCCCGTGTCTCTTATTTTTGGTACCCAGAAGTACATTTTTACTAAAGCGGTGTTTTAGTTGTGAATCATCAATACAAATTATTTTGGTATTTAGAGTGTAAAAGGCTTTATAAAGAATATATTTCTTGTTTCCAGGTAACCGATGATGAAAAGAACAAGATGGAAGAAGCCATCGATGCATCCATCAAGTGGCTGGAAGACAACCAGGATACAGATGCCGAGGAATACAAAAAACAGAAGAAGCAGCTAGAGGAAGTAGTTCAGCCCATAATCTCCAAGCTCTACGCCGGTCAGGGAGGACCCCCTCCCCAGTCCGGCTCTGACGAAGACGACGACATGAAAGACGAACTTTAAATAGATATTGATATATCTTCGGATGTTAAAACCATCCTCTTGTCTCTGGTAAATTTAAGGCCTACCTCGCACAAGACGTTCTCACTTGTTTTGTTATACAATGCAAGATCAGACGCCATTGTCGGGTGTCTCTTAACTGTCCGAGACATTTGGAATCGCGTAAAAAGACTTAAATCCGAGAAAGTGTGGTGAGGACAATTTAAGTGCACCGTGAGTCATCAATCATCGTCGAACGCGTGCCCACTAGCCCCTTATAGCGTACAATATTTATTCCTTCATTTCTCATTCATTTACCTGTTTATAAAATCTTCCCGATGATCATCAAGGCCCTCTAAATAAAACAATGGCTGTGCATTTAATTTTTAACCTTTAAATGGCGTTGGTAATTCCTTGTAATTCAATTATCTCCCTGATCGTACCAAATAATATCCAGTCATTTGCGGTGGAGTACATAAAGTCAGAGAATGCCGGTCAGAATAAAGCGTGGTAGATACATTCAGAAGTTTTCTTCGACAAAAGATATTCTGAACCCAAGAACTTACCGCACTTGATTTAAACCATTTTGAATGTCTTGCAAACTCGGTACTAATAACCGTAACGACCGCAAACTCTGGCTTTATGATCTCTACAAGTCCTATATTAACCTTGTAAAGCGACATTAGCTTACGTTGAAACGATCGCGCTCCATCGCCGATTTTCAGTGAAGTTTATCTTATTAGAAGACAATTTGAATCTAGATACAAGTAATTAAATTTTTACAAAAGAGATTATGCGAATGCGCGATGTATGAAAGAAGTATTTATTTATTACCCTTTGTTTTATCCGTACTACAGATTTGTAGTTATTTAAAAAGTAAAACCATTGCGGAAATGAAATATTGGCAGAAATATCTTATTATAGTAATTATTTATATATTTGAGAAGATCTACGATAAGTTCAAGTTTTCTTTTCCGCAATGTGTTTTCTTTTCCATCACCGTCAAATTGTTGATCCGATTATTTTTCCAAATTGTTATATTTTTGATTGTGTGAGACATCTCGGGATGGATGGATGGCAGTGGCCGTTGGCTGTCGCTAGCAATTTCTTGTGGAGAAAAATTTCAATTACTGAGACTGCCCACTTAGAATATTTTTTATGTATTTGTATAAGCCTAGGTAATTACATTATTATGTCCAATTATGATGTCGATGAGAGAAAATTATTGAAAAATAAACATTTTTTTGTCACGACAATACATTGTTTCAATTTTCGCTATGATTTTTTTTAAGAACGGTTGTTTGACAGTTCTACTCGAGGACGTGTCGACTGAAATGTCAATTTTGTAAATGGAATTTTAATGTGGCAAAATATTATAACGGCTTGTATATAAGAAACGCAGATGTGTTCTACTTTTACAATCTGCCGTAAAAGTTCACGGAGAAAAAACACAGATAATGGAAATAATACAAATGGATTATGAACCTGTTGGAGTATTTTGGAAGTCAGATGGCAGGAGGGACCATATGTATTTTTCAAAAATGTTCAGGAGAGCTGAAATACGACTCAATTTCAAGACTTCAATCCCCAAAGTAAAATAATTTAGTGTTGCTTTTCAATAATGAATTACCATATTTATTGTGTATGCAGATAATTGGTAGAATTCCATATTTAATTTGGTAATGTATCCAAAATAAAACAAGTTTATTGGATTGTAATTCTACTTTATTTTTTATAAAATATACAAAGGGTATATTGTGACGCGTTTCGTCTTGTTAGGACATTTTCAAACAAACTAACTTAAATATTTACAAAGTTTCCTTATATACTAAAAATAATTGCTATTTTATGTTTGTGGATTTCTATACAAGCCAAAATAAGTAGAGTAATTAAAATTCAATTAGGGTATACTGAGTATATTAGAGGAATATTTTGGTTATATTGGGGAAAAACCTTCCATTATTTTTTTTATTTTACCAAATACCTACTAAATATATAAAAACTTGTAATGTTCCTAATAAATTAAATTAAAATAAAATAATATTATAAAATCTTAATGTATTTTACCTTAGTTGACATTAAACATGAATGAAACCTGTGTAAAACACCAATGTAGAATTTCAACAATAATTTTCAAAATAAACCTGTATAAATGAAATCAATATTTTTATAATTATTACATTAATTTTAAAGTCATACCCTTACAAATGTTTCTAAATAATGGAAGGTTTTTCCCCAATATAACCAAAATATTCCTCTAATATACTCAGTATACCCTAATTGAATTTTAATTACTCTACTTATTTTGGCTTGTATAGAAATCCACAAACATAAAATAGCAATTATTTTTAGTATATAAGGAAACTTTGTAAATATTTAAGTTAGTTTGTTTGAAAATGTCCTAACAAGACAAAACGCGTCACAATATACCCTTTGTATATTTTATAAAAAATAAAGTAGAATTACAATCCAATAAACTTGTTTTATTTTGGATACATT
The DNA here is from genome assembly GCF_059751315.1 of Micrasema longulum. Taxonomy (NCBI): domain Eukaryota; kingdom Metazoa; phylum Arthropoda; class Insecta; order Trichoptera; family Brachycentridae; genus Micrasema; species Micrasema longulum. The sequence continues at coordinate 338,034 of NW_028277864.1, read as the reverse complement.
ACCAAATGAATTACCATTCTAAATTATGCTGTTATTTTTAATTCTATGTGTATTTACTTAAATATTGATTAAAACTTTTGAAAACTAAAAAACAGAAAAAAAAACAGATGGTCCCTTCTGCCATCGGACTACTGATTTAGTGGAGGACATGGCGTATAATGTAGTGGACAGCTAAAAAAAATCTTGGCAAACAGTTCTGTAATGTCATATTACATATTATTGTTTAGTAATCTATTTTAATAATTCATATAATTTAGTTCTGTTATAACAAAATATGACTTCAACATACATATTACAACAGACATGAAGAACATTTTACAGAAGGCAATATAGAAGTCTAGGCGAAATGATATTCGACCTAATATTTTCGAAACCTGCGAAATCCGACAAGCTCAGTTTATCACTTCTCACATTAATTAATTTTCACATAAAATAAATTCCATTTTGTGGAGGGTAATTTATGTCACAATTTTTCCATATATTTCTTTACTTTAATATATTTTTCCTTTACTGTTGTCTTCATCTTCTTTCTTTAGATCTTGCAATTTGTTTTGACAGGATATTAGTCTCGGTCCTGTGATGCAGATGTCCAACTTTCCCTCCACCTCTTTGGTGGTCGTACCGGTGGTCGACGTTCCTCGGGGGACTCTTGCATCACAATCTTAGGAATCTCTCAACGTGGTCTTTTTAGAATCGTCTTCTCTGCCTACTCCATTTCACAATGCCCTCTATGTTCCATAACACCCGTGTTCTGCGAATCATTTCATTAGGTATTCTATCTTTGAGGGTTCTACCTATGGTTGCAACGTTTTCATTTCTGGAGTTCTAAAGGAAGTGTTTTGTTCTAACAGTATCTGCTCTTGCTATGATTCCGTAAGTCATTATGGGGATGTTTATAATCTGTAATGTAACACATTTAATTTGTAACAAAAGTTATGTCTGCATATTTTTCTTTGTTTTCTGCCCATAGAATTTTTGTGCAGTGCAATTTTTTCTTATAGTTAAAGAACCACTGGGCTATAATAGAGATCCCATAGATAATTAAATGGCTACGAATGATGACCAGCAACGAGCAAAACAATCAACTGAGTTCTATGACTTATTTTTGTTGATTATTTAAAACAAACAATTCAATATCTTACGGATAACAATGGCTTGTGTGCGGTAATGCTTGGAAAAAACCTGCATTTGTGAGAAATAAAATGTGTGTAGTCTTTCACCAATAACATATAAAAAATCATTTTTTTTTAATACTTTATTTTTCTACATACATTAGTGTGGAACAATTTAACAATAATAATTGTCCACGATTGGTGCAAATACATTGCAGAAATAATTTCATTTTGCCTACAAACTATTTTTTATAATCAAATCTACTTTCCTAAACTCTATATAGAAATGAAATCAATTAATATTTCCATACACTAATAATCCTTTGCTTCAAAAGTGAATGTTAAAATCATTTCATGATTACAGTTTCTGTACATTTTTATAGAACGTCCTAAGTACAGTACATATTGTCCGTCAGTGATACTGCAATACCGCGTAACCTGTTTTTTTATGAAAATGTTTTACTGCAATAAATTAAACTAACAGGCCCAGCTTTAAATTATTGCTACTTTTACTCTAAATAATTATAGTTTTTCTGATACTTCAGCGGTATTTTTAAATTATAAAAAATCATAAGTAAAAAACGCTTTTTAGATGCTCCTGCCAACAAAAACCAATTGATTGAGACTTGATCAATTCAAAGACGTGGTATTGCAGTTTCATTAATAATATAACAATATTTGTTTACACAAATTATCAGTGACACAAAGGGTTATGGATAAGAGAATGCTGGGTATTTCATTAAGAGACAGAATTACTAAAACATGGATAAGAGCGAGATCCAAGGTCACCGATGTAGTCCACAGAGTTGCCAACCCGAAAAGAAGCTGGGCTGGGCTTTATTAGCCAGAACCACGGACGCTACATGGAGTAAAAAAGTCATGGAAAGGCAACCCAGAACATGCAGAATAAGTGTCAACAGGCCTCAGGCACCTGAAGGGTATGATTGATCATCTTTCTCTCTATGTAACAAAAATGATCTAAATACGCTGCATTCGGAGTACCAAAGCAGTACTTAATGCAGTGAGATAATGAGAAGTAGTGATAAGAAGTGAACCTTTGTTGTTTTCTAAGGCATGTATGAACACAAGTTATGAAATTGTTTTAAAAAGTTTATGTGATAATCAAAACAAAACATAAATTAGAAAGTGCTTTAAAATATGCTAAATTAATTTCAATGATAATTGAAATGGTTCAGCCTGTACATCCAGATTTGTAACATCTCAAATTTAAAAATTCTTTTTTAAAGATGTATATAATATGGTTAGTACGTATATGTATATAATATGGTTGAATATGGTTTTTGGTAAAACACTTACTAAGTTTAGTTATTTGACAACCGAGTAGCGCTAGAATGTTTAAACTATGTACAAATGTTTATTGTTGTATATTTAATTTATACGGACAATATTATCATTATGTAAACTGACTTATTATAATAGCAAATATATTATTTTGCTATATTATGAGAAAATGATTTTATCAGTGGATTTATTCTTGGTTTTCGAAATTCGACCAATCGATGTTGTTTTGAAGCCAAAGGATTATACAATAATATATAACAAAGATTACAATAAATAAGCAAAGTATGTTGTGCACATGAATATGGATGATTTGTGAAATGAAGTTTTAAAATTAAGTACAATTATTTACATGGATAATACTTGAAGATTCACCCTCTTCCGTTGTGTTTATAAAACCTTAAAAATAATATAATTATAAATAATAAAAAAAATGATAAAATATAGAAGTTTGTTCCATAGAAAGTTATTGAACAGTAATCATTTATCAAAATTCTTCGTATCTTACCATAAAACCATCTGTTTTATATTCTGAACATAGATACAAGTTTTATTGTGTATTTTATCGGGGCTTCGGTATCACAGGGGGCAAACAACAAAAACACAGTTTGTATTTTTGTTTATCTTCATAAACAAAAATAAAAGTCAATATTGATAAGGTACCTATCCAAAATAAATTTCACCGGATTAAATTCTACGTTTATTTATTGATATACATGAGTATGTAATGTGATGCATTTTGTCTTATTATAATTTATAAATCTTGTATATTAATTAATAAATGTAGAATGAATCCAGCAAAACATTATTTTGAATCCTTAACAATAATCAAGCAGGAACTAACAAAATAAATAAACAAAAGTAATGCATCTTACAAAATAAAACACTTTTTAGCAAAACATATGACAGTTTTTTATATTGGTGAATGAGATAAAATTTATGTCACAAATAAATATGACGAAATATGATTGTGGTATAACCGAAAATGAGCAGAAATAATATTATTGTAGTTAGCCACTGTGATCCTAAACCACCGTTTGCCACCTACCACCTTATCTAATTTACATTTAATACAATTTTTAATAGCCAGATACATATTTTTAAAAAGTATCTACCACAAACAGTATTGCATTATTTGGTATGTTAAATTCAAACATTATTGTTGTATGAATTGTTTTTACAATAATCAGTTGGACTGAATAGTGTTGACATGATAAATGAATTGTGTTATTTTAAAACACTGGCAATTATATTGAATTGATATACTTTAGAAAATAATGAATGACCTGGAATTGCAACATTCATCATCTACAAATTAAAAAAAGAAAAGCATAGTTTATATTTATATAAAACGATTTTTAAATAATATTATTTCCAACAGATATGACATAATAACACAGATCGACGAATTCATTATCAAATTCAGAACAGGGTATATTTTTATCACAAACCAAGATCTTTCAATAGATTGAAACGACAATTGGAAAGATAATTGAAAATATTTCTTGATTATCAATTTTCAAGGGACGTCATAATCTACAAAAAAATAAAATATTATATTCTATAATATACAGTGTACTGTGTTATCAAATTGATGTTAAAATAATTAACACAGACCAATCACGATTGATAATAATCTATTTAAAAGTTAATCAATTGGCAAAAAATTGAATCTACATTTAGCTATCACTGTCGAGATATGTAAAAAACATTAAATCATATTTGACAAAATGTTTATCATTCGAAGAAAATTAGATTTGAGTTTTGCAATTTGTACAATATAATTATTATGCAACCTTTTGCCATATTACATTTAACTGATTGTATCTGATTACAGTGTTATGTATTATTTCAATTGTATAATGACATTAATCCAATATACAACACCGTTCTACTCTTCAGCTATGTTGTTTTGGAAAGCACAGAAACAATTTTTTTTACTCAAATTTAATCGCTTCTATTTCATAGTAATTGTTGATTTTAGATTATAGCTGAAAATAATTAAACAAGATTGTTTTTTTTCAATACTTAAAGAGTTACGGTGGTATATTATTCTTGCTTTGCTTCTAAAATACTTATAGTTAAACTTTCGACTCCAAATCGGTAGTTCAATAAAGAATTATTTTAAGGAGAGCACAAGAGCTGAAGTAAATTCTAAAACCTGTTTAAAAAAGCAAGCATAGACACCATTTTGAATCAAAGTAAAAGATAAATGACATTAATGTTTTTTTAGTTATTTTTTACTCACTTCATTTTGTAAAATGATTTTTTTTATATTCTATACCTACAGATATAAAGTACTAGATTATTATTCTGAAAAAATACAACTTTTTCCCGGAATATTCAAAGATATATAGTTATTTGAAAGCTCTACACAACAAATTTCGGCCCATATTTCCCAGTTTCTCATAAGTTTTATACATGCCGTCAAGAGTTCATAATCAAATATTTAATTAGATGATTATTACAACAAAAAAAATCCAGGATTTGTAACAGGACAGATAAGGGTTTTAAGAGAATGTATTCATTTATTTTTCTATTAAAATAGAGATTTACCACATTATCTAACTGGCCCAAGTATCTATCGAAAACAGCCTATTGCCATTCCTAATTAGACGTGATAAATATACCTTATATGTATATAGTAAAGACAGATGTTTCTATGATTTTTAATGACACATAATTAGATTACTTAAAAGCTAATCTCGTCTAGTTTTGCATTTAATGTCAAGTTTGATTAAACATAAGTATGTTATAAATTCACTCTATGAGACTATGTTTTATAGATGAATGAACTCTCTCTTAAAACGATTCATTTTATCATTGGTTCTCTAAGAATTCGGCCAGAGAAGGGAAATATGAGCCTGGTTTATGTCAATCTAGTTCTTTGGTTTGCGATATGTGTGTGTGGATTGAATCTGTCATATTTGTTGGAGTATTGTACGTTGCTGTGTCTGTCTCCATAGGCAGCACAGGGTGGGTGTGTCAGCTGTTCTCGGAAGGGGCAACACGCCTCACTTGGGCCCTCCGGTCTCAGAAGTCGTAGGATGTTGCTTCTGTATCTCCCTTTCTGACTTTGAATACGATTCTGTATACAATGCCGGCTAGAGCTCCGCCTACAAGGGGACCAACCCAGTAAATCTGAAATGAATCATTACAAATAATTAGGTTTAATTACTATTCATGTTTCAGCCACGATGTGTAGACAGTACCACCTATACCATATATCAACAAGTAAAACATCACATCTTGTTCAGTTACATATTGTGTGTTAAGCAACTTACAAATGAAATATATTTATGATGTTATTATTAGAGCACACATAAAAATATGTTTATGAGTGCCCTAACTTCAAGATTCAAAATAAAATTAAAATAATAAAAACCCTAAGTTAAGATTTTAGTAGTGTTGAACTCCCAACCATTTACTGATAACCTAACTTAACATCAAATACATGTATATAATTTTACCCAGTGGAATTGCCAATCACCAAGAACTGCTGCAGGACCAAAACTACGAGCCGGGTTCATGCTGGATCCAGTGAAAGCAATCTGTAAAAACCACAAGAAAACAATTGGTTTGTAAGGTAAATCTATCAGAAAAGCAGGGCGATAAAGGAGAGGTATAGAGATATAGGGCAAAATTCATGCAGTAATTAAAAATACAATTGTGAAATTGAACTCTTAAAGACGGGTCGAAAATCCTCCTGAATCTTTATAGATCCATAGTATATAGATATCCATCTGTATACTACCGACATCAGAAATAAGAACTCTGCGTGCTATCGCTGGGAAGATTTTACGTGATTGTGTTTACACAAGTACACCATAATTGTGAGTACACCATAATCTTGAGAGGTCTGTGAGGTTCAAGATGTAGTCAGATGGGGGTCAAAGCGTCGTTGATACTTGTATGTACAGAGAATTAATATCAGACGGACAGCGTCCACCAGGGAGGCCCTCTACGTTGGAGAGATAGCTGGAATTCAGATTCAGAAGATAATACTGTAATAAGAGACTCTTGAATCTAAATAAAGTTGAAGAAGAAGACATTTAATTAAAATAAATATAGAGACCAGATCACTAATGACGGTTCTCAGTAGAATCGATGAAGGGAGGCACCTAATTAAAACTACCTCAGAGAGGCGAGCCCAATAGATCGGCCACATTATGCGCCATGAGGGTCTCTTGCATTAAATCACAGAGGGAATGGCTAAGGGGACAAATCACAGATGGCGCCCCCGAGTATTTGGAACAAATGTGCGAGGACTGTGATTCATATATTGAGCTGATGAGGGCTGCAGAGTATAAAGAACAGTGGAGGACGAGATGCGGGACTTTGATGCAAACCAATTCCCAGGATTAAGTCTTCAAAGAGGTAGTAAATGGATATGATTAATTGTAAAAAGCAAAAACAAACAAAAAAGTTTATGACTAACATAAAATATTGTTATGCTATCTAAAGAGCATCATATTTATTAAAAAAATATGGCATTAGGAATCGTCTTGTCGAATCATCTATTTGACAATATTTAAAAACAGCGCTTTATCAATCTGACCGATTATTAATATTAGGAATAGGAAACATAAAAGTCCGTTTAGTGGTTCAGTGATTAGCATGTTTGACTGATCATTGTTTTCATGGAAGAATACTCACAGCTCCGGCGTGGCAGGCAGTAATGGCGAGTCCAATGGCGAGAGGAGCAGACCCCTTGACATCTGACCTATGTCCGTCACATACTCCATGCACAACTAGTACCAGCACGAATGTGATAAGACCTTCCACCAGAAGAGCCTAAAATAACAACAATAATAATTTAGTACCCACGTCCAACTTATTTTTCATTGTATTGTGTACTGTTTAAGAAATAAAAATAAAAAATCAATTGTAATTCTATCTATTTTGTGTAATACTATAATTTATTGAAGATATAACACATGAGTGTGAAATTGTATCGACGAATAACTTCAAATTGCATGTTTTCTAGTATGTATCTTTGTTAAATTATCTTATAAAAAAAAATATCAAGAGGAAACGCGGTGGCTGAGAATTTTTATAAATACGAGTAGGTTTAGAACTTTGTTTTTTTGCAACTCTCTTGCAAATGTCTCCCCAATACTGTGATAGAAGATACACACTATCGACCCTGTATCTTCGAGTTTTGAGGTAAGTACATCGATAGCTATCGAGGGTACCCATACACAGTACAGATATCTACGCACTGGAAGTGACATAAATCATGTTCAAGCAAGCACTTTTAACTTTAATTGAGATATATTAAAATTTTATATCGTTACGTAGGGGCTACTTTTGACCACAGAAGCTTGTTTAAAATACAAAATAGAAATAAGTAAATTTGACACTGAGCATGGAGTAAAGTTTGACAGCTAAGACATCAGTGACATCTAGCGTTTAAGATTTGACAATTCAAGATAGTTATAGCGCATGCTTTAGATCATCTGACGTTTGAGATGACATAATGCGCATGCACTGTGCTATGGCAACATTTCTTCCAAAGCATAAAAAAATAATTATTATCATATCATTTTTGATCATCGATAGAACTGACTTCAAAAAAATTCAGAACCACTGGCCTAAGTATGTTTAAAAAACCGTAAAATAAATTTACCTGAAGTTCAGTTATGTTTTCTGGTTTTGTGACCCCTAGGGCAGTTATCGATTCTGGAAGTGCGGCCTGAAACGAAACGAAACAAAAACATTATTAATTTCAGATTTGACAAGGAAGATTAAATTAAGGGTAATTAATAATTGCATTCTGTGTCCGCGCAGATAAAAAATACAATAAGAAAGTTCAGTGGTTATTTATTTATTTAGTATTTAATAATACAGGGTGTTCTTTAAACCCTGTCACACCCAAAACCACTATGATCAGTATGGGCAAGAAGACATATTAGCACATTAAAAAAAATATTTAGAACGAAAAATTTAAAAAAATAAATAACAAAGAACAAATGGTTGCTTACTTCTGCTGGGGAGAAGCGAGGGGGGCGGGTGTATCAGAATCCCCCTCCCCCCTCGTTTCTCCCCTGCAGAAGTAAGAAACCATTTGTTTTTTTAAATATTTTATTTTTGTAAATTTTATTCGTTCTAAAAAAATATTTTAATGTGCCAATATGTCTTCTTGCTCATACTGATCATCGTGGTTTCGGATGTGACAGGGTTTAAAGAACACCCTGTATACTATAAAAATAAGCGAAACGCTGAATAAAATATTTTATGTATCGTATTATCAGCGCAATGATTTTTTAAAGTTTCGCAATTTTGAAATTACTCCAGATGTGACGTCACAAGTTCTATCATTGGTTGAGTCTATCATTGGTTAATTCGGAAAAAACTAGTGACGTCGTTTAAAGTAGTTCATTTTTAATAAACAATGTTTTGAGTATGTCCAAATGTTTGTATACAGACTGAATTTCTTCCCTAGGGAGTTATTTAGATCTAAATTTGTTGCAACAGAGAGGGAAAACATTTTCACTCTCTTTCATCTGTTGACTTTTAAGTTGAGGAAATGTGGATGTTTAAATATTTGCAGATTGTTGAAGTGACAGTGTGGTCATTTAAACCACCCAATGACAGGTCATAAGCCCTGTAAATGACATCCATACTCTCAAAAAAATAATTCTTCTCTATTGCAAACAAATTCAGTTCATTTTTATTAAAATCGTTAATACGATTTTTTTCATACATTTTCAAGAATCTTCGATTGAGGACTTCAGCCCTACGGGAAATTGGACACAAAAAATATTTTCTTGCGCGTGGTAAAAATTATAGCATTAAATTGTACGGCAGCTTCTTGAAAATGTACGGAAAAATGATAATTAAAATATTTTCATAAAAACGAACCAACAATATTTTGAGTTTGTCAAAATTTTTGTAGACAAGGACTGGATTCAACTCCCCGGGGAGCTGTTAATATTAACAAATTACAACAGAGATTAAGAACATTTTAGAGAAGGTAGTATAGAAGCCAGTACTCCTATATGGGTGCGAATCTTGGCCAAAGCTCAAAACACCACCAACTTCTAAGTTTTGAGAGTAAGTGCTTGAGAAAAATATTCAGTATAAGGTGGTTCGATTTTATAACTAGCCTCCTATAATGAGAGTCTTGAAGATGTCGCGGTGGACCTGGCTTAGACACGTGCTACGCATGCCTCAGGAGAACCTAAATCCAAGTTGCCTCTTCTTTAAACCTGCGGGCTCACGCCGTCTTGGAAGGCCGTAGATGACGATCTTTAGACTGTATTCGGCGGAATTGTGAGTTAATACAGAGATCGTCGCAGCACTATAAGGTTTGTTTAATACGAAAAGAAATTTTTCACTCGGAAGATATTTTAATTGTTGTACTGTTGATCTTTGCTCTTTTAAATTATTAGTATACTGACCACTGCTCTAAGGTACAGATATATTTATTTTTATTTATTTGACACTTATACAAGATATATACATATAAGGGCGGGCATATTGCCTTAAGACAATTTTTTCCTACCTACCCAAACCGTTCAGTTTGATAAAATTATAAATACATGGACTTATTGAATCTTAAAATTTTATACAAAAATTAAAAACAAAGATTAATTAAAGAATTAAAAATTAACACCATACAATGAAGAGAGGAGAGGGGATGGGACGGAAAGAAGAAGGATAAAGGAACAATTCAAATATTTAGATAGTGACATTTTAATCTTGACTTAAATGTAAATAAAGAAGGGGGCGTCTCTAACATTAGTGGGTAGATTATTCCACAATCCAGCGGCTACTACTGTAAAAGAGGAGGCAATAAAATTAGAGCGATGACAAGGTATTAAAAGGGTTCTTTCGTTACTAGAACGAAGAGATAGTCCGTGTTGTGATAGAGGTTGGATGAGCTCTCTCAGATAAACAGGTGAAGTGGGATTATTTAAAATATTGTAAAGAAGTGATAGAATGTGAATGTTTCTTCTATGCCTGATGTAGTTGCGTGTGATACTCGGTTATGTGGTCAAATTTGCGAAGATCAAAGATATAACGAATACAAATATTCTGCAATCGTTCTAACTTATCAAGTAATTCAGAATTAGCATCTATATAACATACATCCGCATAGTTAAGGAGTGGAAGAAGTAAGCTCTGGACTAATGTTTGCTTAACAATAATTGTCAAGAAATTCTGTAATCTTTTAAGCGAGTGCAAACTGCTATAAAGTTTACGACTAACTTCGTTAACCTGATCGTGCCACCCTAAATGCTTATGAATGATAATACCTAAGTTTTTTACTGAAGTCATTAATGGAATTTCTGTACCATGTATTTTAAAAAGAGGAAGTGTGGAAAAATTCACTTTTGAATACATTTATTTACTAACAACAAGTACAATTTGGGCTTTTGTTGGATTTATGAGAAGTCCATGTTTTTTTGTCCATGAAGAGATATTGCTCGAGTGCAAGTGACATTACTCTGTGTTTCAACAATGTCAACGGGTTCGAAATGAATATACAATTGCAAATCATCGGCATATAAATGGTACGAACAGGCATGTATTTAATTTTCTATCCAAGTACAGTCAGAAATATTTTATTTTATCCGCGGGATGTATGGCTACAATGTTAAGATTCCGATATACACCACTTTGATTTGACTATATTTATGAATATGTAACAGATAAATAAATAAAAATGACTTTCAGTAGCGCGGCAATGGAGAAATTCTATTTTTAGTTAACAATTAAATCGTTAAGCAGAAACCTTCGAATGGTCATGTTCATATATGTGTTACAATATAAGATAATGTTATTATAATGCTATAAGAGAGACTCATTATGATATTTTTAGTTTCTGCTGACATAAATGTTACCGCAAAAGCACATTGAGAAATCTCGTAATGACTGTCACGTGAGTATAATTTATTTAATGTTTAAAATAGTTTTATTCTTACTCATAAACATGGTACAAAGTTATGCCAAAGAACAGCGGTAGAATAAGGAAGGTAAAGTGAAAATTCTTTGTTATAAACATCGCATAAGGATCATAAGGTTATATTAGGGTCGCGATTACAAACGCTATCTTCTCGGCCTCGAAGCGCTGGGCCCCGATTACAATGGGAAGTTTACAGAATTATCTTCAATTGTCCATAATTTAAAATCGAATTTTCTGTACAAAAATGTGTTTATTGAAATAAAAATTTAAGTACCTTCGTCGGTAGCCTATAATTGAACGTAGTTATGCAGAAAGCAGCCAGTCCACCATTTTGAAAAAATGAGATATTGATGTTATCGGGTGCAGTAAGGTCAATTCTATGTTCTGCTGAAAACAGCCAGACCGCTTTTATACAAAAAAACTGTATTAATCACCTTCTGAAAATGGTGTCGATCACTAAAACGGCGTTTCTCAATTTGCAGAAAACACCCACAGCACTAGAAAAATCTTACGGTACTTTAGAAATGATTCAAACTACATAATTAGATTCTTGTTTGTAGAGTAAAAAAAACTAACGTATTCATTGTTTATTATTTGTCAAAGTTAAAAACATTCCAACTGTTGTGTAAATTCGATTCGATAAATTATTCAGTCTTTTCACGAAGGTGCTACTATCTCAGTTCCACTTTTCTATGGCTGGGTGATTTCTGCATAAGTACGTTTAATTGAACTTGTTTCGAAAAAAAATCATACTAATTAAATCAGAAAATTCGATTTTACTTTATTGAGAAATGAAGACCTTGTGACCTTGCTCTGAAGATGTTGGACTTTATTCTCCGAACTGGCTGGGTTTTCTATGATCATCGTACATTCAGAATCCTGTACAACTCGTTGATTCGGGTCAGGCTTGAACCTCTGTGATATGGAGTCCGCACGATGCAAGATATTCCCTCATGTTAAAGAGGGTTCAGAAAATAATTCTGAGGCATACATGAGGGGGTATGGTAGTTATCTGTGGAATTCCTCTTGGGCATGCTTGGGATCAGCAGTTTGCAACTTAGAAGGGATGGGATCACACTGACCCATTTTTTCAGACTGATAACAGGTTTTATCGAGAACTCGGACATTTTCTCTAAAATACTCTCTAGTATTAATTTTTATGTTCCTGAAAGTTATCTCAGCATGCACAAAGAGCTCGCAAACCGCCTAGGAATTGCTGGAGCAACTTTTAACATGATGCGTGATGTCTGGAACTCTAGTCTTACCAAAGCTCAAAACACCAAACTTCTGAGTTTTGAGAGTAAGTGCTTGAGAATAATATTAGGTATGAGGTGGTTCGATCGAGGCAGCCTCCTAAAACGAACGTCCTGAGGATGCGGCGGTGGACCTGGCTTGGACACGTGCTGCGCATGCCTCGGGAGACCCTAAACCCAAGTTGCCTCTTCTTTAAACCTGCGGGCTCGCGCCGTCTTGGAAGGCCGTCGATGACGATCTTTCAACTTTCTTCGGTGGAATTAAGGGGCGCTGGATTGACGTGGAGAGAGGAGAAAATGCTGGCTGGCTTAGGAGCGGATGTGGAAAAGAAAAGAAGAAGAGAAAGAAGATAGTTATCTCTGACAGCGTCAACACTCGGCAAATACTGTTTTACCTCCCGGTTTCCAGAACCTACCTGCATTTGGCTATGCCGAATGGAAGAGCAGTGAGGCAGCTAAACATTATCACTTTGGAGATAGACATATTTCACATTAGTGAAACTATGTATGTTTAAGATGCAACTACTTTTTCTATTGGAGATTATTACATAATGACATATTAAAATTACTGATGTTTCTACCGTGAGCGATCTGGGTGTTTTGTTCGATTCAAAATTATTATTTAAAGAGCACATTATTAAAATATCTAACAAAGCTGTAAAATTATTAGGATTTGTACTTAGAACCGGAAAAGATTTTAATAATATAAACACATTAAAATATCTTTACACATCTCTTGTTAGAAGCCAACTAGATTATAATTCTCCAATATGGTCACCTTATCAAATCACTTTCTAAGATTCTATTGAGAGAATTCAGAATAAATTTCTTAGATATATTAATTTTAAGATGGGTTTTTCTACTAATCAATTAAATTATAACAAAATTTTAGACTCTCTTAAATTAACTAAATTGCAAGAACGAAGAACATCGACCGATCTTATGACTTTATATAAAATAATAAAACCAATGTTTGATGCCCCTGATCTACTATAATTGATTTCATTCTATGTACCACCTAGATTAAGCAGAACATCTACAATATTTTATTGTCAAAATTCTCGAACGGTAGCTCAATATTACTCACCTATTGTTAGATTACAGAATACCGGGAATGAATATGCATCACATTTTGATATATTTAGTTTATCTCTGCATAACTTAAAAAACAAAATGACCAACATATTTTTATCAAAAAGAGCAAATCATCTTCAGAAGATTGGGTTGGAATAGTTATAATTTGATTGATTAATGTATTTTGTTATTGTATAATTTCTTTAAAATATGTATGTATTTCAAGTAATTAATAATGTGTATAGTACGAGTATATTAATATTTCATACTCGATTTTTTTTTTTTATTATTTTTTTATTTCTAAGCACTCTTTATACCACATATATGTAAATGGCAGAAATGCCGTATATAAATAAATAAAAAAAAAATAAAAAAAAATTACATAATGACTTTTTACCCTTTGCTTTTCAGAAATCATAATTGACAGAAATCAAACTCATGAAGAATAGGACAACAATTGTTTTTTGTATGCTGACGATGCTGTACTTCTTGCTAACAACAAAGAGAAACTGCAATTCTTGGTAACAAAGGTCTACGATGTATGCAAGAGAAGCGATTTGCTGATGAATGTCGATAAATCGAATGTGATGGTTTTTGAAAGAAATGAAAGTATGACTAAATGTGAAATCACTGTGAATGGAGTTATACTAAAACAAGTAGAGGAATTTGTGTATCTGGGAAGTATGTTCACTAGGGATGGAATGACTGAGAAAGATATTGAAAGGAGGGTGAGTGCCGGGAACAGAGTAAACGGTGCACTCAAATCGACCGAAATTGGCAGTTAACAACGGAGTCCTGGTCCCGTCCCTGATGTATGGGAGCGAAGTATGGACTTGGAAAAACAGGGATGAAAGTAGGCTGAATGCTGTCGAAATGCGATCTCTCAGGCGAATATGCGGTAAAACTATGTACGATAGATGCACAAATGTTGAGATCCGTACATTATGTAAGGCTGAGACAAGCATTATCGACAAAATCAAGAAAGGAGCTCTGCGCTGGTTTGGACATGCAGAACGAATGGACAGCGAAAGAACGGCTAAGAATATTTACAATGCGAATGTTGACGGATGCAGAAATAGAGGAACACCGAGAAAGACATGGCATGACCAAATCCAACAAATACTTAAAGATGGACATGTCAAAAGTCGGAATAATCGGCGCGCGTGCATGAGAAGATGTATGAGTGTAGAGGAAGCGAGATCTATATGCAAAGATAGAGTGTTGTGGCGTTCTATCCTCTCTGCCTACCCTTTCAGGGAAACGGCGTGATGGTTTGTTTGTTATATATATGTACAATACTTAAACTCATTAAAATATCATTATATCATCTCATTAGTTAACCCGAAACACTTAATTAATGATCCTGACAAAAACAAGTTAATTTAATTTGCTTTCATATAATTTTGAATCCTCTATTCTTACCTCTGTTTTGTATAAATACATTGAGATACTAGTCTCGAAAATGTCGCGAAAGCGATGAAACCGGTCACTGGATTCCAAATTGGCGAATTAAAGTATCACTCGTCTTTTATTTCTATAATATATTACATTTTAATAATGTCAACCATCGGTTTAAGGTTCCTGGTTTAATATGTTCTCCCAATATAACGGCTTAAATATTTTACATTATTTTGATAAAATAAATAATTTTGAATTTAAATAGCGATGGTATAGGCCTGCGATTAGTCAACTGTCACATTTCTCAATAGGATTTATCTCGGTTCATGGTGTAATGGTCAGCGCGTCTGCTTCCATGCAAGAGGTCTCGGGTTCGATTCCTGATATGGTTGATATGAAATATTGATTTAAAAGAGCGTTTTCACGATATAATATTTCATAGTACCTGGACTGGTACCTGAAGCGTAAGACTGACCATCTTACCTCAATGTAAAAAAAAAGAAGATCAAGATACGCTGCGATTGGTGTACCAATGCAGTGCCTTATGCACCATTAGGTGCGGAATGCAGATGATGATGAAACTAATTTGAATACAACTTATACCTAATGGAAATGGGTCCGATTAGACCCAGGAGTATTGAAAATCATCAATTATATTAAAAAATATATATATATATTAACAAAATCGTGAAAAATTGTACACAAATCATAACATTTTGTATTTTTAAGGATTCAGACCACATTTGGATTATTAAATGATATTGTAAACCCACAAAAAATGCCTAAAAGGTTAATTTTTAAAATGGGTCTAATCCGACCCACCACTGTCAAGGATATATTTTTTGTCCCAGCGGGCTTTGAGTAAAAGCGAAATATTGTTTACGAGTGTAAACATGATCAAATTTACATTACATCCAGATAATTTTATTTGGCAGATGTTCTAACAATGATCTATGTTATATTTTGTTATATTTATAATTCCTTATTCAGTGTATTTACATACATATTGATTATAATACATATTTAAATTTATCGAATAAAAGTACATACATCCAATCGTCTAGACATTTATAAATGAGGAAGTTGGTTATAAAAATATTTGTAGACTACCATAGAATATAAAACTAAGACAAAATAATAAATTATTTTTGTGCATGGTATTATCAAGTTTCGTAATTTTGAAAATTTCCATCGAGACTTCGAAATTACACAAGTGTGTAGTGGACTAAAGGAAATATTGTTTAAATAATTATTTATTTTATGTTTCATATTATAAAGCGCTTTTTTAAATTCTAAGATTTCCAAGTGGCCCTATTTAAATATTTTATTTTTATACGAAGAACTTTGAATGCTCATAAATCCAACAAAAACCCAAATTATACTTGTTGGTAGTAAACAAATGTATTCAAAAGTGAATTTTTCCACACTTCCTCTTTTCAAAATAGATGGTACAGAAATTCCATTCAGGACTTCAGTAAAAAACTTGGGTATTATCATTCATAAGCATTTAGGGTGGCACGATCAGGTTAGCGAAGTTAGTCGTAAACTTTATAGCAGTTTGCACTCACTTAAAAGATTACAGAATTTCTTGCCAATTAATGTTAAGCAAACATTAGTCCAGAGCTTACTTCTTCCACTCCTATGCGGATGTATGTTATATAGATGCTAATTCTGAATTACTTGATAAGTTAGAACGATTGCAGAATATTTGAATTCGTTTTTTTTTATTTGACCACATAACCGAGTATCGCACGCAACTACACTGGCTCAGTATCAGGCATAGAAGAAACATTCACATTCTATCACTTCTTCACAATATTTTAAATGATCCTACTTCGCCTGTGTATCTGAGAGAGCTCATCCAACTTCTTTCACAACACGGACTATCTTTTCGTTCTAGTAACGAGAGAACCCCTTTAATACCCCGTTATAGCTCTAATTTTCTTGCCTCCTCTTTCACAGTAGTAGCCTTTCGATTGTGGAATAATCTACCCATTAATGTTAGAGACGCCCGCCCCTTCTTTATTTACATCTAAGTCAAGATTGAAATGTCACTATCTAAATATTTAAATTGTTCCTTTATCCTTTTTATTTCCGTCCCATCCCCTCTCCTCTCTTCATAGTATAGTAAAAATGTTTAAAATTATTGCTTCAAATATAAATTTAGGATAAAGGAGAAGTTACAAATACAGTTGCTATTGAAAGAGCATTTAACAATACTTTTTTAATTAAAATGAATTTATAAATAAAAAAAAATGTATCGCTATAATGAATGTTTTACATAAAAACACTTATAATTATTACGAGACTGTAAATATTTAAGTTAAATTTTATTAAATTGTTTGAAATACATCTATTTTTGTAATTTTTTTACATATATCTTAATTTTTAATAAATTGCATTAACTATATATTTATTTTTAATTGTTTTTTTTTTATTTACATTTTTATGTTTGTTTTGTGATTATTGATGTTCACAAATAATTTTATAAAGGATGTATATTGTGATAAGTTTTACTGTTTCTGAACTGAAAATAAATAAAATATAATAGATAATTATATTTATTCATCAGATGAAAAGAAAAATCATTTATCTAATCAGCCATCGAATCAAAAACAAAGACCTCAAAGTTTTAAAATATTATTTGTTTTTTTTTAAATTCACACTATTGTATTTTTTCTTCATAGCATAGTTATATTTAGGTCGGCCTCGTGGTGTAATGGTCAGCGCGTTTGCCTACCTTGCAAGAGGTCTCGGATTCGATTCCCGACATGGTTGATATAAAATATTTATTTAAAAAATTGTGTTTTCACACTAGAATATTTTATAGTCCCTGGACTGGTACCCGAAGCGTAAGACTGATTACCTTACCTTGATAAAAAAATGATAAGATAAGTGTACCAATGCAGTGTCCTATGCACAATCAGGTGCGGAAAGGGAATGATGATAATAATAGTTATATTTTTTGTGTGTATTTGATTTTTTGTGATACATTCCTGCTTTTTCTTTTTATTTGTGTTAAAAACGCGTAGATAAACATTTAATTATAATTAGTTTGGCGCTATCTAGACAGTATTAACTTTTGTTTATAAATTTTAATGAATAATAAAAAAATGAGCTGAAATATCATTTTTACTTAATATTGATTTATTTATACTTTTACATTGTTTGTATTCTTTTTTTATACAGAATAATGTGTCCCGTGCCGAGGGAAATATTTTACAAAATGTGAAACATGCCGAAAATTAGCTATTTAACAAAGGTAACATCAAAGTAATAATAAAAAAACGTAATTAATCCAATTAACCTAATTATCATTAACATAATAAACAATAAAAAACTAAAATATTCATAAAAAACATAACCAATTTATATAGACCATTGGCTTAACTAGTGAGTCATTTAGCTGGCATATTACCCATGTTAACATATTTTGGTGAGTCATGTTTCACGAGCTGGCCCATCAGCCCTCGAAGGGAATACATGGTTTCGGGACACCTTGTATAGGACACATTTAGTCACATGACCCTGTAACGCGACAAAAAAGAACGAAAGTGAACGTCTTCTGACAGCTATGTTGTAATATGGATTTCATCTCCTGTGAGACAGATTCGTGTCAAATGTTCTCATTGCGATCGTTCATTTATCACGTATAATTGAAAAATTCATCGCTAAATATCGTAACTTAGAGACATTAAAGACTAAGCAATAGATTTTCACTAAATTCATAAAAGAGCCAATATTTCGGAAACTAACGATTTTTTACTGAGGTCACATCCACATATTCTGGTGTCAAGACCTGGCATAATTAACCCTCGAAGGGAATACGCCGAGTTTTAGGATACCCTGTATACATTTATATTTGCTTACATTTATTGAAATGTTTCAAATATAAAAAAAAAATACATAATTTGATCAGGAAAAAAACCATCAAAGAAGAACAATGGCTTCTTTTTAATCCTTTTTTAACCAGAGAAGTTTTAAACAACATGAATTTTGAAAATAATTTGCAAAGGGTTTTTATTGAAGTCCGGTGTCACAACAGGTATTTGTTTATTCACGAAAAGCACTGCCTTCAAAGTTACTCATATACGCGTTTAAAAAAACTCGCAAATACACGTTTTGTTCATGTAAACAGCAGCTGCAGTACGAACAAAATAAGCATTTGTTGTTTGTTTTAGCCGACCCTGGCCGATGGCGGCGCGCCGATCGGTATGACGCAGTACTTAACTGAATTTTATCTGGCGCATTTTTCAAATTTTACAAATACATAGTTAACTACTCGCCTTGTGATGTAATGGTCAGCGCGTTTGCCTACCATGCAAGAAGTCTCGGACTCAATTCCCAACATGGTTGACATAAAATATTATTATTATTTTATTGTTTTTTTTGTTTTTTTACAAAAACCTTAAGTGATAAAACAGAGTATTAAAAAAATAAAGCATAGCAATGAAATACATATTAATAGTAAAAATAGTAAACAAAAAATCCCACAAAGGCATGGCATGTTCGTGGGTATACAAGAAAATGTTAATGAATTTTTGCTCCTATAATAAATAATGAACATTTGTAATATTTTTGTGTAACATAAGAAAGAGAAAATAAAATATTATGTAAAATATTATATGGTATTTTTTTTATAGTAATTAAAAAAGGAAATATAAAATAAAAAAAAAACACAAAAATATTCCTTATTATTAAAGGGCAACAAAACAAATCATAGAAAAAGAGTTCATATCTTTAGTTTGAATCCAGGATAGAGCATGTTTTTTAAAAGAAGAAAAATTTTGAAAGTTTGTAATCAATATAACATTATCAGTAAAAAAATTAAAAATCTATGGGCCTATAAAATATGCATGTCTCTGTGCGAGCCTCGTTTTACAATGTCGTATTTCTAACACACGATTCCTTCTTTGACTTGATCTATTTGAATGACTTAAAATAGTGTTTTTACACTCGAGTATTTCATAGCCCCTAGACTGGTACCTGAAGCGTAAGACTGATCACCTTACCTCACGTAACAAAAATGATCAAGATACGCTGCGATTGGTGTATCGATGCAGTGCGCTACGCACCATTAGGTGCGGAAAGGGAACGATGGTTATAATTTGAGTTATTTTTTGTTATTGTTTCAGTGAAATTCTAGTAGGCACTGCTCATGTGCCTAAATAGAACGCACGCCACTGCCTCCAAGGGAATATACAAGGGAGGATACCCCGTGTACATATTATATTTGCTAACATTTATTGAAATATTTGATCACAAAGTATAAAAAATCTAAATATAAAAAAATATACATAACTTAATTTGGAAAAAAAAAACCTTCAAAGAAGAACGTTACACAGTGTGTAAAGTGGCCACTTAAACCAGCCAATGACAGGTCATAAGCCCTGTAAATGCCTAGATTTCTAAATTTCCTTCTCAAAAATGTTTTCCCTCTCTGTTGAAATAAATTTAACCATCATTATTTATTTATTTATTTATTTTGTTCATTAACGCCCAAAAGGCATTTACAAAAAATAAAAATGAAATACATGCTAACATACTAAATAATAAACAGAATATACAGAAAAAAAAGTGAAATTAGTTAAAAAGGATATGATGAAAAGTTTTACAAAGTAAAAAGAAAAAAACAATAATAACAAAGGTATGCAAGAAAAAACAGTGAGCATATAAACAAAAAATGCAAAGATATAAGACAAAACATCAACAGATGAAAGAATTGAAGTAATATAGATGTTCAAATATGCGCAGAATGGTGAATGTTACACAGTGTGTAAAGTGGCCACTTAAACCAGCCAGGTCATAAGCCCTGTAGATGCCTTGACTTCTATATTACCTTCTTAAAAATGTACTTCATCTCTGTTGTAATATGTTAATTAGAGATAAAATAAAATAAAATAAAATAAGATAAAATAAAATAAGACTATTATTGAAACTAAGAATAAGACAAAAAAGTATGTGTTAAGACGCACAGTTTTTATAAATTTAAATATGAAGTTCTACATAATAACCACCAAATCAATCAATAAGAAAGGGTTACGTAATTTTTTTTTAAAAATACGTTGATATTTCGAAATTTGTCCTTAAAAATGTAGGTACTATGTGTGAGAAGCTTAAAAATGTATTTAATTTTTAAAAATACAACCTACTTTTATTGTGATATTTGCGCGCTAAGTTTAGGCCACGCTGTTGCACAAACCACATAAAGGCTCTATACATTGGTACATAAAACTTGTAATTATTTCTAAAATCAATTGAAAACTCTTCATTGAGAGCTGATTAACGATTTAAGCTTTACACACGATCGATCATAAATATGAAATATAAAAATTACATACATTGAGGTGTTTTATCGTGGCGTGGGAATAAAATAAGTGTTACCTACATCTCTTAATTTATAACCTTCAATGAAAAACATGTCTGCGTTTATTTCGTTCAAGATCACTTGCGACATAATGTTATGTTATAAAGAAGATGTAATCACGTGCTAGAATGGAGAGATTTTATCTTTTTCTACACATGTCACGTGTCCATTTTTATGAGCGTCGTGTGTGTATGTTCATTTGTAAAAAAGGGGACGAAAAAGAATTATCATTAATATTTTAAGCATTAACTACGTCTTCTTTTTCTTCAGCCTTCTGTCCTCCACTGCTGGATATAGACCTCTTCCATACTCTTCCATTTCCTTTGTTCAGTTTCTGCTTGCAGCCGATTTTTAACCTCCACAGCGGCTATGTCGTCGGACCATCTTTTTTGAGGTCTTCCGAAGCCTTTCTTATTCTTCCAAGGTCTCCATCTTAACATTTTTGGGGTCCATCGTGTGGGGTCTTGTCTCGCAACATATCCTGCCCATTGCCAACTTCAGTCTTGCTACGCGATCCATGAAATCCGCTATTCTGGTTCTGTTCCATTCCTCATTTTTTGTTCTGTCTCTTAGGCTTATACCAAGCATGGATCTTTCCATGGATCGCTGTGTGCATTTGAGCTTTTCTACATTTATTTATTTATAGAGGGCCATGGTTTTTAAAGCGTACGAAGTCACTGGCAGTACACATGATTCAAATGTTTTCCTTTCTTTTTTTTTAAGAAGTCGAAATTGAATAAATATCTACACTATACTATGAAGGTAAGATAGAGTAAAGAGGGAAGGAAAGAGGGAGCAAAAGGGGAAAACTGAAATATTTAGGAAGTGATATTTCATACGTGATTTGAATGGAAATAAAGAAGGATCGTCTCTGACATTAGTGGCTAAATTAAATTATAAACACTTATAAATAAAATTACAACAGAGACGAAGAACATTTAAGAGAAGGTAATATAGAAGTCTAGGCATCTACAGGGCTTATGACCTGTCAATGGCTGGTTTAAGTGACCACTTTAAACACTGTGTAACATTCACCATTCTGCCCATATTTGAACATCTATATTCCTTCAATTCTTTCATCTGTTGATGTTTGTGAAGTTAAATAGCTAAAACCTTTATGTATGCGGGTGAGATTCATCTAATTTTGCCTAGTATGTAGGTGAAATAATTCAATTAGATGAATCTCACCCGCATAAATAAAGGTTTCAGCTATTTAACTTCACAAACATCAACAGATGAAATGATTGAAGGAATATAGATGTTCAAATATAGGCAGAATGGTGAATGTTACACAGTGTGTAAAGTGGCCACTTAAACCAGCTATTGACAGGTCATAAGCCCTGTAGATGCCTAGACTTCTGTATTACCTTCTCTTAAATGTTTTTATCTCTGTTGTGTTATGTTAATATAAATAGCTCCCCAGGGAGTCGAATCCAGTCCTTTTCTCCAAAAATTTGGACCAACTCAAAATATTGTTGAACTTACTGTTCTTTTAAAAAAATGTATTTTCTTTGATTATTAAAAAAACATATACATAAAAATAACATTTTTATGTATATGTGTAAACTTTTATGTATTTATATAAGATGTTTTATTATTTTCTTTACTTACTTTGTACATTTTGTGGAAATCTGTTATTGGTTCTGAGTTTATACACTATATCTGTATCTCTACCGCTATGCTGAACAACATCGCTCTGGATATTGATCTGTTCCATGTATCCGAAGGGGTTTTCCGGAGCGGGATTCTTCTACTACTTTGACATGAGTCTCTTTCGTGTATTTTTTTTTCTTTTTTATAATATGTACGTATTGAATATATTTTTGTAATGTAAATTGTATGTTATATTTAAAATAAATTAATTGAATTGAATCTGTTTGTTTGCCATAAATATGTATGTAGAACTGTTGGTATACCAAATAAAATAAAATATTACAAGTTTAAATATTATTAATTAGGATAGTAAGGGTACAATTGAAATAAATAATGTTAGAATAAGAATAGATGTAAAAATAGTATTGTAAATAAATATAGACAGACTATGTTTATCATAGAACTAAATAAAATAAATAATAATTTTAAAAAAATTAAAAAAATACGATTTTAGAATAAATTAACATTTTACAACAGAGATGAAGAACATTCAAGAGAAGGTAATATAGAAGTCTAGGCATCTACAGGGCTTATGACCTGTCAATGGCTAGTTTAAGTGCCTATATCTGAACATCTATATTCCTTCAATTCTTTCATCTGTTGATGTTTGTGAAGTTAAAGAGCTGAAACCTTTATTTATGCGGGTGAGATTCATCTAATTGAATTATTTCACCTACATACTAGGCAACGCCTGAAAATATTATTTTTTCAATTTCTATACTTCTTCATGGACCAGGTAATTTATCAACAATATTTTGAGTTTGTCCAAATTTTTCCAGTCCTTGTCTACAAACATTTGGACAAACTCAAAATACTGTAAATAAATTAACATTTATAATTTTGCAATACATCATTTCGGATTATGTAGAAAGGTTTTTGCCTGTAATCTTCAGTCACAGACATAATTTTTTGCCATGATTTATTGGCTTTTGAGCTCAAAAATCAAGTTACTATCTAATTTAATTTGATGATTACTAAAACGACGTGAAATTCCGTTTAATCGCGATAATCAATCTCAAGTGGGTGCTCAAAAATATCTAAATTATAAATTGACACAAGAGCACATCGAGTTTACGTAGGTACTCGTGTGGTCAATGTGACAGAACAACTTAATGTCTCAATTATAAGGGTAAAAGGAGGTAAAATTGAAAAAAAAAATTTGTACGAAAATTAATTAGAAGAATTACGCGTACTTTAATATAAAAATTAAAGAAACACTACAATATTTAGGGTTTGTCCAAATGTTTGTAGATACAATACTGAATTTCACCGTCTAGGGAGTTATTAGGTCCCGTGGCTAGAGTAGCGGACTCACAGATCAGAGGTCAAAGGTTCGAACCTCACTCTACACTAACTTGATTTCCTCTTTCTCATCGTCATCATTCCATGTCCGCTTCCTAGTTGGAGCATATGCTAATCACACAGCATATGGTGTCCACAAAGAGCCTCTATGCATCTCTGTCGACTGCCAGCTCCAAAGCGTCCTCGCAAGTCAGGTTCACACCCCGTAGTTCTGACATAAACTCCCGGACAGTCAGAAGTGGACGTCCAGAACGCCGATAACCTGATGCCTTGTAAAGTAGGCAAGCGTGGTTGAGGGTCTCAGGAGACATCCGCAATATACATGTACATATGGCCTTGCCAACTGTATTGCATCATTCGCTTGATGACAGTTGGCACCGGAGTTTGCTGCGTCCACTTTCTTATAGTAATTTTACCTGAAAGCAGCAATCGAGTCAAAAACACTCGTCCGGGATTCTGGTTGTATATATTTTGCACACAGAACTGTATTTTACATAAGATAACTATAAGCTGTGTCAATCATTGTATTTATTCACTTCATTTAGTTTAAATTTTTGATAATTAAGAAATACCTACGAACAGCGTTATTTTTTTGTTAATAGATTATCAAACTAGGCAAAAAAAATACGTTTTGTAAATTTGAAATTACTCCGCGTGAGTCGTCACAAGTTCTCTTAGGTAAGTTCTACTGATTCGTGAATCGACTTTCCGTAAATCAGAAATCACAATATTCTATCATTGACTGATTCGAAAGAACTGTAACGTCGTTCAAAGTAGTTCGTTTTTATTAATTTTTTTCATACATTTTCAAGAAACTTCCCCGTACAATCCAATGTTTTAATTTTTACTGTACGTAAGAAAACATTTTTGGAATCTAATTTCCCGTAGCACTGAACTTCCTGATTGTTTTATTTATTATTTATACGGCCGTAGCCAATTACAACAGTTACATGAAGAAACATATACATGTACAAGAAACTGAACAAAAATAACATAAAACTATGTTGATAATAATATTTTTTATTATTATTTATACGAAATCACGTATTTTATAATTGTTTTCATCTCCCGATTTGGTAGATAAATCTGTGTTAACATTACTTTACATTTCGTCGATTTTCAATTTTACCCCACTCTACTCAACTATTGTGTAACATTTTTAATAGTCCGCCATTTTGATAGTTGCTTTTCGCGGTAAAATCTAGAACAAGTCAAAATTTCAAATGATGTCATTTATTTTAGTGTCGGGTATTATTTTGACATGACATTTTATCTAAATTATGGAGGTATCTTTGTAATTTAGTACCTACCTGCCTTTGTGTGGCGGCACTTTACGTGTGCGATTTTTGCTAATATATAACACTTGCTTGTATGTCTTGCAAAACAAATATAATACTTAAATAAGTATTATCGTGGAGTATGAAATAAATGTCAAAGAAGAAGTCTATTTTAATTTTAGTTATATTCGAAAGTGACCTTGTTTAATTAAATCTAAACCGATAAACCTTATTTGTTTTAGTTCAAAACGTCTTTTGTCTTAACGCTTGTGTGACTATGGTACCACACGAGGCTACATTAAATAAAAAGACATTAGACATCACATCTCTTATTTAAAAAATAATAATGTAGTCGTATCGCTAGACCAGGCCTAAATTATGTTATTATTTTTATCAACAATGTTATCGAAAAAAGATTTAAAAAAAGTTTTGTTTTTTCAAAATATCTTGTCTTTTGTTTAATGTAACACAAGGTTACAGCACCGACTGCAGAGCACAGCTTGTCCACCGCATCTGAGGACTTAAGACAAAATACCGTAGCAGAGAAATTTGATGATGGCATATGAAAATATTTGTTTTGTCTCTTTCACACAGACGCCTACCCTTATATTGTTCGAAAATGACAGCTGCAAGTCAGACTTATTATGTCTTAGTAAAATGGACAAAATCGACGTTTCGTTGTCCCGTTTTCCGCACCCCAAAACTGAACCGATTAAATTTTTTTTTAGAAAGTATTAGAATGAAATTATGCGAATGGTAAATATCTACAGAGTAAAAAAATACTGCTCTAGTGCTATTATTCAGGGAGAAAATACGCGAATATGTTTAAATATATGAAGAAAAGTCAGACCGCGTTCCTCTCAAGTCTGCTTGGCGGTGCCCACATGTAAGAAAAGATTGAGGATAGTTTTTTTCAAAACACGATATTCGCTCCATACGGCATTTTTTTTAAACTTAAAGCTAACTCAATTTTAAATTTAAATTTAACCATTAATAACACGCATCGATTACCTGAAAAAAAACTCACCAAACACGATAAAAATCTGCTTAAAAAATATCAAAGTCTTAAATGATAAAATTCCGCGGTTTTAAAAAAATATATGTATCACTGCTTAAAAAATATTTAAGTATTACATGATAAAATATCGTGGTTTTTAAAAAAATAATGTATTAACGCGTACATATTGATTCCTAATTTCAATAATTTATTTTGGGTGCTAATAAAATATAAAACATAGTAAATTATAGACTCACAGTTAGATTACCACCAGGTTAAGTTGTTAAGTGTAATTTTTTAAAACAAAGATCGGTCACGCGATTTTATTTATTAAAACATTTGTTCGGTCCCAGCTAGAATACTGCACTCCCATTTAATCACCTAACTATAATGTAATTATTAATGGACTAGAAAGGGTCCAACAATTTTTTTTCTAAGCAGGTCGACTACCGGTTAAACCTTAACTTCTCTAACTATGCTGAAAGTATGCAGCACCACGGAATAAACTCTCTTAAAAATCGAAGAATAATGTTAGACCAGTTATTTGAAAAAAAATATAAAATTGATTTTCCTAACCTACATGAAAGGCTTCCATTCCGTGTGCCATCTAGACCGACAAGACAAAATCTTCTGTTTTACACAGAAAACGCGTCAAAAAACTATTTAAACAATCTACAATACCTAGAATATGCGAGAAATATATAAATAGATTTACCGAGGCTGATATTTTTTGTGATAATGTATGTAAATTTAGGTCAAAAATCATAAAAAAATTGAGAGAAGCAGATGTTTAACTTCATTATTTTATACAATTTTTTTCATTTCTTTTCTTTTACATTTGTTATATTTAACATAATTAAAATGATTGTATTAAGTGTAAACAATTTTTTTAGTGTGTGCACGAGTGTCCTACACGAATATACAAAGAAATTTACAATATTTGTGTACATACTGTTTGGTTACCCAATAAAATAAATAAATATACACAGCAAGCTGAGCCTTTTACCTTACAAAAATACACATTAAATATAATATAAACGCTTAAATATAATGTAAAAATACAAAAAAAATGTTACATAAATACTATAACTCAGCAGTTTCATATAAAGAACATGCTTAGATATACAGCATACAGCATACAGCATAAAAAAATAGAATTAAACAATGTGTAAATGTGTAAGTGTAAAAAAAGCGGTACAAAATATAATTACATTGAATAAAATTTGACGCGAATCACCAAAACACCCTCTCCCGAAAAATAGCGTTTCAAACGAATTTCGTGTTTTGAAAAAAAACAGTCCTCATTTGCCCGTTGCCAAACAATAAAAGCTGCCCAAGGGAGCTCTCTGTAATCTGGTAGTCTTAGCATTTCTGTGCTGAAAGAAGGTAAATCAGTATCTCAATCACAAATAACTATCGATATGCTAATAAGGGGCGTGATAACAATTTTTCACCATGGTTGTTTATCGTATTCGCGATCAAAATGGAACATCCGTGAACACGTAATATTAAATGTCGAAATATTTACGTTTCGCGACGTATAATCCTGCTGCGCAATCACATATTTGAATTTCACCGGTATGAATATGGAAAATATTTAAAAACTGCTATTTTTATATATTTATTTATTATTTATCATGCTATTTATTGCATTTAGCCGGCGATTGGTAAGCCAAATGCAAACAATATTAACAACTCGTTGAAAATCGCTCCAAAAATGAAATATTTGAGTAAATATAATGATATTTAGGTAATATATTTTTTTAACGTAATCTTTGCGATGTACCACTTATGTAAAAAAAATTGTCTTTTAAAACACATTAAATAAATAAACAATACAAAAAATCAGAAGAACGAAAATATTTCGCTTTTTTAAAAAAAGTTATAAAAAGTAAATATTTTTTTATTGTATTTTACACTCCTACTTCTCTTTATCCATTATCTACCACTCGTTGCTTCCTAATATTAATCTATATTTTCACAGTTTTGTTTTTTTTGTAGTATTTTTTTTTTTTTAAACCTCTCAGTTTATTTTGTAAAATTTAAGTGAATACGTCATATAATTGGATGGCATGCCCTATTATGTATTACTTTGGTTATATTTTTATTTCACTAGGTATAAGCATTATAACCTGCGCATATGTTTGTATATCAAATTATAATACTAATAACAATATATATATATAATAAAATAAAATGAAACGAAATAAAAATAAAATATGTAAATAAATAAAAAAACAAAAAATTGAATAAAATGTAATACAATATAATAAAATATCATCACCATCATCATTGTAAAACTGTATAATGTTTTTTTATTTAAACATTCTACTGAATATGCTGTATAATATTTAGGTTAATTTTTTAAATATAAATCTTGGATAATTTTAAGGTTTATTTTTTTTAAATAAATCTTGGGTATAAGGAAATTTATGTTTTAAAAAAAAATATATATTAAGCCAAATATGATAGTATTATAAATGTTTGTAAAAGGCAGATTTGCCGTTTATGTTAATAAAAAAAATTAATTCCCTTTCCGCACCTTATGGTGCATAGGGCAGTTCATTGCTAAACCAATCGGGGCGTATCTTGATTTTTTTTGTTACATAAAGGTTAGATGATCAGTCTTATGGTGCCAGTCCAGGGACTATGAAATATTCTAGAGTAAAAACGGAATTTTTCAAAATAAATATTTCATGTCAACCATGTCAGGAATCGAACGCGAGACCTCTTGCATGGTAGGCAAATGCGCTGGCCACTACACCACGAGGCCCACTATAAAAGAGAGGCCGAGAATAAAATATAATAAAATAACATAAAATTGAATTAAATGAAAAGTAATGCAACGAAAAAAATTATCAAATTATAATAATTATTAAACGGAGGTAGTGTTAGTTACGTATATAAATATTTTCTTGTAAAATTTGATTGACGCCTCTTTTTAAGGTTTATTAAAAAATATGCAGAAGAAAAGCAGAAAAACGGCAAGTTGACACGACACAAGTCACAAGTCACAAGTAGTTAAGAAATGACAAGTGACATGCTTTTACATGTATATTTTAAGAAAAAAGTCGCCAGTTCATTTAGTGGGCATTTTTTTCTTTTTGCGAATTCCAAAATCACTCGCGTCAAACTGTCTTCAAGACAATGGGCGTTATGAACTAGAACTAGTTTGTGATATTTTATTTGTGCAAAAAGTATCTGGTTTTTAGTTTGATTAATTGAACAAAAAATAAACAATGGTTACGAATGATGAAATCAGGCGAGAGTGTAAATCTGAGACAAGTATAATTGATAAGATTAAGAAAGGGTCTCTGAGATGGTTTGGTCACGTAGAACGAATGGACGACGAGAGAATGGTAAAACAAGTATATATGGCAAAAATGAACGGCAACGTTAGACGAGGACGACCAAGGAAGACGTGGCATGATCAGATAAACCAAAATCTTAAGTCTGGTCATGTCAAAAGCAGACAGAACCGAAGGGCATGTATGACAAGATGTATGAATGTGGAAGAGGCTAGGAGTGTATGCCAGGATAGACGTGTGTGGCGGTCCATTCTCTCTGCCTACCCCTACGGGGAAATGGCGTGATGGTAGTAGTAGTAGTAGTTATAATCGAGGATATTTTAAGTATGTCCAAGTATTTGTAGACGAGGCTGGATTTCACTCCCCATGGAGTCATTAATATAAATTGTCGTCTTAATTTGAATACATCGTAAGTATTTTTTTCTGTATTTAACATTGTGATTGATCATTTTTCAGTGTACTGACCACAAATACGATCAGTAATGCATGACGAAAATTGTATAGAACTACTATGTTTTTATTACTTTTTTCTTTGTAAAGGAAAAGTAAGAAACCTGCTGACAAGCGACAAGCCGGTTTCGTGGTTTAGTGGGTTTCATTATTTTTCCTTTTTTAATTTTCTGTACATATTTTAAAATAAATATAAATAAAACAAAACATTGAATACACCGGAGAATGCAGCTTGGCAAGCATTCATAAATGTTACTCACAGTTTCTAGGTAAGTTGGAATGTTTGAATATCGATCAGTTAAGAATGCAGAAATGATTATAATGTTTCTTGGAAACCTTGCACGATCGGGATAAACCGATATCATATTTGATTTCAGGAGAAAAAATACTGTCAGAATCACATTTTTTTTTTCTAAGACAAAAAAATATTTTTTTGTTGCCCAGTGTTATCAATAACGAAGTTGGCTATAATTTACAGCAATACAATCAGGTCGAAAATTGCAAGCACAAACTAAAATTGTCCGTTATATGTTTGTTGTTAAGCCAAAAACGCTATTCTTCTATGCAATAGAGCAAAATGGCATCAAACTCTGAGGTAAAAACTAAGTTTTATGCAAAATTGCTGATTGATGATGTTTTTAATGTTATCACTGTAAAATTTTAATTTAAAGCAATTAAAAAGTATTACAAAATGGAAAAAAACATTTATGAAGAAAAAAACATATCAAAATTTAAAATAATGGTCAAGACATATGTGATAAACAATTTATAAATTAAATATATTTGCAATGTTATTATTAGAACACACATAAGAATATGTATGATATGTGTGCCCTACTTTAAGATTTAAATAAAAAATAAATATAAATAAAATCATAATTTCTGTCACTACTTACATTTTATTCAAAGGCAACGACATTAATTAAAAGTTTTAGCAATGTGCGGATCTGAAAAGAGAACACAAGACCTCTAAAACGGATCCGGGTTTCAGTATGAATAATATTGAATAGTAAGAGTGAAAAGATTCATCCCTGACGAACTTCAATATGAGTTGCAAACATACCAGAGTCGGCGCTATTTAGTCACACCATAGCGGAGTTACCTCCATAAAGATTTCTTAACAGGAAAACAAGAAGATTAGATGCACCCATTTCATCTAAAATGGACCATATTTTTTCCCATTTCACTCAGTGAAAAGCCTTTTTGAAATTTAAATACCATATATATAGTGGTAAGTTGAATTCTCATGCTTTTTCGATAACCTGATATAATATAAAGATTTGCTCTCGAGTATCTTTACATCTTTTCATCTTCTTAACGTTATAACAGCACACAATATATCAACTCGTAGTGTGACGTCACACAAACACATTGTACCGCGGACGAGAACTTCTTTCGGACAGAGATCTTTTAGCTTTATGGCTCCTAGAATTTATAATAAGGTTAAATATATTTTATTCACCCAACGCGATGTAACTACTTTGTAAAAAAATCAAAAAACCCAATGGCTTATTAAGCTAGGAAGAAAAGAAATTTAAAGCTTATCAAACTACATTGTTATGTAAGTAATATTAATATTAATATTATTCACGACAATTTAAACACTATACAATACAATGACAAGAAGGATACAATTTATATATTTATATATATAAATGTATCTGTATGTGTAGGTGAGGGTATTTATGTGTTCTTCTTTTTCACGTGTCATGTCAGGTACCCCCGACGTTGACGATCACTTGGGAGAAAGCTTCCCTATCCTGAGCAGTGCGAAACAGCTCCTCCACAGTTCTAATCCTAGTCCATGCTCGGATGTTTCGAAGCCAGGAAAGCTGTTTTCTTCCGACCCCTCTACGTCCCTCGATCTTCCCCTTCATGACAAGCTGAAGATATTTTGATATTTATCACCTCTCAACACATGGCCAAAATATGGAATCCTACGGAGCTTAACAGTGGTGAATAGTTCTCTATTAGTATTGGCTCTACGTAATACTTCATTGTTGGTTGTCATATCGGTCCAAGATATTCTTAACATTCTACGGTGGATCCACATTTCAAATGCTTCAAGGCGGTATTAACTTTTAAAGTACACGCCTCTACACCGTACAGTAAGACATACCATATATAACATTTGACCATTCGTTGTCTCAGCTTAGCTGTTTATGTATATGTGTGTGTATATATGTATGAATATTTATGTGGGTATGTGTATGTATACATATGTGAATGTATATATGCATGTATATGTGTGTATGTACGTGTATGTATGTGTATATGTGTATGAATGTAATATAAGGGTGTACACGTGTGTGTGTATGCATATGGAGATATATAAATAAACATATATCTAAATATATCAAAATAAATATATCTAAATGTATCTAAATAAATAAACATATATATGTCTGCCTTAGCACGGGTCTTCTCCTACTAGTCATTACTTAATAATATATATTTAAAAATAAAGAACATAATAAAATAAAAAAATAAAAAAAGCTGACGAATCCTGCTGGTTCTTTTGCTATCTGTTCTGAGAGAAACGATTTGAATTATTCATTCAAAATATGATGAATTATTTTTCTTCCGTGAGAATTGAGTAACGTAAGTCAATATTTTGAATACTTCTGCGTGGAGCCTTTTTTACGTACTAGTATAAAAACAAAATGTGTCAATTATAGTGAGAAGGTAACAAGTTCCCTGGACACGGCAAGGACCCTCAATGGATTGTAGCATATGAGATAATAGTTATAATTTACTTAATTAATTATTCAAATTATGTTTATTATTTTTTCGCTCAAGGAGAAACAAAAATGTGTCGAAATGGTCGAATTTTTCTTAAGTAACAATGTTTTGAAAATTATTTTTCTTATCAATCAAGAAAATCTAGAGTTATTTATTGCAGTTGTTAATCTAAGTAATTATCAGAATTTTCGTTGAATTTTGCATGCGTAGATGTCTGTTAAAAAATATTTGCCGATGTAGTTTAAAATTCATAATAACATATTTTATCATTATCGAGAGGTCACGAGAGAGATGCTGAGCACAAAGTGTGACCTGGTGCAAAATTTAGGTCAAATGAGGTCAATAAATCTGGTGGAAGGTCAGAGATTCGCAGCCAGATTAAAGTTCTCAAAATATTATCTTAAATGTGATTCCCGATGATTTCAATATTTAATAACCAGATGTGTATAAATATGGTATGCATGTATCGGGGGCGTGAAGTGAGGTTTTTTATAAGGAAATTAGTCACATGGTTCTAGGTATACAGGTAAAATATTGTAACGTTGTAAAAACGTTGTTCTTGTAGAAAGAGATATCACATTCTAATGAGATTATATTTTATACAGGTTCCCTTCTTTTCTTTACCTACCTTTTTTTCTCTACCTTTATTCTCTACCTTTTTCACCTTATTTTATTTTATTTACTCCATCTTTTGTCTACTTTGTCCGATGATAAAGATTTTACAATGTAGTATATTTACTCCATGATTCGAATGGATCACTAATTATTACGAAGTTTATTCGTAAATATCTGGAAAAGTCGATGTCAGCATTTTAAAGTTTTCTTCAAGATCATGAGACACAAATTTACAAATGCAAGGATCAGACGATCATTTACTGAATTAAAATGTCGACAAATAATCTTCTGGGAAATCATCAACTGAGGCAACCCCGAGTAAAAAATACACCAACCGAAGACATCTTAAATCGAGTCCCATCTGCGGATATTATTTTGTAAAATTAACATTATTTCATATCATCTGGAGAAGAAAACAATCAAGAATCTATTTCACTTGTCGTTATTATCGTTACAAATATTTCTTTCTTAGATAAACTTATTGTCAACCACTTACTCATATTAGCTAGGCAGAATTCTGAATTTTTATATTAACTAATATTGGTACATTTGTAGAGAATTGCTTCTTTTATTAAAATTTTGTATTTCACTAACGAGTTGTTTATTTCATAAAATCCAGATCTTTAAGTCATATTTGTTCCATTTTACAGTAAGGTATTTTATATATAACGTTTTTGATTTCATTTATAAAGTTAAATCGATACAACATAATTTTATTTTTGGAGAAATCTCACGTTCTTGCCGATTGAGCGAAACTGGTGAAATGGTAAGTGTTTGTGGGTACTTTATTTGGTTATCTGCTTTAGTCTTTTTAATCTTAAAACTTTGCTTGTTGATTTTTGATAATCTATCTCTATAATGTAGCCCACCTGTGATCAAATATTTTTTTTCAACCTACACTGAACTTAACCGTTTATAATATGTACGTACTACCAACACAATAATTCGAGTTTTTTACTTTAAAATAAACTAACAAGCGATTTCGTGCCATATATTTCAGCATAAAAGAGTTATTTGTCAAAGTTTAATATAAAAATAGTTACCATGTGTCGACCGATTTAAGTGCTAAATTTGTTATAAAACAGTCACAGTATTTAATGAATAAACATGGATTGGTTTGTTACAACTGCTTCCGCAGAGCTTTTAAAGATCTTAATTTGTGCATGCGCGAACTTTTGAATCCAATGCTTAGCGCCCGCCTCAAAGGAATCGACAGACCTATGCAGTTCCCTATTTCAGTAGCTCAATCACAAATAACTATCGACGTTATAGTAAGTGACGTGATAACAATTTCTCAAAACGGTTGTTTATCGTATTCGCGATCACAATGGAACATCCGTGAACACGTAATATTAAATGTCAAAATATTTACGTTACGCTACGTATAATCCTGCTGCGCAATCACAAATTTGAATTTCACCGGTGTAAATATGGAAAATATTCCAAAACTGCCAATTTAATTAACTTATGTTTTATTATTTATCATGCTATTTATTGCCTTTGGCCGGCGGTTGGCAAGCCAAATGTCAAGAAAAGCAATCGCCATAGTAATTATAATTTAATTTTCTCTTTTTTGTATTAAATAATTCTTACTATTTTGCAAATGCAATATTTTTTATTGTAAACGCCGATTTTTCACCAGCAATCTGTATTTAATAACGAGGAAAACAAAATACAAACCGACACGAGCAGTGACTTAGAGATTACACACATGTTGACTTATGAATGTGATAACTTAAGCATGTTAATTATTGTTCATTGTGATCGCTCAAATGCTTAGCATGTTTTTAAGCACGTCGATAGTTATTTGTGATTGAGCTACAGAATTAGACGGCAGTGATTTTTACTCGCGATCGAACAAAAGGTTGCACAGGGGTTCTTCGCATTTAAAAAAAGTTATTAATGTATAAACAATGCACCTATCTCAGATGGCTACGATTAAAAACAAACACATTTTAAAATGTTTGTTGCAGTTGCTGAAAAGATAAGTTTACTTATATTTCATCTTAAAATATATAATAATACATCCGATAAAAAAATAGGTATTGATTGTGTAGTCAATTTTTAGGAAAGCATTGGCTTCATCCGATCTGTGGACGATTCGCCCATATCATTTATATATATGAGTCTTCTTTTGGTTTTGTCTTTTAGTATTTTAACCTAAAAGTAGTGGTTGAATTGAAAAAAAACAGCTGTGACCTGTAAATGCCTAGACTTCCATATTCCCTTCTTTAAAGTATTCTCCATCCCTGTTGTAATTTGTTAATCTTAATGACTCCCGAGTAGGTGAAATTCAGTCTTTTGTCTACGAACATTTGGACAAACTCAAATATTGTAATAAAACCAACTGATCCAAGAAGTTTAAAAATTGAAAAAAAGTTTTCAGGCGTTGCCTGGTATGTGAAATAATTCAGTCAGATGAATCTCTTCACAACAATAAATGTTTCAGCTTTTTGACTTCAACAAATGGAAGAATTGAAGAAATCTGGACGTTTAAAGATAAGCAAAATGGTGAATGTTACACAGTGTGTAAAGTGGCCACTTAAACCAGCATTGACAGGTCATTAAACCTGTAAAAGTCTGGACTTCTATTATCCCTTCTTTAAGGTATTCTCCTCTCCACCCCTGTTGTAATTTTTTAATCTTAGTGACTCCCGAGGGTGTGAAATCTAGTCTTTTGTCTGCAAACATTTGGACAAACTCAACTATTGTAGCAGAGCTGTACGATTTATTTAGATGATTATGAAGATATACGCAGCCCCTTTGTATATATTTTTTTTACCTTGATTAGAGCAGCTCCGGCAACGGCTCCCACCATCTGGACGATGACATAACAGGCTCCTTTGAGTAGAGAAATATCCCCAGTTACCAGGAGCCCAAGGGTCACGGCAGGGTTGATGTGACCTCCAGAGACATGGCCTATTGCCTAGAACAAGAAAAATGATTAAATTATTACCATATCATTATTTATATCCTTA
This sequence comes from Micrasema longulum, assembly GCF_059751315.1. Classification (NCBI taxonomy): domain Eukaryota; kingdom Metazoa; phylum Arthropoda; class Insecta; order Trichoptera; family Brachycentridae; genus Micrasema; species Micrasema longulum. Next base: position 301,298 of record NW_028277864.1, on the reverse strand, counting down.
ACTCAAATAATACCCGCATGCAGAGACAAACCTTAAGGTGAGGAGAGTACATTCTATTGTCTTCACCTTCGGGTTATTCTCTGCATTTGAAATTAGAATGTACTTCCCTCACATTAAATTTTGTCTCTGCATACGGGTATAAGTCATCTACATATCAGATAATATTTTTTGTTATTTTCAAAACTATTAAATCTACGTTATTACAATTAACATTACACATTTTTTTTATGGATAAGTTTTCTTTCATTTTTCACACTTTCAGGTATTTCACCATACAAAATTTCAACCCTTTATACATTAAGGTATTTTGTGATTTTTTTATTTTTTTAAAAGTCTTTATTAAATTTATTTTTTTAGTTCTATAGAATATACATTTATATTTAATACACTCAGATTATTATTTTTATTTATTAGAATTTTGAAACGGAAGACCTTGTTTTAAAAACCCTTAAATGTGACCAATCGACCATTTTCAGGAGAAAAACTTAATTCTACGATTTAACTATAGTTTTTTAAAAATATTTTTTAATGAAATAAAATCATCTATACATCTTAAGTGCACTATATAAAATGGGGACTCCACGTAAAGTGGAAAAATCAAGTAATTTTTTTTTTCATTTATCACCTCTAATTTAATAATAGCATAGCTAAACGTTTTTTTTTTAAATCCATAGAAAAATACTTGATTTTGTCTATGGAAACATTTCAAACATATTTGCCATTTAGAAATTCCATCATTCACAAAGCTCTGTCCAACTAGTCAAATTTGGTTTTTTCTACAACTGTTATTAAACTTTCATTTTATTAAAACATAAGTGTTCAATATAATGCTTGACAACACAAAATCTCTCATCAATGTTGAGTAGTTTGGCATAAATTCGTACACACGTACAAAGGCAAAAGATTGGGATTTTCCAATGTCGCACTAGTCGCAATTATTCTAATAATAATTACAAAGAACATATATATTAATATTATGTATCTTTTTTGGGTGATACCGTGTATGTTGGATTTGATCCGACGTTTCGGCTACCATTGCAGGAGCCATCTTCAGGGAAAAACTGTGTGTTTTATAGAGAATGTATATTGGACAAACAGGGCGCACAGCAAAGATGAGAATTGACGAACACAAAAGAGCGTGTAAACTTGGACATCCAGACAAATCCGCAATAGCGGAACACTTTATAGACACAGGACATTTTTTCGCCTTTGAACCAAAAATTCTACATAAACCTAGTAATTATAGTGCACGAATAATAAAAGAGGCAATTGAAATACACAGACATCCAAATAATATAAACAAAGACGACGGGCTTAAATTAAATTCAACATGGTTCCCAGCACTACATATGACAAAAACGAATAGAAATGTGCCTACTGCCGGCTGCGACACAGTACAAATTACTAGTACATAAACATAATTATTCTTTCCTACAAAACAAGAAATGTGCCTACTGCTGACTGTGACACGGTACAAATTACTAGTACTTAAACACATACATTTCTCTATAAAACACACAGTTTTTCCCTGAAGATGGCTCCTGCAATGGTAGCCGAAACGTCGGATCAAATCCAACATACACGGTATCACCCAAAAAAGATACATAATATTGATAACAGTGACCGTGAAAACCTTCGCACCTATTTAACATATATATTGACTGTTGGGCTTTTTCTTGAAAGCAATACAAGGAAATGGTCATTTATCTTGTTTTTAAAAATATTTTACTATTGTATGAAATAAATTTAAATATTGCAAAAACCCATGTACTGTGTCTTCGTGGCTTAATGCTCAAAATCTCCTGACTCTGTCAAACCAAATCAACGAAGGGGTCGAGAGTTTCAAATACCCGGGAGTATATGTTACAGAAAATGGCAGGTTTCAAAATTAACTGGGAGTGCCGTTAGAAGTAGCTGGCGCCACATTCAACAGTATGAAGACTGTTCAGAGATAGGATATTTACCGAGTGAATACCAAATTTATTTATTTATTAACGAACATTGTCCGTTAATGAATAAATAAATTTGGATAAAATATTTTGGAGAATTTTGAAAAATTTTCGAAAAAATAATAAACAAATTAACGGAATATAACCTAAAGATAAATATATTCGATAAAACCTTGCACATAACAAAAGCGAGGTACAAATAATTTGCAACTACAAAAAAAATCGGGCATTGTCCATTTATACAATTTATAGGGTTTTAATATTACAACAATATTTTGAGTTTGTCCAAATTTTTGTAGACAAGGACTGGATTTAACTCCCCGGGGAGCTGTTTATATTAACAAAAGCCCTGTAGATGCATAGACTTCTATATTACCATCTTTTAAATGTTCTTCATCTCTGTTGTAATATGCTAATTTTAATATCACAATGAAAGAATAGTTAAAACATTTTGAAAAAAGTAAAGAAGCATTGACAAACATAAGGGACATCAAGACAAGATCTAAACTATTTATTTAGTGCTCGTTTAAATCGTTGTAAACTTAAACCAAAAAAGTCCAGATCTTATCTTGAGTTAACAATACGACAAAAACGAGTCATTGGAGAATTAAGGCCATAGTTTGTTCTATGCTGATCGATGAACTCCTGATATTCTCCTCTTCAGATGCGAATCATATCACCTCACCAGGGCTCAAAACAGCAAAATTCTGAGTATTGACAATAGATGTTTCTGATTTTTTATCATACAAACGTATTCCTGTATTTTCGTCCCAGATTATAGCAGTTAATAAATCAAAATTAATACCATTATCTTAAAACCACCCCAGCGCTGCTATTCCGAACGCTGTCGCGGCCGTAGAATCTCGCAACACTTTTATCTCGCGTAGTTTATATTTAAACACGCGAGATAAAATCTTTTTCAATGGTCTCGAGAGCGTTTGGAATACCACCCCAGGGGTGCAATCATGAATCTTCTCTATCCAATAGAGAGTGGTTAGTTTGGGGATATTTATTTTTTCCAAGCGACTAATTTTTGCTTCATATATGGCCACACATCAAACGTCAAAAATATGAACACGTGAAATCAAACATGATGATTTTCATTTAGAACATCGTTGCCAACTTAAGCATTACCCAAAACACTTAATTAGGTTGAATTAACCAAACCGTATTAGTTTTATTTCCGTTTTTTGACAGTTTTATACACCATTTGACGTTTAATCGTCAGTGTGGCCATTATATGAACCAAAGTGAGGTCGCATAAAGTTTTCTGCATAGAATTAAAATACACCAGAAGGCGCGTAGAACCAAGTTTGTATACACCGTACTGTGTCCAAAAGTCCCCCCTCTACCCGACATTCCACCTGCGCGCATGCGCGAAGTGGCTCCGTAATGTTACCAGACCGTGAACAATATACACAAATTTATGATAATTTTGTGTTATGTCATGTTATATTTTACTGACTGGATTATAAAAGAAAACAGATACTTTTATTAGGCGAACGTAAAAATTAATCATTAAATAATCGTTTGGTAACTAAGTAAATTAATACCGTTTAGTATTACAGTTAAGCTAATTAATAGAAAGCCGGGTAAAAAAATCGACTACCCTGGCAATACTAACAAAATGTCAACGTAATTTTATTTAACAATCTGACAGATGGTAAAATACTCGAATTCATAAATAATATTACTTGTGAGTTCGCTTCTTACACATGAAATGTGATCCTACCGTATTCCCTTTTTACCCCAGCAGTATTTATACACTTGCAAACGACATAAATCGGCAGATGCGTACTAAGCGACGTCTACAGAGTACCTAATGGCCAAAACGTAAAACTACTCAATTGTGAGTAGTTTAGTCGGATTCAGTTTGATGCGCGTATGCGGTTTCTGGACAATTCTAATTCTATGGTTATTTTTTTTGTTTTTTTTTTGCACCACAACAGGCCAGGAGGCCTAATTACAGTGGTGAATTACATCACAGAGTACCCAGGCTTGAGAAAAATCACATTTTAATTTTTGTGTTCTCACCGGGAATCGAACCCGGAACCTTCCGTGCGTGAGTCAAGCGTCTTGACCACTACACCACGGAGGCCGCCATTATCTGTATTAACACTTTGAGTACCGGCCAAATACACATGGAATTTACCATGTGCCCGACCTATTTTTTGTGAAATTTCATGCTTTGTGAAGGGTTTCTTAAACGTGTCATAATTATGATAATACTATGTTAAATTAATTCTAACTTCTCATATTTATTTGAAACAATTTAATAAGTCATTTTTGTATTATGGTTTTGACCACATTGGCCTTTATGGAGAGCCACATTGCAATGTTCGCACATATACCGACAGCGTCTGACTCCTTTTTTTGTGCTTTGTATCCCGGAGCCGTGTAAACACGTGATTATAATAACCAAGAGTTGTGTCCCGGTCCCGTGTTTTCACGTAGTTTACCAGCAGTGAAAAAGTACTAATAAAAGTAACTACATGTCAATAAAATGCACTTTTTTGAACAGCTGGTAAATCACGTGAAAACACGGGACCGGGACACAACGCGTGGTTATATAATCACGTGTTTACACGGCTCCGGGATACAAAGTGTGAAAAATAGAATACGTAGGTATATATATATTTTTAAACATGTTTAATTGTAGGTTACCGACGAAGATAAGTTAAATTTTCATAAAAATATACACATTTTCCTACATTTATTATTGATTTATTTTCATAATAAAAATAGAAATCCTTGAATTTTTATTATTTACTCAAATATTTAAATTTTCAGACCATTTTCTATAAGTCGTAAATAACTTGTGCTGGAAATATGGAAATCGAGTTGCGGTAGAGTGGGATTTGAGCATCAGACCTTTGACCCGTGAGTCCACATTACTACCACAGGATCACAACCAAGTTCATGTATATTTTTATTTTATTTTATTTCATTGGAAAGCCAACAGACATCTATATATTTATATATTTGGATAATTTATTTAGCGCAGTTTTTTGTGAAAATCACCTCAAGGGCGCTGTACAATAAATAAATATCCCACCACGCCTTGCAGCTACAGAGCGCATGGACGGTTGGGATTCTTGTTCCTCGTCTCCAATTATGATATCCAGGAGCTAGATTACAGCACGTCTTGCAGCTACAGAGCTACAGGCCCTGGAGCCGTCCTGTGATCTCCATGTCGCCGCCAAATAGTTCAATCAGCCACTCAATTGAACGGCTAGGCTGTTCATTGAATGCCGACATTCATTTTAATGGTTAGGCCGTTCGTTGAATGACTTACGACAGCTCAACGTTTAACGCGTTGGCTGGCTGAAAGTTAGCCCTTTGGAAACGGCAGAACCAAAAGCCGCCGGGAGAGGTTAGGTTATTATTTTCATTTTTTATTTTATTTTTATTTATTAAGTAAAAAACTGTTGTTAAAAAATAATACAAAATAGCGCATACATCCAGTTAAAGTTTTTCACAAATATAATGAGAGAACATGTTACATAGTGGAGATAAAAAAAAATATATAATACGAGTATATAAGAAAAGAGAAAAAAAGAGCACGTAAAAGGTTAAGGGATGAAGAAATAGAGTGGAGGAATAGAAGAGAGGGATTTTCATACTACAGTTGACCGATTCTAACCTAACCTTACTTTACATAACAAAATAAATTAAAAATAAAACAAAAATTGTTATTGTAATAAAATTAATTAAAAGGCCAAGCGACATTCAGCCCTAATGTTAAACGTTGCTTTCAACACTTTGGCTAAGCGTTCGTTAACTATTCAATTAAATGCCGGTATTTTACGAACAGCCTAACCGTCCAACCGATAGGTTGATTTTTTTTTTTTTTTTTTTTTTTTTTTTTTTTTTTTTTTTTTTTTTTTTTTGCACCACAACAGGCCAGGAGGCCCAATTACAGTGGTGAATTACATCACATAACACCCAGGCTTGAGAAAAATCACATTTTAATTTTTGTGTTCTCACCGGGAATCGAACCCGGAACCTTCCGTGCGTGAGTCAAGCGTCTTGACCACTACACCACGGAGGCCGCACGGATTTATTAATTTAAAAAAAATATATAACCCTATTCTATTGCAAGATATTTGCAAAATCATCACCTTTTTTCCTCCCATTTTAGATGGCGATATAAATAAGCTCGTATCATTAGATAGCCATCTGAATTGAATAATTATCATTAATTACATACATATTTATCAGTTCTCATATCTGATTTACCGTACATATGAGTACACATACTGTGAATGTCAATGTATGCTCCATTATATGGTGCACGCTAGTAGTGTGCGTGTGTGTGTGTGTGCGTGTGTGTGTGAGAGCGGAATACACACATACACACATGCATCAGAGCACATTCATATTGTACAGATTGCGTAACATCTCTATACGAACTTTTATGATTCAACTTATTGATTATAGTCTGACCTGATAGTGACGTACGCTCTCTTAGTAGGAGGTAGACACTTCAAAAACTCGATGCCAGAAAACGCATTAAATGAACACGTTTGCTGACACTTTAAAAAAGTTTTCATGCAACCCATTATTCAATTTGATTTATTGTTCACAAACAATTTACAATATATAATAATAATAATAATGGTTTATTAACAAAAAATATAATTTCTTTATCTACTACATACATGCTTAGGTAATAGATTTCACTGGATCATGTCCATAATAATAATAATAAAAATACTTTATAGTTTTATTCCACTTTTATTTGTAATTTTTTTATAATTTTTTTACCAGTGACCGGGTTTCGTCGTGACCAACATCGTCATACTGGTGTCAGTCACGACAAAACCCGGTCACTGGTAAAAAATTTATAAATAAAAGTGGAATAAAACTATAAAGTATTTTTATTATTATAATTATAATGCAGATCCACCAAGAAATGTCAGTAGAAAAACTCAAAATATAGTCCTAAAAATGTAACAGTTGTCAGAAATAGTGACTACACAACTTTGTAGTAACGTCTAAGGAGTTATTTATATTGACACACATAAAATCATTTGTATCTGGAATGTTAATTAATTTTTTTAATATAATGCTTGAAACATTAACCAGCATTAATATATAAAATCAGCTTTAAAACCAAAAGAAAACCAAAATAAACCTAATTATTACATCATTTTGCAAAAACGTTAGAGATGGAACAAATTGATCAATGTAAATTGATCGAATAAAAAAATAATTCATTTGATGTTGTTCATCAAAAAAGTATAAATGTCTCATTGTTTGGTGAATAATTGTGTTAAACACACTATAATAGGCTTGTTTTTGCGTTTTTCATATCAATTTTCGGAAACGGAGTTTCATGATTGCATGAAATAACTGATAAAATCGATTTGTTCAGTGATCAGTAATTTCCCATCACTAATGAAATTAGTTTGACAGCTGACATTCTATCAAGCTATATTTTAAAGACTATAGGTACAAACTGTTTTAAGGCAGATATTTTTCTACAAAAATAAAAAATTACATGACTACCTACTAGTTAATTTATAACAAAGTTATACAATATATTTACCAGTTTTCTGATTTTTCTCTGCCTAAATCCAGTAACCATTTTATTACAAATACATACAGCATTGGTATAATAATCACAATCTATTATGTGATGTATCACGTCGAGGTCACCAATGTAGGATGAGGTCGTCGAGGATTGGTGGAGCTCCTACCCCAGTTAGAGATAGTGAGAAGACACGAGGTTGCCTATTAATGCGTATTTATTATATGGTGAATGAACAGTTAATTTTGTTACGCGATTGTTCCGGCGATAATGGTTTGAAGAGACTGCACACAAACTACACGCTGAAACTGTGTGTCTGAACTGGACTGACAACTGGCCGTTGACTGCGCCCTGTGGTCACTTAAGTAAATGGGGTCTAGAATTTCAACCGTCCATGCGCTCAGTAGCTGCAAGACTTGTTACTATCTTACTTTTATTATTATAAATTTACTTTTTATTTCGTTTTTAAAATGTCACTTAAACTTTAAACTTCACTGTTAAATAAAAATGAAAAAATAAAATAATGTAAATAGGGGCTAGATTTCTTTCTGTCCATGCTCTCTGTAGCTGCAAAACGTGCTGTTATCTAGCTTCTATATATCATAATTGTTATATATTTCATAATTGGAGACGAGGAACTAGAATCCCAACCATCCATGCGCTCTGTAGTTGCAAGACTAGTTTCATCTAGATTAGTTTCATCTAATTATAGGCAAAATTCATATTTATGGCGAACTTTTAATAATTTTAATGTTAAAAACAGATCATTTAACATAGATTTATTTGCAAATAATCTTAATGACGTACGACGTTTGCTTTCGAAATAATTTGTAGTATTTTTTCTTTTCTTTTGAATTTATATTTAATTACTATTCATTTAATAAGACGTGCTGGGATATTTATTTATTGTACAGCGCCCTTGAGGTGATTTTCACAAAATGGCGCTACATAAATTATCCAAACATATATATATATAATGTGTACTAGCTACGCATCACCGCGCACCGGGGAGGGAGGGTTAATGTAACACGACGTTAAAGCACCGTTCGTAGAGGGTTTTTACAGTCTTTTAAGAGTAAAAAATAAACCATATCAAATTTGTCGTTTGAGTCGTTACTATTCGACCCCACACACACGTAGCTCCGCAGCGTTATCAATCGACCGCGGGAGCGAGACGGCGCACAGTGTTTCGTTTCATACAAGCTAGAAACTAAAAATTCTGAATGTACTTTTAACTCACGTATGCGATTCACTTAATCCTAAAAAGAGTTTTTTTTTACTAAATATGTAATAATAATTCGTTTTATAAAAAATATGTCACATTTTGTTATTATAAACGAAATAAATTTTCTGAAAATTGATATCTGCATCCAATAATGTATTTAATGATCATAAATAATTGAAATTATTACTTTAATTCTATTGACTGATAAATCGGTCAACCTATAAAATAAATCATTGAAAATTATATTAGATACTTAGGCATAAAATAAAGATTTCACCCGAGAGAACTAATCTGCCTTCACTTGTTTTGTCAGAATAACCATTTTACAGCTGATTTTATTATGTTAAACACGAAAACTCAAAGGGTTTAAATAAATTTAAAAGTTTGACATTGTAAGGAACACAGAAGTGAGGCAACGGACACAGCAACCCTTGGTATCTACTGTCATCCAGCGAAGGCGTTTTGGCTGGCAAGGCCATATACTACGTATGCCTTCCGAGAGCTTTAACCATGCTTGTCTATGTTACAAGGCATCAGGTTCTCGGCGTCCTGGTCGTCCACTGTTAACAATTTGTCGACAGTTTGCGTCAGAGTTGCGGTATGTGGACTTGACTTGGGAGGATGTACGGGAGGTTGATCGATTGGCCGGAGGCAGATTATGGAATCCATATGCTCCACATAGGGAGCGGATATGGTATGATGATGATAAAACTTGAAGGTCTTTAAATAAAACATTTTTTTAAGTGATTTTCAAATAGATGTATTTTGAGAAATATAAAAAGAGCGTCATAAGGGGAAAGTGCAATCAGAATACAAAATAAAATCAACATACGAGAGAAAAGAAAGTACAAAATTCAGCAAAGTAATTATAACTTAATTTTAATATTTATATAATTCAATGAAAAAGTAAATGGCATGCTAATAAAAAACACATTAATAGGAATAACTTAGGCATTAACAAGAAAGTACAAATAGTATACAATGAACAGAGTTCAAAGAAAATAAAATATGCAAAAATTGACAAAAGAATATTATTTCCTTTAAATGGATATTAGTAAATTTTAGAGTCAAAACATTATAAAATATAAATTAATATGAATAATTAAGGTTAAGTTAAAAGTACAAACAGCATGTAATTAACTGTTTTACAAGAAAATAAAATGCATAAAATTTGACAAAATAATATTATCGCCTAAATAAAATTGGTATTAGTGAATTTCAAAAAAACATTATAAAATACACAGATTAACAACGAACAATTTACGTTTGGTCAAAAAGTACAAATAGCATTAAATCAACAAATTTCCAAGACAATAAAGCAGTACACAAAAATCGATAAAATAATTATTACTTTTACTAAAACTTCTACAATTCAATAATATATGCACATTAAATGAGTAATTTTTTATGTCAAAAACTAGTACCTCAAAGAAGAAGTTACATAAAAATAAATAATCGGAGTAAGTATTAACATAATAGTAAATAAATAAATAAAATAAACCCAAAAGAGTCTAAAGAAAAACTGAGATCGTATCTGAGTCATATTCAGATGAGTCTTCGGAATAATTAGGATGCAAGTTTTGTGTCCTTATCTCTGAAGAGAAAGAAACAATTAAATTTAGCACTTCAGAAGGAAGTGAGCCAATTTTTTTTTTCGGAACCTCTCTAAAACGATTTATTAAAGGATCCGATGTTATTAATAACATGGTCAATAAATCTCTGTTTGTGGATGATCGATCGCATTTTCGGGTATGTAGTTGCCTGAATCGTCGACAATCTTTATTACGCGCCTCTTGAGCTTCTTCAGAGAGCTGACCTATCGGTACAATACAAGATCGAATAACATCAACTGAATGATGTAATATTTTATGAACAGTTGGTGGCATTGTGTACCACCCATAAAGGTTAAGATATTGCTCTTTGGTCACACGCACAAAATGTTCAAATTTTTCTAAATTTATATTATGTCCTGAAGCTAATGTACATAAAATTACGTGAAATCTATTAATCAACCCTGCATCTATACCCGTTATTTCTGCGCTCTTTTCGTGCTGTTGGAAAAACCGCCTTGCCGTATTACCGTCATTTGAGTTGCCAAACCCAGGCTTTGGCTTATCTACAATTAATCCCATTTCAGCTTTAAAAAGTTCCTGTAATTTTTTTTTTCTGTTGTTTAAAATGATTTTATTTTCTTCTCCTTTGACTTGCCAGCATTTGAGTTGAATTCGATAAGCAATATGCAAAAAGCATTCAAAATTTTTTATCCAAGCATGTAATGTAGATAAGCCAAAGGAATAAAATTCTTGTCGAGAAATTCTATTAATACTAATAGAGTTCATTTCACTGGGTTTGGCGCCACAAATATAACAGGACATGGTTGACTTATTTTCAGCCAAAACGTTGCAAATTTTGCCATCTACCATTGTTAAAAGCATTTTGAATTTTATGGACAACACTACACCTCCAATATTAACATTAACATTTTCAAGTTTTTCAATTGCATCTTGAAGTTTTTCGATTTCAGACTTAGTAAGAATATCAGTTTCTTTGGCGAAAATAAATTTAATAGGACGACAATAAGAGGTTGAGGAAGGGCTTAAATTTTGCCAAATTACTATATTAGGGTCATCATTAAGCCTAAGTTGTATTGGAACGAATGACATAATAAATAAGAATTCATCTGTTGCATGCTCTGTGTGAAATTTCTGTTTATAATTACTGTCCCGAGCTTCCATCTCCACCCCACTTGCATATAAGAGTCAGTACAGAACCTGAAGGAACTCTTTCTTTTAAGACTTCTGATTGTACATTTAGCAATCGTTCCACCGTATGATTTAAAATTGCTTGTAGCTGGATTTCTGCACTAGTTTCCGTTATTTAAACAAATTCCTCGCTCGGGCAACATGTTTCTTTTGCTTTTCTTAAACTATAAAATGCCGGATATATGTTGTGGCCGGCTTTTATGGCATTTTTACGCATAACTTTGTAGGAATGCGAAGATAATTTACAGTCAACGTATAAACTTAGCGCTTCCTCAATTGTCAATGCCCGTTGTTTGTTTACTTGTTGACGTTCCCTACGTATTTTTGCTACTTCATTGGGAGTAGCTTCCAAAATTTCCTTTAGGAGATCGGCAACTGTGCGTTTTCCTGATGCTCGAATAGATACCTGCGTGGCAAACGAAAGTTCTTCAGATGTCTTCGTACTCACTAAATCACGCACTTTTGTCCTTTTGCACTGATCACTGCATGCCCCAAAATCCTTTGCGGGCCTTCCAGTAGACGTAGATGGTTCATTCATGTCTACTGAAGGACTTTGTCGAAAGTTTTCACATATCAAAATATTTTCACTACCGTTAAGCCACTCAAATTTTTTTTTTAACAAATCTATCTAGTTTACAGCCAGATTCGGTCCATTTTCTGTTTATATTTAAACAAATAAGCTTAATTTGATTTTTTAACAGTTTTTCACCACTTGCACCAAGTTCACTGACTTCAAATTTACTAACAATATTATTTAACATTCCTTGAAGCCTTTCTTTCTTTGTCAAACTCTTCCACATCACGTACAATTCTTGCCTGGAAATCTCGTATCTGGTACATGTAAAATAACAAAATAAGATAGATGCAACTTCGTGCGGTAAAATATCGAAACTGTAATGAATTAACAATAAATTGGTCTATTGAAAAATAAAAAAAATATTTTGCTACTTTGATATACTCTCCGAGATAAATTCTCGAGAAGTTAGAAATTGATATTTTTTTAACTACTAAAAAATACATAAGTTAAATTATTATTTTTTTAAATACCTAAATGAAATACATTAAAATATTAGAAAAAAAAACATACAACATACCTTCCAAAATAGCTTCCATTTTTTTTTAAATCGAAATAAAACACTTTAAACTTGATAAACAACCTTTACACGTCGGACGCCAAAATGCAAATAAATGTAATTAGGCTTTCAAAAACCAATTATCCGACTTTCATATTCTGGTATGAATCACCCTAAGCATTAATCACCCCAATTAGGCTTACAATCGTCACACTAACTATCTGGTAATGCCCCCATGACGTCATCGTTTAAGAATTCAAAAGTGACTTTTTATCTTCTAGCTTGTATGGGTCAAAACACTGTGCGGCGCTGGCGCGCGAACCAGTTTGGGCCGCACGGCGCGCGGGAGCGAGGGGGACGGCGCGACAACACCTGCAGTTTAACGGTAAATGACGCAAGCGGCGGTTGTGTATAATTAATGGTTGATTTATATGTAACGTGCGAAAAGTGTAACCTTGACTGCGCCGGGCCACCGACAGTTAGAGTTAAACTGCGCCCGCGGTCCGGCTCACGCTGCACTATTAAAAAATACCATTTTCAAAAATCAATAGTTGAATGAAGTTTCATCTGGGAATATTTCAGTTTTCAGGTCATTACCAAAAAGTCTATAGTTAAATAATGTTTAATCTGGGAATATTTCAGTTTTTAGACGATACCCAAAAAGTCAACAGTTAAATAAAGTTTCGTCTCGAAATATTTAAGTTTATAGACCATTTCCAATGGTCAATAGTTAAATAATGTTTCATCTGGGAATTTTTCGGTTTTCAGGTTATTCCTAAAAAGTCAATAGTTAAATAATGTTTTATCTGGGAATATTTAAATTTTTAGACTATATCCAAAAAGTCAACACTGAAATAAAGTTTCTTCACGAAATACTTCAGTTTTCAGATCATTTCCAAAAAGTCAATAGTTAAATAAAGATTAATTTGGGAATATTTCAGTTTTCAGGCCATTTCCAAAAGTCAATAGTCAAATAATGTTTAATCTGGGAATATTTCAGTTTTTAGACGATATCCAAAAAGTCAACAGTTAAATAAAGTTTCGTCTCGAACTATTTAAGTTTATAGACCATTTACAATAGTCAATAGTTAAATAATGTTTCAGGGAATATTTCAGTTTTCAGGCCATTTCCAAAAGTCAATAGTAAAATAATGTTTCGTCTCGAAATATTTGAGTTTATATGCCATTTCCAATCGTCAATAGTCAAATAAAGTTTAATTTGGGAACATTTAATTTTTCAGACTATTCTCAAAAAGTCAATAGTTTATTAATGTTTTATCTGGGAATATTTCAATTTTTAGACTATATCCAAAAACTCTAGTAAAATAAAGTTTCGTCTCGAAATATTTAGGTTTATGGACCATTTTCAATAGTCAATTGTTAAGTAATGTTTCATCAGGAAATTTTTATGTTTTGAGACGGTATCCAAAAAGTCAATAGTTAAATAAAATTTTATCTGGGAATATTTCAGTTTCCAGGCCATTTACAAAAAGTTCCTTTAATTATTGTCACGTTATTATCATATTAAAATTTTGAATCAATCAACTTTATTATGAATATCCCTCTCCTCTTCTCCCCCAAGCGATTTCCTCATCCGTTTTTGCTCTTTTTTCATCTTGTCTTATATATTATGTTATTTTTTTCTTTTTACCGTATAAGATGTTTCTGATTATATTTGTAAAAAACTATAACTGGATGTATGTACTATTTTTGATTTTATATACTTATAAAATGACTTGGTTTTTCTGAATAAATAAAAAATATATAAAGTAAAAAATATAAATAAATAGTTAAATAATGTTTCATCTGGGAATATTTAAGTTTTCAGTTTATTTGCAAAAAGTCAAAAGATAAATTAAGTTTCATTCCCTTTCCGCACCCATTGGTGCATATTAGTAAACCAAATGCAGAGTAGTTCGATTATCTGTTATACATGTACGGACGCAGGGTGATCAGTCTTACGCTTTGGTTAACGCCTCAAAAACAAATGGTTGGTCGTCAAGCATGGTAAAAAGTTGATTTTTTTAATTTTTCATTTAAAAAAAAGTTTTTCAATCAGGTTTTTAAAATTATTTACCCCTCTAATAAGGAGTTCGTTTTAAAAAAAATATTACCGATTTATTATGATATATTTATAATTTTAAAAATATTCAAAATATGAAGAATATATACTTACTTTTTATTTAAAAAATCGATGAACACAGCATAGAAGTTAAATGAAGTGGGTTTCTTTGGTTTGAATTGGAATACTTTTATATTTTCGATACTTTTTATTTCAAAAAGTAATGAATAAAAATTATTTTTTCCCTATTATATGTATGATATATTTATATTACGAAATCGGAAAACCCTTGGAGCAGGAGATTACCAGGAATGCCCCCAAAAAGATAAAAAGACAGCTGGATGTCATCATCTCAGGACAGCCCACCGTCACAAACAGGTCATACGACCCATAGACCAATCATCTTTTTTCCCGAGAAGGTGTAATGATTTTGCGTTGCACTTTTATTGCATCTGTGCACGCTTAAATCAAAGGGAACCTTATTTTTCGGAAATTTGGTAAAATTAATAGTAACCAACTGAAGTTTCGGCTTTTGTTTCAGCCAGTTTCGGCCAGTAATACGAGTTTCGGTAATGGTTTCCGATTCGGCTAAAAATTGACCGAAACTTTAGCTCAGCAGAAATCTGCGGTTGTGATGTGTCAGATTACGTTCTGCTGTACTCGGGTGCATCTTATGGCTTATGACTTGGCCGCGTGACCTGTTACCTTTAATTTAGACTTTTAAAAGTTTAAATTTTATTTTTTTACTATTCATATAAACAAAAATAGCATGATTAGAGATATTGGATTGTCGTCCATTCAAATAATTAGTTAGCGTATTGCCATTGTCTAACAAAAAAATGACTATAGTTAATAGTTCCCAGATCTTTCATACAGTAAAACATATAATATAAACCAAATATAAATTAATGTAATGCATAAAAACATAAATAATATGTGTATCTTTACATATTTTTTAAAATAATCTCTCACTACACTATTCCATTAAAATTTGTAATACATTTTGAGTCCTTTGTATTTGGCAATCAAAATTTTTGGAGCAATTCCATTATATATTTTTTAAACGAAAGGAGGTTGACACAAGTAGTGTAAACAAATTGTGTAGTAAACTGTTAATATTTTTTTAAGTTCTTTTGCCTTCACTTAATTGATCATAAATTAAGCAGTAGGCACCTCACAAACAACTGTCTTGCATCCAATGTATTAAACTCAGCAAATGAATCTTCTGTTGGGTACCTCAAGGGTTTTTTAAGAATGATATTTATGATCTATTTTAGTGCTATTTTCACAGGTTCGAGGATTGAACTAGAGCAACCTCCCGAAGCTAAATGAAGAATTTCAGCCCTACGGGAAATTGGATACAAAAAATGTTTTCTTGCGCGCGGTAAAAATTAGAGCATTAAATTGTAATGTTTTTTTAAATGGACAAAAAAATAAATAAAAACGAAATAATTTGAACGACAACACTAGTTCATATAAATCAACCAATGATAAGAGAGCTGTGAAAGATATCAGATTTTTGCTTACCGTAAACGGACCAATCAGCAGAACTGACAGAGAATAAGCTCTGTCGCCAGACGCGGGGTTATTTCAAAAATACAAAATTTACAAAAAATTTCAAAATCATTTTTGGCTTAGTTTAATAGTGTATTAACAAATAAAAAAAAACACTAAACATCTTTATTGAAATACGATAGTTTGCTTTGGCAAAAAGCAAAGGAAATTTGCCTCATAAGTTGAGCATTTAAGATATTCGTTAGGATTAACAAATTACAACAGAGATATGGAAAATTTTAAAGAAGGGAATATGGAAGACTAGGCATTGACAGCGCTTATGATCTTTCGTTGCCGGGTTTAAGTGGCCACTTTACACACTGTGTAACATTCATCATTTTGCTTATGTTTGAACATCCATATTTCTTCAATTCTTCCGTCTGTTAATTTAAGTGTATCAAAAGAGCTGAAACCTTTATTGTTGTAAAGAGATTAATTTAATCGAATTAATTCCCATACTAGGCAACGCCTGCAAACAATTTTCAATTTTTTAAACTTCTTCTTGGACCAGTTGGTTTTATTACAATATTTTAAGGCTTTCCAAATATTTGTAGACAAAAGACTGAATTTCACCCACTAGGGAGTCATTAAGATTAACAAATTACAACAGAGATAAAGAACATTTTAGAGAAAGTAATATGGAAGTCTAGGCATTTACAGGGCTTATGACCTGTCGTCGGCAGGTTAAGGTGGCCACTCAACACACTGTATAACATTCATCATTTTGCCCATGTTTGAACATCCATATTTCTTCCAGTCTTCAAATCCAGTCTTTTGTCTACAAACATTTGGACAATCTCAAAATATTGTAATATTCATTACGCTTTTACAAATGTATGCTGATTTTCGTAATTTTCAAAGTTTTGCGTTACAAAAAACATTTTTAACCGAAAATGGATTTTACCGATTTTAATATCCTCCGACGCAGTTACTGTGTGGTTAAATAATTGTGTTTTAAATTTTAAAACATTCATTTACAAATGTCGGGAATCGAACTCAGGACGTAAGATTAATAAATGCATACCTAAATGTTGTGTATTTGAACTGTTATTTTATTAAATCTCGTATGATTTCATTCTCATGCCATTGAGAAACATCGGAGAAGATAATAAACACAAATTATTGACTACATAATTATTGATATTCTAGAATAATCTTCTTACAAGGCGATACCGTGACTTCTTCAAACGAATTTGCGGTTCTTAGAACTAATTTTCACTCAATAAAAGTAGGGGAGAGTAGGGTCAGTTTGGACAGGGGCTATTATAGTCACGGGTTACATTATCACTCTTAACATTACCAACGTTTATGTGTTTATTTTTTTTATATGAAAATGTATTTATTAACCCTTACAGATTTTTACATTTATTTTACAAAAATAATATAAACATTGTTGTTCAAAATAATATTTTTTACGTGTTTTGAAAAGTTTGTCTGAGTCTTTTGTTTGGTTTTGTCTGGTAGTTTATTGTATAATTTCAGTCCCTGGTTTATTAGTCTCGACAGCTCTTGTCTTGTTTTAAAAAGTTGTTTATGATATTTTTCTGATATTCTCGAATTATGTCTATGTTTACTACAATTTTTTACAAGTTTTAGTTTTTTGTCTACAATTACATATGTGGCTAATTTATGGATAAATTTTAATGATTCTACTTAAAAAGAGTTCAGTTTTATTTAATAACTTAGTTTGTTTAAAAAGTCCTCTAGTTGCTGTTAGATAAGGAAGGTCATATACTAACATTTATATTTTATTTTCTTCTTTTTCATATCCGCTTCTAAGTGGAGCATGTGGATATCACCAGACGCCTCCGGGAGACCCTATCGCCAGCCAGCACTCTCGCCTCTTCACACGTCAATCTTACGTCCCTTAATTCCACCGAACAAAGCCGAAAGATCGTCATCGACGCCTTTCAGGATGGCGGGAAGGATATTTATTTATTATTTTCTGTCCATCTATTTTTTTTTTTTTGTCATACATATTCGAAATTATATAGCTTCAAATTACTAAATAACTATAACGGTGTAATTCCTTTTTTATCATCATCATACCTTAATGGTGCAGAGGGTATTTTAGTTATTTTTTCACATAAAGGCAAGATGATCAGTCTTACGCTTCAAGTGACTACGACTAGCGTCCAGGGACTACGAAATATTATAGTGTAAAAAAAAACTTTAAAAAAAAATCGTGTCTATCATATTGGGAATGGAACATAAAACCTCTTTGATTGTAAGCAAATGCGCTGAATATTACATTAAAAGGTGGGCAAATTATGTCTTATAATATACAAAATGTTGAATATAAACCTGACACACGTTTGGCAAAAATGTTTACTTAAACAACATATATTTCAATAAATTGTTTAGTTTGAAATGCATCTCATATTTTATTGGATAAGTAAAAATTAGGAGTACTTTAACCAATTGCCATTGCTTTTTTGAACGAATGAATTACTAATTATAATGCAACAAAAAAAGTGAAATAGGAATAAAACTAGTGAAACGAACTTCTCGTAACACAAGCTGTCACGAGTACTCGTACTTAGAGAGGAAGTACCGTATTAAAAATTATGTGAACTTATCTATTGTTAATTATGCCTTTGTTTTGGTTCGATATTTTACGTTTATTTAAATAAATAAATAGAATAAAAAACTTTTCTTACTAAATAATTTCTAGAGCAACTGGCCCTAAGAGGATAAACTTCAGTACAAGTCAAAATAAATAAGCATTAAATTCTGTACCTTAGAGGATAAAATGCTAGAATCTAACTCTTGTCGTTTTGAAGTAAAAATGCAGAAATTTTCACAACGAGCTATTTTATACGACACCAAAGTCCATTTTCGTCATAAAAATGTTTATTTGAAATGAAATAAAAATCGGAAATTCAGTTTTGTTTTAATGCAAAAAACATCAGTAGTTTCAGAGATGCTATTTTAATATTTTTATATATATAATTCCTCTGTACCTGTGATGTCACTGAACTCCTTCTAAACGGTTTAACCCATTTACGTACGGTTTTCAGAGAAACATAGATCTTTGCGCTGTGCATGTTCGTAGATATTAAAATCTTCAATCTAATATCTAAAAGAGATGTAAGGAGCATAAATGTTTTCTTTATCAATTTACCGGGGTTGCATTTGAGGAGAATGCATTTACAAAAAAATGTAAAGATGTTGGTTTTTTGCGTGTAAAAAAGTTTGTATTTGAATGTTTATAAACGGCATTTATTTTTTGCGGATCTCAATCAGATTCTTTCCTTAAATTCCTTATAATTTCTACACATTTATTTCCTTATACTGTATTTTTGATGATACTAAAATAATATTAAATTCAATACATTTAAAAAAATCGTATTCCTACATTAGTACACCACTCTGTTGGTGAGAAGACCGGAGTTTGACGTTTGTAAAAAGAATGCCATATTTGAAAAAATATTTATTTTATTTTTTTGAATTAAACCATAAACAAGTACTAAGGTACTTACTTGAATTCAATATTTGAATATGAACAATTTTTAGTTTTGGAAATTAATTACAAACAAGTATCTAGGTACCTACTTATCAATAAAAAGTCTTTTGCCAACGTTCGGACAGGACAACGTCTGTCGGGTCCGCTAGTATACTATAATTATCAAAATAATGATTTTTTTTATATTGAACGTTTTTTAAACGATGAAATTATCTTACTTGATTAACAAATTACAACAGGGATGGAGAATACCTTAAATAAAGGAATATGGAAGTATAGGCATTTATAGGACTTATGACCTACATTGGCTGGTTTAAGTGTCAATTTTACACACTGTGTAACATTCACCATCTTGCCTATGTTTGAACATCCATATTTCTTCAGTTCTTCCATTTGTTGATTTAAGTGAAGTTAAAGAGCTGAAACCTTTATTGTTCTGAAGAGATTCATCAGACTGCATTATTTCACATACTAGGCAACGCCTGAAAACAATTTTTCAATTGTTAAACTTCTTCTTGGACCAGTTGGTTTCATTACAATATTTGAGTTTGTCCAGTCTTTTGTCTACGAACATTTGGACAAACTCAAATATTGTTAACTTACTTGGTTCAAAAGTCATGATGTTTTGGAATCACACAATCACAAAACTTGATTTTCGAAACATTTCGTTCAATGTGACTCCCGAGGTTTAGTATTTAAGTTACTGAATTGAAATTAAGACAATGAATGCAAAAAGTGACCATTTTGCCCCGATCTTCCCTATTACTTGATTTGTATTTGAAACATAAATAAAAAATGGGGTCAGTGCTATGACGTCCAATGAAAGTAAATCTCCACGTGGGAGGATTATACAATATTCGGTTAACGACTTTTATGTGACGCCTCTGCAGTGTTTGCGAAAATGTCAGTCTTCAATGAATTTTTAAATTAGACAAATACGTACTTTAATAAATACAAATGCATTATAAGGGAAGTCCAAATTTATTACAAATTAAGCCGAATCATTATTTTGGTCGGAATACATATCGGGCCTTACTTATAAATCGGGTATAAAGTAAAGCTTGAGAATAGTGGTAGAATAATGATGGTATAGCTAAAAGTATTACTTATAAACCTCGCATAGAGTTTAACTCGGTTTAAATCTGGGATAGCGACCATAGAAACTTATAGCTGCACATTATGTGGTATAAACACCTTCGCTGCCCTACTTCGCCAGAGAGCCTATGGAAACGCCTGAAAAGCTCTAATAATGAAATTCTCCAAGCCACTGCAGGGTGGATCTATTCACCGTTGTTCGAGCGATGGCGCGATATGCTAAGACCACCATAAGTGCTGCAAAAATAAAATTTTATTTTATTTTTATTGTTATATTTATTGTTATATATTTATTTATATTTATATTTATGTTTATGGTTATGTTTATAATTATGTTTATGTTTATATGGTAGAATTGGCCCTGCACTATATAGCCGTTTTACTGGAATAAAATAAAATAAATTAAAAATAATAAGCACGCGATCTGTCAAAAGTCATATTTTTCGGTAATCAAAATAAATAATTTATCAGTTTTTTTTTTCAATTTTAAACAATTTCGAAGTCCTGCGACCTTCTCAATGCGATTCAAGTGATGCGATTTTTAATAATTTGTTTTAATAATACCTGAAATGTTATATGTTTGTATGTGCTTTAATTACTTGTGATAAAAAAAGAAACACGAATAAACTAAAGAACTCGTTTTTACCTTTTCCTCTTCTTTACATTTTTTATTTTAACGGGTTTCTTCATGTTCTTCATTACACTGACAGTAGTCTCGATTTGACTTTGACGTTTGTTTGTTGTTGTTATAAAAGTTACTGCGCACGCGCACATATCAGTGTTGACTGTTTAAAAAAAAAATCATGAAATAACCTAGAATTTATTACCTAGAATAAGTGAATTGTTATTCTAGGTAATAAATATTTTTTAAAGTAAGCTTTTTTTTATATCGGTTATAAATAGTTAAACCGGGTATAGTTATTTCTTAATGTAAACTTGAAATCTAATAAGTAAGGCTTATTGGGCAGTTAAATTGAAAAACGGTTACGAATTGTAAAAGGGCCAATCAGGACCTCAAGAATGGTAACGCGCCAACTATTTCACAACTGGGTGAATTTACTTCAACTTAAGCCAACGAGTCTGGTTCTATTTCATTCATTGAAGATGTTAGGATTCATTCTGCGTACGACCAGGGTTTTCGAAGATACTCGCCTACTGAAAACTCTTTACAACTTTTCGGTGCAAAGTAGACTCGAGAGTGGCTCGATGATTTGCGGGCCACATGAACTGAAGTACTCTCTTATGATAGAAAAAATCCAGGCGATGTTTCTGAGATATCTCTACACGAGAGAGTCCGGGTATTATCATTGTCACTACCCGATCGAGTTTCTCCAGGGTATGCTTGGCTATATGCTTGATTACAAAGATAGTTACTCCTTTGAAGCAGTCGACCAGTTCACGTACTTAGGCTCTCTTCTCATGGAATGTAACGAGGAAACTACAGAAATAAAGAAACGAATATCGGCGGGCAACAAAACATATTTCTCTTTGCTGCCAGTGTTTAAGTCAAGAAGCGTCCATAAGGAAACGAAGATAACCCTGTACAAGACCATTATTAGGACAGAATTGGCGTGTGGATGCGGGGCAATGACCGTGACGTAAGGTTTGCTGTGATGCTGGATATATTTGTAAGGAATGTTCTTCGCCGAATCTGTAGTCCCATGAAAGATGGAGAAGATTAAAGGAAAATGCCGAATTGTAAAGCAAATATGAAACCCCTAGTATCTAGACGCACATAAAAGTGCACAGTTTGAGATGGACTGGACACGTACAAATAATGCCTGATGCGCGAGTAAATGAGAGAGTTTTGACTGGACATCCAGGGGGTAAAATAAGGATTGGAAGACCTAGAATGAGGTGGGAGGATGGAGTAAAAAAAGATGCAACACAGCTTCTACAAGTTGCAAATTGGAAAATAGCTGCTGAGGACAGGCGGAGTTGGAGGCAAAAGTTGAAGAAGGCCAAGGCTCGATTTGGGCTGTGGCGCCATCGAAGAAGAGGAAGATGCTTGGCTACAACAGTTTAAAGTCTAGAAATAATGTGTATTTGACTCGCAGTTTTATCGATCGTGACACGGTTAGGTAGATAATCCCGAGCATTGGTTTGTATGAGATTGTTTCATATTTCAATATACAAGACCAAATTGAAAATGGTTATGTCTGTTGGAAGAGTTATCGCTATGCTGAACAACACCGGTCTGGGTGTTGATCTGTTCCATGTTTTTGAAGCAAGATTCTCCTACTACTTTTACAGGAGTCTCCAGTGTGTTTTTTGAAAAAAGAATGTGTGTACCCAATGTGAAATGCACAGGAAACTATATTTTGGTATTGTGCGATTTTTAAAACGTCATAACTTTTAAGCCAATTGAGATAATATCAATGTATAAACAAACCTTCAACTTATTATTAAAAAAAATAAAATAATAATAGAACACATAAAAATAGCGTTTTTGGAACTATTGATGTTTTTGGCATTAAAACAAAAGGTTTCAGATTTTAATTTCAACTTAAAAAAGCATTTTTTGATGAAAGTCGACATAGATGTTTTATCCACGCATAAAATAGCTTATTGCTATAATTTGTGCATTTTCAACGGTTACGGCAAAAAGCGGACTCTCGTGTTTTGTCCTCGAAGGTGAAGAATGCATGCCATAAATTTAAGTTCATAATGTACATATTGGAAAAAAAATATTCTGAACTGTATTCATAATCTAGCTAAGAACTAAAAATATTTATAAATAAATAAAATGTTCACTTTGTTGTATATTTTTTTTGCTTAAAATGCGTCTTTTTTTATTATTGAAGTTAAGGAGTACTTTTGCCGATTGCAATTGCTAATTTTAATTAATTACCAATTCAGCAAGCTAATGCTAATTATGATGTCACAACTGTCTTCTTTCACAGCGACATTATTTTCAAGTACCATTATCCGTGCGAAATAGTTATTGAGTAATGGAACCAACTAGTATAGAATGGTAATGTTCTTTTGATGAGAGGGGAACAAATTATCTCCGTGTTACTAATTTGCACTTGTAATCGAAAAACTCGCAATTTACTTTTGATTTCTTTATTCTTATACAAGTACACATAGAAGAAAATAAATTGTGTGGACTACAAACCATTTGTAAGATGATATAATGATTAATCATTTACGATTCGTATACGAGTTTGAATTACGGAGGCGTACAGGCGAATTGGAAAGGAAATTAAGTGTATTTCGATCACCAGATTAATACTTTAAAAATTTTCCACAAAGCAATATTCAACTATTTGGATAAGGCCATGAAAAAACGAACTATTTAGATGTCCATATTGAGAACAAATTAAAAAAGTACCTAAAATACAAAACCGGTATTTCTTATGTATCAACTCTTGCTGCCTCTACTTACCATTGAACCACTTCTCTACAACACCGTAGAGTGTGTGCGAACCAACTACTGCTTCACAAAATTGTGACAGGAATAGTTGACTGCAAAATTACTTAGTTCAATATCAATACAAGTTCCAGCCAGGATTTGTAGACGGTGCCACCTGTTTCATGTACCAACAAGTAAAACATCGTATGTTAAAAATGCTTTTTTTTCGTAGGACTTTTTCAGTGTACAATACAAAATTTAAAGACATAGACTATACGAACATCGCTCTTTCAGATTTAATATTTACACTAAAAACGCATTATGTAACTTAGTAGACATTGTTATAATAAATATGTATACCTCCCTTCCCCTCCTTATCCTCTCTTCAAGCATCCTTGTTCTAATCCCGCCCAATTTACAATAACTTAACTGTTTTTTTTAAAAAATGTATGTTCTTTGATTACCAAAAAATATATACACGAAAATATTTTTTTATATGAATAAACTTATAATACAATATGTACAATATGTATTATATTTTCTTTACTAACTTTGTATACTTTGTGGAATCTGTCATTGGTTCTGAGTTTATACCTACACTATACCTGTTTGTTTACTATAAATATGAATGTAGAACTGTCGGTTTCCCAAATAAAATATATATATATACACCTTATAAAAAAAAACTAAACAAAAAAAAATATTTAAAAAAATTAAAATAAAATAAAAAAAATAAAAAATACAAAATAAAAAGTACAAAAATAAAATACAATAAAATAATATCTTTGATTAAATTAACTCTCAAAAGACTGCAAAAAATCGCTCTAGAGATAAAGGTTAGTTGATCCAGTCCAGGATTAATGAAATATTACGGCTTAAACAATATTAAAAATCAATATTTCAATTTCTCTCTGCTAGGAATTGAACCCAAGACTTCAAGAATCGCAAAACGCATGTGCATTATATAATCTCAAACATCAAATCATTTGATTCATGCGCTGTAACTATCTTGAATTTTAATATTATAACTGTTAGATGGTGCTGTCATCGTTTTCATAACTGTCAAGCTTTACTCCGCGCTCAATGTCAAATTGAAATAAACTTATTTTTCTTTCGTATTTTAAATAGTTAATAAATCTCTCGCTTGTCACTTAATATGAAATATTTTTAAAAGAGATTAGTCATTGTGGCATCAGCTGCGTTAAGTAACAGCTTCATTTCTGTTGAAAACATATTATATTATTTATTATATTTTCAATCCCGTCAGGGAGAAATAAGTTTGTCTTCAAAGCTTTGGACACACCCAAAATACTGATGATTGAGTTTAGTTCAAATTTTAGTTTTTCATATAAAATCTCGTTTAGCGGCCTCCGAGGTGTAGCGGTCAAGACGCTTGACTCACATACGGAAGATTCCGGGTTCGGTTACCGGTGAGAACACAAATATTAAATAAGATGTTTCTCAAGCCTGGGTGTTCTGTGATGTAATTCACCACTGTAATTGGGCCTCATGGCCTGTTGTGGTGCAAAAATAATATATAAAATGGAATTTTGTTATTTTGCCTTTAAAAAAAAATGCATCAAGAATATAAAAAATATATAGAAACGTAAAGTGTCACGAGTCTTGAACATTCTGCATAAAAATATTGCATAATTTGAAAAATGCAAAAAAGGAGAAAATAACGATAAATATTTTTGAATAAAGTAAAATAGTTTAATAACGAAAAATATTTCACTTAAATAAAAATTTAAATAAAATTTGACATTATTAATATTAAAACAAACTAAGTACCGTAAAACGGGGTTAAATTGCATCACTTTTTAATAACTTTTCAGCTATAATGATTTTTTTCATCGAGGAGATGAGTAGTGTTTTTGACAATAAATGTCATGGTTATATAATATATTTCCTTTACTTTTTTGTGGTTATAAGTATATTTTGTAGTTTCATATACAAGCTATAATTTTTTGAAAAATGATGCAAAGTAAGCCCTAGGGCGGGGTGACATTGCATCACTTTTTTTTTCCTTCAGTATCTTAATAGATTCCACATGTACATGGAAATATTAATATTAATATTTTTTGGTAAATTTAGTAAGAAATACTGGTATTATCAAATACATGACAAAATTCAACATACGAAACCACTTTACTCACCTTAGAATGATACACACTGTTGAAGATGTGATAAGAATTACCTAAAGAAATTATTCATCAAAACTGCACAACCAACCCAAACCGCTAATCGCTCAGTACTAAAGTACCATATTGAATGGAAAATAACCTTAGGTAAGAGTGAAAAGTGACATCCATTGAATATTTGGAGAAACAATGAGTTATTGTTAGTAGCAATGACAACAGGTGTCTCTAAAAACTTTTTTTTTTTGATGCAATGTTACCCTTGATGGTGCAATTTAACCCCGTTTTACGGTAATAATAAAGTAGTAATAATGAATTTCCATGATAAAACACCCTATTCAATATGTAGTATGTGCGATTTCATAGCTTGTATTCACCAATAATATTGCAATTTTTCTATAAACGGTTTTCTGTCAGGCCATTCATTTTTTGCGGTGCCTATTTGCCAAAACGCGTGGGAACGAAATTCGCAAGCGCTTTGAACCCAATTTCGTCATGTGCACGGGTCTAGGAAGATAATGATTAACTACATGGAAACGTAATGATTTATTCACTCACCGGTTTCGCAACAGCTGAGGTGAATGCTGACATTGCCCTCTTTATTTTGACAGAAATTATAGAGAATTATTTGTAGAGAGCGAACCGAAATTACATACCCACTGATGAGTTCTTGCAAAAGTAACCTAGGTATTAACTAAATGTTTTATTAAATAGATCATCCTCGCTCTAAAATCTAATCGAATCGGTTTGCGGTATCGTGGTTACTGCCGTGGTCTCGCGGAACAGAGGTCTGAGGTTCGAACACCAATCTACCCCGATTAATACGTTCTTCTTTATTTAGAAGCGGGATCCGGGAAGTATGGACATGGCTCTAATTTGGAACTAATGCTGTGTTCCTTCCACGTGTGTTTGATTGATCACAATTTGACAATACTACAGTTTAAATACCCGCTTAAGGCTGTAGTCTGGTAAAATGCACGCAAAATGAGGTAATCATACGAATTTGCCATTTTAAAACGATTTTTTTTTTTAATCGCGCAATAATAAAAAAAAAAAAACAGAAATTAGATAAAAATTCTATTAAAAAAATATACCTCTAAGTTTTATGTAACTAAAATATAATTACTTTTAGACCAATTAGACAGATTATTACAACAAATTTTAGTTCTATACTTATAGTCTTTATATGAGAACCCAGATACCTAAGTTTAGTCTAAATTTGAAATGGCGTAATCTGCTAGTCTTAAAGTAATTATATTTTTCAACAAGATTTTGAGTTTGTCCAAATTTTTGTAGACAAGGACTGGATTCAACTCCTTGGGGAGCTGTTTATATTAACATATTACAGCAGAGATGAAGAACATTTAAGAGAAGGTAATATATAAGTCTAGGCATCTACAGGGCTTATGACCTGTCAACGGCTGGTTTAAGTGCCCACTTTACACACACTGTGTAACATTCACCATTCTGCCCATATTCGACTATCTATATTCCTTCGATTCTTTCATCTGTTGATGTTTTAAACTTTTAAAGTAATTATTTTTCAATATTTTTTATTATTGCGCGATTAAAAAAAAACATTTTTTTAATAATGGCAAAATCGAATGATTTCCTCATTTTGCTTGCGTTTTACCAGACTACTCCCTTAAAGGTAAGCACCCACACGTACGCATAGCACGCATCGAACGGATCGTATCAAACGAATTTTAGAGATCTTCATATTTAATCGGGTTGTGGTCTCATGGCTAGTGTTGCGGAGTCACGAATCGGAGGTCCGAGGTTCAATCCCCCCTCTACCCCAACTTGATCTCCATTTTATAATATTGAGTTATTTACAACCAGTTTAAAATGGCCACCAAAATGGAAATATTTGGGTAAATTAAAAGAACGCTTATATTTATTTTTTCTTTCAAAAAAATATGTATAGTTAGTCATGCAGCTAGTAATTAGAGTAAATGGAAGCTATCCTCTCGGAACTTTCTTAAAGTAACATGAAAGATGTAGATATGACTAACTTTACAAAGAATACTAAAATCAGTTTGACAGTTACGTCTGATGCGGGCGAGGCGGAAATGTGCCCGGGCGCTTACCTTAAATCATCTGACTGCCCTGTAAATGCCGAGACTTCCATACTCCCTTCTTAGAGATATCCATCTCTGTTGTAATATGTTGATTTGTACAGCCTGATACTGGGGGGTGGATCATCATGGAACCTATTTAGAGCATTTAATTAAAAAAAAAAAAAAAATGTCTTAGTATTTTAATTTGACATTATCCAGTCCTTTTATCAAGAAAATCTTGTTTCTTTACTTAGTATCGCTGCGTAGTTTAACCGAAATAAGCTAGCTAACCTTTTAAGTACGTCTTTGATGCCACAGAAAAAATATTTATTTTAGCACTTGAAAAATTCGATTTCCCTTTTTAACAAGATGCCTTAGCACTAGCCAAATAAAATTTTCAGAGTTACTTTTCCATAAATAAAAGTAGTTTTGAAATTAGTAGGTAATTTTTTATTTTATAGCCCTTAAAAGTTAGTTGTTAAATTAAGTTTGCATATTTTTTGGAAAAGATAATTTCAAAACTGTATTGTAGGATTAAAGGCCTGTTATTGAGCTACTTTTAAAAAATACTATCGTAGACCTTATAGTTTGGCTACACTTGGGACATAAAGCCTAAAATCGGATTTTTACTAAAAATTCTTAAAAATTGAATAACTTTTAAACGACTGAATATCGCACTGAGGTCTTCCATTGCTTTGCCGCCGATGATCCACCCTCCCAGTTACAGGCTGTATAATTCTTGTTTTATGCTAATTTTGTCATAATGTTGAGAACGACCCGTTCGACATGCTAGCAGGTCGCACGAAAATTTAATTAGTTGAAAGGTTTCGCGTTCGACCGCGCGTTGAGCGTTCTCCCATACATCAATAATTGAACGCCGCTCGGAGGTTCATACTTAGGTACATTCAAACCTACATACGCAGAAACATTGTTAATTATATGAAAATAATATTACCTCAATACGAAATTACCACGGAAAAAACGTAGTCCAAAGGTGAATAAATGTTTGAACATAATATGAAATGTGATATTTTAATGATACGATTGCTTTCATTGCTTTTTTTAAATAAAATATTTTACTAATTTGTGAAAGTAGGTATGTATAATATAGATTTCTATAAGGAGCAGTTGTGTTTAAAATGGAATATAGTGTAGATTTTTAGTTTATTTTGTTTGAAGGGAGGGGCATGAGTTTAATAGGTTTAGGGTGACCATTACAATAAAACATTGTATAACGGGCTGTATTGAATCCGCCCCCTTTTTACCAACTATTTCTCAAACAAAATAAAATATTTAAATTTATTTCAACAGAGAGGGAAAATTTTTGAGAAGGGGATATGGAAGTCTAGGCATTTACAGGGCTTATGACCTGTCATTGGCTGGTTTAAGTGGCCACTTTACACACTGTGTAACATTCACCATTCTGCCCATGTTTGAACATCCACATTTCCTCAAATCTTCCATCTGTTGACTTTTGTGAAGTAAAAGAGCTGAAACCTTTATCACGTGGGCGAGATTCATCCGGCTGAACCAAATCACC
Source organism: Micrasema longulum (assembly GCF_059751315.1). Classification (NCBI taxonomy): domain Eukaryota; kingdom Metazoa; phylum Arthropoda; class Insecta; order Trichoptera; family Brachycentridae; genus Micrasema; species Micrasema longulum. The sequence goes on along the minus strand of NW_028277864.1, from coordinate 271,486 downwards.
TACTAGGCAACGCCTGAAAACAATTTTTCCAATTTTTATACTTCTTCTTTTACCAGGTAGTAATTCAACAATGTTTGATTATGTCCAAATGCTTGCAGACTGGCTGGATTTCCTCCCTAGGGAGTAAATCTCAACAGAGAGGGAAAAATTTTGAGAAGGGGATATGGAAGTCTAGGCATTTACAGGGCTTATGACCTGTGATTTGGTTCAGCCGGATGAATCTCGCCCACGTGATAAAGGTTTCAGCTCTTTTACTTCACAAAAGTCAACAGATGGAAGATTTTAGGAAATGTGGATGTTCAAACATGGGCAGAATGGTGAATGTTACACAGTGTGTAAATTGGCCACTTAAACCAGCTAATGACAGATCATAAGCCCTGTAAATGCCTAGACTTCCATATCACCTTCTCAAAAATTTTCCCTCTCTGTTGAAATAAATTTAAATATGAACAACTCCCTAGGGAGGAAATCCAGCCAGTCTGCAAGCATTTGGACATAATCAAACATTGTTAAAATAAAATATTTTCAAAATCTAATCATCGCATGTTTGTCCTAACCAGTGCATGTACTTATAAAAATTGCATGTCGTGTTGATTTTTTATTTTTGTGCAACAAATATAGTGAAGGAGTGTCCTGACGAAGAAACGGGTACGTCTCGAAACCGGCAGTCATAGAAAAGTCGGTAAGTGGTTATATACAAATATTTCATAACATTTAGTTAAATGTTTGACCACAAAGTTATTGCTTTGAATATTAATAGTATAAAATGATCTCATTTGATTCAAAAGTTACGATGTTTTGGAAAACACAAAATCTTGTTTTCTGAACATTTTGCTCCATGTCACTCGCGTGGTTTATCCTTTAACTCTTGTGTGGCTGTGATGTCACACTATATATCTATCTTATTTTTTAAAGTGATGAATTCGTATTTTTTGTAATCTTTAATTTGACATTTTCACACGCGATTTGGAAGTAAAATTTTTACAACCATGCTAAATGTTAATACAAAAAATATTTTTCCTTTCTACGAAAAGTATGAATGTCCGCTAATTCAGCGACACATATATACAGATACCTTATACAAGAGAGAGCACGAAGATAGAAGTCATAACAAGGAAGACAGATACGCTGTTCTGCGGCAGGTGTTGTTTAAAACAGATTCAGTCGGTTGATGACAGTGATGGGAGACGCACGCGCGTATCATGAGCGGCGTATTTGTGATTTTGAAAATTTATTTACTAACCCTTACGGATTATTACATTAATTTTACAAAAATAATACAAACATTTTATATTCATACGCTGTTGTTCAAAATAATATTTTTTACATATTTTGAAAAGTTTGTCTGAGTCTTTTGTTTAGTTTTGTCTGGTAGTTTATTGTATTATTTCAGTCCCTGGTTTATTAGTCTTGATTGTCCTTGTCTTGTTTTAGTAAGTTGTGTATGATGTTTTTCTGATATTCTCGTATTATGTCCATGTTGACTACAATTTTTCGCAAGTTTTAGTTCTTCGTCTACAATTACATTAGTGGCTAATTTATTGATAAATTTTAATGATTCTAGTTGAAAGAGTTCAATTATATTTAATTGCTTAGTTTGTTTAAAAACTTCTCTAGTTGCAGTTAGATAGGGAAGGTCATATACTAACTTTAATATTTTATTGTGTTGTCTTTGTAGTCTGTTTATGTTCTTTTGATATCCTGTTCCCCATAGTAGTTGCGTATAACATATTTTGGTTTTTACATAGGCTTCATACATTAGAATTTTTTCCGTTTTTGGAACAAAGTTTTTGATTAAAAAAAAAAGACTCGATAATGTCATCACTTTGCTAATTAAATTGTTGATATGATTGTACATGTCAATTGTCTGTCTATTGTTAGTCCCAAGTATTTAACATGTTCAATTTCAGTAAGTCGTTCATTATTTATGTAAGCATCTACTTTATGTCATTTTTTTCTAGATTCAAAACGGATAATATTGCATAGCATCATAAAAAAGTCATCACGTGCGCTTGTCTTTGTTATGCGTAGCTCTACGTCGTTTATCATGGCAAAGACACTTAAAATCCTTTACTGTAAAATAGTGCGAAGCAACTTAGAATATGCATCATAAATATGGAATCCTATGTATGATGTGCAGTATATCACGCATTGAAAATATTTTTAAAAAATTCGTAAAGTTCATGTGTTCCCGGTTGAAACTTGAGTTTAAATTCGATCAATATATTAATATATGTAAAAAACATCACCTATTGCCTTTGCAAAAACGTCGTGAAATAGCGTATATAATTTATATTTATTTTTATACAATCGACTGTCCTGAACTACTATGCAAACTTTCTATCAATGTTCCTTCCAAAGTTTTGAGAAATAACCTTATTCTTCACATACCTCTTGTTTCATCTAATTATAGGCAAAATTCATATTTATGGCAAACTTGAAATAATTTTAATGTAATAACTAAATCATTGAACATAAATTTATTTGCATACAATCTTAACGACGTACGGCGTTTGCTTTCGAAATAATTCGTAGTATTTTTTTCTTTTCTTTTGGATTGACATTAAATTACTGCTCATTTTATGTCGAGAATCTTTTTGAACTTACTGTGATGCTACTCGTGAAAACCTGTAATTTGCTTCTTTGTTATTTGCTTTGTTTTATATATAAGATAAATAAAGCTGTTGGTTATCCAAATAAATAAAAATAAAAAATAAAAAAATTTTATAACAGGGCTAATTTATATGTTTTTTCTAATAAATTATGGAAAAGAAATTATTAAACAGTGTGTCTCCATATTTTTTTTTCAAATGTCTGAACTTTAGACTATTCCGTCTTTTACTAGTGGGAACACGATGTTACATCACCGCTCACAAAGGGACTATTTACCAGTCTTTTAAGAGTAAAGATGCAGATATAAATATGCGCGTAGAAAAAATCTTTGCCTGTTTTTTTTTGCTAGTGAGTCAATAAACCCACTCCCTTTTCGCAATGCGAAATAGTAAAAAAACTTCGCACAAACCGTTCTAAATGGTTTATTGAAATATTGTGTAAATTGAACTCTGCTCATTTGACGTGATCTACATTCGCAAAATATATGAAATAGTCATAAGTTAGCAATAAGAAATAAGTACACCTGTGCATGAGAAAATGAAATACGAAAATAATGATTTCGGCCGCTCTATCGGCGAAACCTGATTGTGGGGAAATATAAATACATATGAACACGTGGAAAGAAAAATAATTAAACTGTTCGTTTTAGATTCTGAATGGCTATACATACGTTGTACAGGATGACCAACAATTATTATTTTTCATGTTTATTTATTCATTCGTTCATTTTCTTTCATTATAAACAAAGTTTAATAATAAAAATAATGTGACCCCACTGAGGACACTTACAATATACTTTTAAAAAATTTGAATCTCTTCACAACAATAAAGGTTTCAGCTCTTTTACTTCACTAAAATCAACTAATGGAAGAATTGAAGAAATATGGATGTTCAAACATAGGCAAAATGTTGAATGTTACACAGTGTGTAAAGTGGCCACTTAAACCAGCCAAAGACAGGTCATAAGATCTGTAAATGCCTAGACTTCCATATTCCCTTATTTAAGGTATTCCTCATCCCTGTTGTAATTTGTTGATCTTAATGACTCCCGAGGGGGTGAAATTCAGTCTTTTGTCTACGAACATTTGGACAAAGTCACATATTGTAATGAAACCAACTGGTCCAAGAAGAAGTTTAAAAATTGAAAAATTAGTTTCAGGCGTTGCTTAGTATGTGAAATGATTCGGTCAGATGAATCTCTCCACAACAATAAAGGTTTCAGCTCTTTTATTTCACTAAAATCAACAAATGGAAGAATTGACGAAATATGAATGTTCAAACATAGGCAAATGGTGAATGTTACACAGTGTGTAAAGTGGCCACTTAAACCAGCCAACGACAGGTCATATCCCTGCAAATGCCTAGACTTCCATATTCCTTTATTTAAGGTATTCTCCATCTAATAAACTAGTACTAATAAAAGTCACTAGATGTCAATAAAATGCACTTTTTTAGACAGCTGGTAAACCACGAGAAAACACGGGACCGGGACACAACGCATGGTTATATAATCACGTGTTTACACGTCTCCAGGATACAAAGTCTTAATATATTTCTATTGACTTTTTTATGTAAATAGCTGTAAAAAATAAAAAAAACTTTCGTCTAAAAGACCGCTTAGGTGAAATGAAATTTAATAAAAATAAAGCATTAAAACAATTACATACAGTTTTATTATAGTTATCATTGATAACTTCATAATTTCGTGAAACTCAAAATATTCGGATGATTGAGCTTCAAAGATCGGAGATAAGGAAAATGTCCCAAAAAGTTTCGAGATAAATTTGACATAGTGTTCTAGTCCCACGAATATTCAGCCACCGCTTGTGGCTATATTGAGTAGAGTAACATTATGTATACTTTAATGAATACTCGTGAATTCAATAGGGCAGTGAGTCACGAAAAAAAAGTGATGCAACATTCGCAATGGCGTCGCGCTGTCTACGGAAAATCGCCTCAAATAATACCAGTATCATTATGACATTAAACAGCTATTATGTCGATGTTTGGCTCGTGTCCTAGCTAACGAAGAACACATTGATGAGAGTGATATAAAACTAGAATCCTAGACGAGTATTTTTCACTCGGTGGTTACTCTGATAATGGAAATCGCGTGGAAACGGACATCCGATAAAATAGTCATAACTCAAAATTCCAGTAACTCAATCACAAATAATTACCGACGCGCTTTAAAATATGCTAAGCATTTGAGCGATCACAATGAACAATAATGAACATGCTTAAGTTATCGTAGTCATAAGTCAACGCTCGTGTTGGTTTGTTTTTGTTTCCCTCGAAAATAAATACAGTTTAAAAATTGGCGTTAAAATATATTGCATTTGAAAAATAGTAAGGAGTATCTAATACAAAAAAGTGAAAATTAAATTACAATTACTATGGCAACTGCTTTTTTGACATTTAGTTTGCCAACCGCCGGCTAAATGCATTGTTGTCTTCGGCCTCGTGGAGTTATGATCAGCGCGTTTGCCTACTACGCAAGAGGTCTCGCGTGCGATTCCCGACATGGTTGATGTGAAATATTGATTAAAAGGGGTGTTTTTACACAATAATATTTTAAAGTCCCTGGACTGGCACCTGAAGCGCAAGACTGATCATCTTATCTTTATGTAACAAAAACGATCAAGATACGCTGCGATTGGTGTACCAATTGACGTGTTAAAATAATAATTAAATTAAATAGTTAACATCATGTTAAAGTAAACGTTAGCTGATTGATAAAGTAATTAATTCGTAACTTGATTATGATCAAATTATAGGTGTGCGCGCAGGTAGGTATAATGTTTGGCTAGGTGAAAGTAAACGGTGGCTCATAACTTGAATCAAAATGACAAATCCGTATTATTGTTTTTTATGCAAGTTTATTTTCCAAAATTGCATGTGCAGTTTAATTACAAAAAATACTGATAATAATACCAATCTGTAACAGGTGATCGCGATACCCTGCATTTACTTTACAAATGTAATGCCTTATGTACCATCAGACGAGAATAAGGGTGTGATAATGAAGATAGTAAATTTTGCTTGGGTGATGAAATTAGGACAGTTTTGAGGGCCCGGAGCATTAAGAGAAAACGCAGTGTAATTTTTTTCATACAAACGTATTATCGTATTTTCTCCCTGGATTAGAGCACTAGAGCAGTGATTTTTTTTACACACTATAGATAATTAACACTGGCGTGTTTCTATTGTCTTGTTATTTTGATAAATGGGTTATTATGGTAACCAAGACCACCCGAAACTCCACAAAAGCGTGCAAATTTATCTGCCGCACATTTATTTATTTATTATTATAATAACTAACGGCCTCAGCCAATTTGTACAAAATAAAAGTTAAAAACAAAATTATATAATAGAAAGAAAACATAGTTATTTATTTAACTTTTTGTACATAATTGTATTTGTACATTGTCGGGCTTATTGCCAAATGTCAATTTCTTTCAACCAACCAATAAAATGAAAGTTTTATTTTTATAATTCAAGTTACAGAACATATTCAATAGAAAAAAAAACTAAAGAGCTAAAGATATATAAACATAGAAATAAAAGAATTTGTTCATAAATTACCTTAAATCAAAACTATTACTCAATGGGAAAAAGGAAAAAAGAGGAAAGAGAAAAGGAGGAGAGATTAAGGAAGAGAATGGAGATGTTTCTTCAGACGTGATTTTAACAGAGATAATCTAGTAACATCTTTGATGGTGGATGGGAGATGATTTCACAGTTATGGTTAAACTCAATAAAAGTAAAGTAGAGTAAAAAAAGATTTATAGTAAGACAGTGAAGTATAGAAGAAAAATAGTAAATAAGAGATACATTTTAGGTTTGTAAATCTTACATTGGCACACATTATTAGGCACACAAATTCAGCAAAAATAAATAAACCGTTATCTGAGTATATTATACAAACATACTGAATCTCTGTTTTATCGGTTATTGTTGCAAAGTCAGTAGTACTTACTTCCCATAGACAACAGAATAAGCATGAACCTACCTAGGTAGCAAGTATGACTGCTTGTACATGTAATGTAATACAGAATTTAATTTAATTCCAATACGGTTCATTTTTGGGGTGACGAAAACGGGATTACGAAGCGTAGATTTTTTTCATTTTAGTTTGGAATTATAAGTCCAAAGTGCAGTTATTATTATTGTTATTGTGGATAACTTATCTAGCGAAATTTTCACAATATAATACCTCAAGGGCGCTTTACATAGTGATTCTACAAATAAATAAATTTAATTGAAGCTTTTAAATTTGCAATTTCATTAAAACAATTTATTTTGTTGTCACATGCTACGGATTTATTCAAATAATTTAGAGAACAAGTAGGTTTTAAGTTTTTTTCCGAAACATCACTTCACTTTCACAGCCTCACACCTCTGCTGGGAGAGCATTCCAAGCCATAGAACCAGCGGCCGCAAATGCGCGTTCACTAAATTGTGTGCGCTGTTTGTGTAGAGGTATAATAACTTTACCTCTCGCCGTAGATGTAGCTGATTAAGCGTGAGACGCCTGTTAGCTAGTTCATCTGGAATGCACAGTTCCCTTAGATATTCCGCAGCAGAGTTGTCTTTTTTGCATGTATCAGGGATGCATTTGCAAAAGAGTGACGGAAAAACAATGTTTAATTGCCTATTCATCGAGATTTTCTACCATCGCCTATCCTCTGAAACCATTTTTCCACAGATTTTTATGTATCCATTGATTTGTGGAATCCTATACTCAGAAACAACATGAGACGCCTCATAATTTTTACACCAGATGTGATTTTATATTACATTAATATTACGCCACCATTTTAATTGAAGAATATTAAGAATAAATAATTGCTTATTATAGATTACATATATGTTCTTCTGTACAGTATAATTAACAGCATTTAAAGGTCGCAGAGCGAGTGCGCTTGTGAAAGCGAAATAAAAAATACTCTTCATCCTATATTTTTAACGTGACCATACAGTTTTTAGGTAGCCTGTCCCGGGTTTCCAAGTACAAATACCCGACGCGTTATCCATTCGGGATGCTTAGGTGTCACTCGGAAAACGTCTCTCGTTCAGGATGTTTCGGAAATACTCAGGCGTTCGTTATTTATCACAACTGTTAAATTTCGTAACGCCACTGAGTAGCGCCTGCTAATGTCACTCCACATAAACGATTATCAGTTCATGATTTACCTCTTCGTTCTAATTGTTAAAGCACTCTTAAACCAATCCACAATTCCTCTTTCTTCTCTAACTCATATTGTGTCCATGCGGTTTAACTGTAGAATCATCTCCCATACACCATATTGTATGTTGATTTACGTGTTGCAAACCTAGTATTGTATTTGAAAAAGCTGAGTAGAAGACTGATTTACTAGTGAACGCTATCACGATACTCTTGTGACGTGAGATTTATTATTAAAGGCAGATCCGTCTAACTTATTGACTCTATATTCTGCCTCTTTTGGGTTTCCCTGCTATTGCCTCACTTTCATCTCTGACGTTCTGAGCAATTATTTGGTTTTTCTATTTAGTTTTTCTATTTAGTTTTTCTACTTGGTTTTTCGTATTTTTTATTTTATCTTTATCTATCCTTGCCTCTGTTGTATACACCGTGATTTGGTCTGACACACGTTTTGTATATCCGAATTATGTTTCCAATAATCATGTGTTCATTACTATACGACATTTCTTAGGTATCCAGATGTTTACTAACTGAGATGGATATGTTCTCATCATCACTATAGCAGCATCATCTGCATGGCATGTGATGTTAATGACCTTATCTCCCTTAGTAGATTCTCTTATTTTTTTTTATTCTGAAAAGCGTTTTTTTTATATATATTGTGCTTGTGTAAGAAAGGGTTTTAGGCGTATATATTATTGTGCTATATTTAGTTATAAAGGTGCTAAACTTGCTTTTTTTCGTTGTTGTTCTTAATATTTGTTGTTTTCTAAATGTTAATATTATTTATGTCCCAAAATGAGTTGTTGTAACTTCTGGGAATGTAATTCAACGTATTATACTTGTAAAATACTTTGTGTTATATGATTTATAAATAAAAAATAAAAATAAAATAAAATTTACATTGAGTCAGTTACTGACTTCAAACACAAGGCTGGGGAAGCTGCACTAAAACGACTATGGCTTCAGCAGCTATAGCTCAAAAATCAGTGTTAAGAGTTATATTAAAAAATCCATACCGATACCCGAGTGATTCGCTCTTCAAAGAATTTCAAGTGCTGGATATTCGTCAACAGTATATATTGAGGTCAGTAGCGGTCACACATCTCAACAGGGAAAAATACGCAAGGGTTTGTCATGTTCATAATACTAGACACTCCAATAAGGATCTGATTCCATAGAGAGGAGTCAATACTTTTTCGACTCAAAGGCAGCAGTATTATATAGGCTCGAGGGTATATAACCTTATCCCAGTTTCGTGGAAATGTGGTGGGATTTCCAGGCCTAGGAAGGTGTTGACTGCATTCTTAATCCATATTGGTCGGAGGGAGTCAGAGAATTTGTTGTCCGATGTAGAAGGACGTAAGCTGGTTGCTTGTTTTACTAGTAATGACTTGGGACTTAGGATATAGAGATTTTGGTATTATTTATGTTTTCTCTGGATATTCATTGTTTACCTTTAAGACTGAAAAAGTACACATTATGATAAAACTGTAAATACTTTTAAATGTCATTATAAAATACATAATTTACTGCCTTAGAACGGGGAAGCTATCCCTAGTTAGGCAGTTTAGATGAACCAACAGCAAAAATAAAAAATATGTATGTTTACTTTTACTACTGAATTAATTTGTTATATATATAATTACTTGTATATTGCTGTAATAAATATGTAAAATAATAATAAAAAAAAATAAGAAAAAATAAAAAAAAGTCAGTGCTGACTTTAAAATAAACACCGGGAATATTGAAGTCAGCACTGACGCGACAGCGCTGTACTGACTTGAAATCAATTTATACGATAGCAGTACAGAGTCAGCACTAACTTGCCTTGTGTTTGAAGTCAGTTACTAACTCGATGTAAATCTGCTTTGATACGAACTATTGGAAAATAAATACTTCAATTTTAGGAGCATGCTTATGTTCTACTTTGTTCTATGTGCCCTAAAAATGGTTGATGTGACTAAAGCAAGGTTCAAAATGATTTGTTAAAATAAAATAAAAACATTATATTAGTTAAATAGCATCATTTCAGTGCTGACTGATTTTAGGGACTCGTGTTTATTTATTTATTAATAATTTAACAAAGTTTGTATTTTTTTTTATACATAATAATGATCCCTTACTGGGGTGTTCCGTGCCGATGGAAAACATTCAACAAAAAGTTAAACATGCCTTAAATTAGTTATTTAATAAAGTAAAAAATAAATAAAACGTAATTAATCTATTAAACCTAATTATCATTAACATTATGAGCAATATACACTAAAATAATCATAAAAAACATAACCAGTTTATATAGAAACATAACCTGTAGACCAAATTTCATACACAGTACACAAATTTTACCTATTTGGCTTGATCCACTCATCGATCCGTGCGCAACCCACCTTCACTATCCATTTCTTAATAGCATTTTTATATTGTGAGTATTTACTAATTGTCCTTATGGATAATGGAAGTAGATTGTAAACTTTAACCAGGTAGTAGGCGAATTCTCTTTGACCGAAGGTTGTTTTAATTGTTTTTGCATCATCAGGGTGGAGTACCAAGTAACTCTTGTATTTGTGAAAGAAGTTATGGCAGGTAGAAAATAATGTTTGTGTGCGTATAGTAACAGAGCTTTTACATGAAGTTGTTTTAAAGATGTTACATAAGATTTACGAATATACCGAGGGAGCTAGTTCTGATTGGGACTCTTAAGATAATTTTTATTAAAGTTTTTTGTGCAATTATTATTTGTCTGATCAATGTGTCATTTGCACATCCCCATACAATTATTCCATATTCCAAAACTGATTGACTTATTGCGTTATATTTTTTTACAAGTTCTTTTAGGCTAATTATATTTCTTATAGTTTTAAAAAAGGAAATTTGCTTTTTCAATTTATTTTTAATATGTTCGATTTGATTAGTCCATCCTAAATTCCCATCTATATAAATGCCTAAATATTTAATTGAATCTACTCTGTCCAACGATTTACAAGTAAATTTAAAATTTGGAATTTGGTTATTGAAATTACAGCTGTGGATATGAGTAGGTACTTTTTGAAGAAAAAGGTCAAATCTGCTTTTTTAAGTTCATAATTTAAAAAAAAAATACTGCCAAATTTGAATAATTGATCTCAGTAATATTATTATCCTTAAGAAATGCATTGAAAAGTCTTGGAGCTAAAAAAATGAGTGTCGTTGTGATCGACAATATGGAATTTCTGGTCATTGGCTGGTTTAAGTGGCCACTTTGCACTCTGTAACATTCAGCATTCTGCCTAATCTTTAACATCCTCATTTCCTCAGCTCTTCCATCTGTTAAAAGATCTGTGAATTAAAAACCTTTCGCAATTTTCTTACCGCGCTGACTGAAATGTTATGAAAAATAATTAAAAATAGGTTTATAATTTAAATTTACATTCTAAATTCTGTATTCTATTTTAAAATATGTATCAGAATTACTAATATTACTAAATTCTTAGTATTGCGTAACCCACAGCATCATAGTTCCCGCCTTTTCCTTTCGCCAAAACAGCGTTCTTTTCCAATTTCAAACGATTTAAAAATCATTCAAATAACAGTATTCGACATTTGAACATTACACACACCTACGTATTATTATAAAAACATATATAATTGATAGTATTTCAATAGTTTATGGTCGTGAGTATATTTTTAGAAGCAGGTACTTTTTCTTGTATACAGGGTGTTACATTTTAAAAACCTTCACCTTTTGCCAAATAAGTGCCCATTTATAATTTCAAACTATTTTCCGAACTTTTAAATAAACACACATTTTGCATTTAATATGATGGTCGTGATCACATTATATGGAGCAGGGTCTTTATTAAAAATATTGATTTATAGTAAAAATACGAAATATAGTCAAACAATTGATACAGGTAAATATGGTTAAATGGCGAATTTTTGCTACCAACTACCAATTACTTAAATATGAAAAAAAAAATTGCACCAAAACAGGCCGGAGGCCCAATTACAGTGGTGAATTACAGTACAGAATTCCCGAGCTTGAGAAAAATTACATTTATATTTTTGTGTTTTCACGAGGAATCGAACCCGGAACACGACTCAAGCATTTTAACAACACCTATAATATGTATTTATTTGTGCTTTATTAAGTTAGTTCATAACATCTTAAGAACTAATATAAATTTTCAATAATATCACAACATTTTTATTAAAACTTCTCAATAACATATTTTTTCAAATTATTTTTAAAACATTCGATTTTTTATATCTCCGTTATTTCTTCAGGTAACTCATTGTACAGCTTCAATCCCTTGTACAATGAGTTTTGAGATTCTGTTTTTCTCCTCAATAGTAATTTTATCTTTTTTTTACCCCTTGTTTCATATGTATGACATTGTTAGATAAATTTAATTATTGTTTTTATTTTATTCATTCCCTTAATTATTTTATGTCTAAAAATTGCTACATTATATTTAATTTGTTGCTTTACTGTGAGCAAGTCAATTCCTTTGTGTTTTTCTATATTAGAATAGATATTTCTTTTGAGTATAATCCGCATCGTCTTATTTTGAAGAATTTATATATTTTTAATTTCTCCTTCATTACATAAAAAAGAATGGAAGAATAGTCATGATAACGTACCTCATCATCATCATTCCAATTCCACACATAATGGTGTATAGGGCACTGTATTGGTACACCAATCACAGCATATCTTGATCATGTTTGTTACGTGAAGGTAAGATGATCAGTCTTACGCTTTAGGTACCAGTCCAGGGACTATGAAATATTCTAGTGCGAAAAAATATTATATTTCAACCATGTCGAGAATCGAACCCGAGACCTCTTGGATGGCAGGCTCACGGGTTGACCATTACACCACGAGGCCGAGGACGTTAACGTACCTAGTGCTTGCAATATTTACTTACATTTACGTTACTCAGTTACGTCTTATTAATATTATTAATACACATATTATTAATTAATGGTAAAATAACACTTTAATTAAAAATACTTTAATTAAAACACTTTAACACTCTGGTGTATCTTGTGTCTTTAATACAATGTACATCCTTTATTGATTTTGGTAATTTTGCTTAAGATGACATACTTTTTTTTGAAAGGAGAAAAATCATATTTATGTTATGTATTTTTTAAAACAAAACACAAAATAACACGTATTACTTATTTGGTATCTATAAAATAAAAAACATAATAAAGTCAACGTAAAGTCTATTCATTATTACAAGAATTTTCAAATAAACAAACCAACCGCGTAATATCCGACGGAGAATAGCCTATTTCACACAAATCATCTTAATCCAAACGGCACGGTAAAATTATAGTGGATTAACATTTATTATATTCGTTTATACCTATTTAAATTCGACAATATTTATATTTTTCGTTTTTTTTAAAAAACTCCATAATTAACAATTTTAATACAAATATCAATAAAAACACCTCAGTTATGTATCATTTAAAAAAATAATATTAGCGTTTCTATAATTTACCCAAATATTTTAATTTTGAGGACCATTTTCAAGGAGTTGTAAATAACTCACTATAAGAAAATGGAAAATCAAATTGGGGTATAGTGAGGTTGGAACCTCAGACCTCTGATCCGTAAGTCCGCAACACTAGCCACGTGACTACAACTCGATTAAAATAATACAGTGATATGTAACAAAAGAGATTTTAATGATAATTTTATCAAAATCATTATTTCAATATAGCGAGTACTCTCAGGTAAAAATCCTGCAAAAGGAATTTGCCTAGAAATAAGTTGGTCTCATAGCGTAGTGGTTATTGCGTTTGCCAGGCATTAAATAAAAAAATAATTGTAAAACAATAAATATCGACCTACCATATTATATGTTATCATGCCGTGTATATTTTTGCCGTGGTGTGATATTTATTTAATTAGTGTACACGGCACAAATGCCTTTTATAAACATAAACATAAATACATTTAACACAACAGTGTTATATTACAAATATATAATATAATGATGTTATAACTTATATTTACGTATAAGTTATTAATTTAAAAAATACTTGGTACACTTCCACTTATTTATTTTGACCAATTGGCGCTTTCACCCTCCAATGGGCATCTTCAGACTGGTGAATATTATACAGTGTAAGGATAATTTATATAAAACTAAATGTTATCTTAAGTGTAGGTACATTTAAAAATAAGTTGAAAAAGATACAATTTCGCAATATTTGAATGGAACAGAGTGAGACAAATTATTGAAACATGTGTTGGTGGTATACTTTAAGAGAAGATTCTATTATGTGAAAAACATTTTTATATAAAGAATTGTGAATTAGTAATTTAAATAAAAAATAAATAAATATATGATATAAGTCAATCGTGCAAAATCACGCAGTGGGCTCATGGTTTGCACGTGCACAGCGGTCCAGTCTCTGTGAATGTACGGTAGTTTTTAAGTCTCCACTTTTCTTCGCTTTTTTATGTGATGATGTTATTATTTTTTAATATTATATGGCCTACTTTTCCTGTTGATAACAGATATGCAATGTATTGGATCCATGCTGGTCGAGGTGCTGAACTCACGCCTGTGCCATTTTGTCTCTTGGGATGGTGGGGAAAATCAATACTTTACTAAACGGGGTCACCTGGCGTGTCTGGGACGAGATCCTTTCAATCGCGGGTGCCCCTGTCAGTGGACTTTTTCTGAGGACTCCCTGAGCGTGGAATATAAGTCTCCTTTATCGCTTACGCATGATGAGGTAACATTCTTCCACAACTACAGTTTGAGTAAGCATGGGTTGATTTGCAACTAGTAGTCTTTAGGTAAGTCTGCTGTTTTTGGGCGCGCCGCCGGTGACCTGCCTTGAGGGTCCCCGGGAGCGTTCTGGTGCTCAAGAGACTAGACACTAACATTTCCTATCACTGTCGACATAAAGGGGTTTGAACTGGGTAATAGATTTATTTACGCATTTTATTTATACTTCCCTTCGCCCCTATCATTGAGACGATTGATTTAGAGTAACATTGAAAGTTTTAAATATAAATATTTGTTCGTGGTTTTCCTTATTTAATTTGGTGGGTAGAAGAAGTAATATAATCAATTTGCAATGGAAAAAAAAATGCTCGCACGTATGAGTGAATCCGAAGAAAGACATTTCGTCTTTAAAACTGATTCTGGCATGTAGTTGATGCTTTCAATGTACGTGTGCAGAAAATATAGCATATCGTTTTGGTTACATAAAAGTACTATCTGCCAATGATAATTTTATGTTCCGCGAGAAAAAAATTCAAGAAAGATATTTTCTCAATTGGTCTGGGTGTTGCGATGAATTTTTCATAGTTTCATTATATATAACATTTTTCTCACCTGCTGACAACGCTTAGCGGGTTATTCTTTAAAAAAATCAATTCTGACGTCATGACTTTTAACAACCACAAAAAGCACCATGTATAAGAGACACAGCAGTACAAAGTACTAAATTAATTGCATCTATTAATCGCACGTAGAGAAAAATGAAAAAAATAAAGATCTGATTACATAATGTCTTCACGCCTACATCCGCCATAGACGAAGTGACAGTTACATTTATTATTACTGGCGGCACAATACTTTTTTCCATGGTTAACGTTTCCCCGCCAAGTGTGATAGTGACAGATCTATATAATATTTTATTAGTGTCGAAGTTTTATTTTATATTTATTATCTTTTGTACGTAAAGCATCGTGTTTGACACACTTATATAAGCGTAATAGTTTTTTTTATTCATGTCAGGACGAATAAAGAATACAGTTATGTGTGTGAAATAGAATTAGAACTCTGCAACTCAATCTTAAGTGTTTATCGACATCGATAAACATTCTTCAAACAACGTGAACGACCAGAATGATAGTAGATTAGTTTATCGTGTTCAAGTGGCACTTTTTTTTATTTTTATATTGAAAAATGCTATTTTTACGTTTATTTTCAACGGAAATTTTACAACATTGGCTTGCGGAAACTTTACACTATATTGATTGTAAAAAATACCATAGCTATATAATTAAGATCCTTTTCACAAAAGGGTGTACAAAACAAAAAATAACCTTTTTATTTGTGCCGTTCAGTTCGATAACTTGTTGCCAACGAGAATCCAACTTTATAATACCCCTCTCGTAGAAGCCCTTTTCCCTATTGGCTAAAAACTCGGACAACCAAATTTGTACCCCCAGGCGCGTTGGCCATAGACATGAACAGGAGGTAATAATTCGGTGCCAGGTCCGGACTATAGGGTGGATGCATAAGAACTTCCCATCCGAGCTCCCGGAGCTTCTGGTGGGTCATTATTATTATCATGGATAACTTATATAGCGCCATTTTAGTAATATAATACCTCAAGGGCGCTTTACATAGTGATTCTATAGTTAAATAAATTTAATTGAAGCTTTGAAATTTGTAATTTAATTAAAACAATTTATTTTGTTGTGACGTGCTACGGATTTATTCAAATGATTTAGAAAACAAGTGGGTTTTAAGTTTTTTCCGAAACATCACTTCACTTTCACAGCCTCGCACCTCTGCTGGGAGAGCATTCCATGCCATAGGGCCTGCGACTGCAAATGCGCGTTTACTAAATTTAGTGCGCTGTTTGCGTAGAGGTATATTAACTTTTCTACCTAGATAGATAGACCTGCATAGATACCATTACAATAATCGACTCTAGACACTACAAACGCATTTATTAATTGACGGACGGCATCAACCGGCAAATTTTTGCGTATGCATTTAATTTGTCAAAGATGTGTAAGGCTTGGCGTTGTCCTGATGAAACGCGACTCCTCTCCTATCCACCAATGCTGGCCGCTTCTGTTCGAATCGCCAGCTTCAAACGGCCGAGTTGTAAAATATAGAAAACTATACATATGAATAGAAAACAATAATTAGCCTTTAATTTTGGTTTATTTATAAATATTTTATTTTTCTTACAATGGCTTTTGTTTTCTTTTAATAAATAAAATAAATAACTAACCATTTGAAATTGAGAATTAAAATATTTTAAAAATACTAAATATTGCAGATTGGGTGAAATGATCGTGAGAACTTTATGTATCACGTATCACGCACGAAATGTGAAATATACACACATTTTGTTATATCAGAAAGTAGTTTTAAAAGATTGCAAAATAATAACATTATTAGATTATATAAAACTTGTTCATTGTATTTGGGCGATTATAAAAATCTAAGGAAGTTGCTGATTGTTCTGTTGCGAAATATTGTATATTTTTTTAAATCTAAAAATCATAAAATAGTAACAAACAAGTCCGAAGGCAGTAATTCATTCGAATGAATTAGTAATTGCATTAATTAATGAATTCATGAATGACTCACTTACTGAAATAATGTTTCTACTAATCTTGGGAAACCCGTGACCAACTCCCCTATTGATTTCCAAATTTTGAAGATGCTAATTTTTCCCGAATTCTGTGCGACCCATTGAATGATTTATTCAATTAATTTGATTGTTAAATTTATTTAACTAACTGTCTTAATTTGGTGTAACAAAGAGAAAAAAACATTTTTGAGAAGGGAATATGGAAGTCTAGGCATTTACAGGGCTTATGACCTGTCATTCACACGATAAAGATTTCACCTCTTTTACATCACAAAAGTCAACAGATGGAAGAATTGAGGAAATCTTCTTCTTCTCTTAGTGCCTTGTCAGGTATCCCCAACATTAGCAATCGCTCTGGCGAAAGTCTCTCTGTCCTGTGCTGCCCTGCTGATCTGTTTCACAGCCCCGTAGGCAGTCCAGTCTCGTATATTTCGCAGCCAGGACATCTGTCTTTTTCCAGCCCGTCGGTGACCCTAATCTTACCCTTGTGGTACTTAGGAGTTGAGAAAATGTGAATGTTTAAACATAGGCAGAATTTTAAATGTTACACGGTGTGTAAAGTGGCTACTTAAACGAGCCAACGACAGGCCATAAGCCCTGTAGATGCTTAGACTTCCATATTCTTTTCTCAAAAATGTTTTCATCCTCTGTTGCAACAAATTTAGATATAAAAAACTCCCTAGGGAGGAAATCCAGCCAGTCTGCAAACATTTGGACATGCTCAAAACATTTTTCATTGAATTATTTTCATCTCCAGTTCTAACTGAACAAACATGTTTTTTTTCTTATTGTTTATCCTTTTTTCTTACTTAAAAAAAAACAAATTTAAATTGGGTTGTGGTCTCGTGGTTAGTGTTGCGGACTCACGCATCAAAGGTTCGAGGTTCGAATCCCACTATACCCTGACTTGATTCCCATTTTTTAATAGTGAGTTTTTTACAACTCGTTGAAAGTGGCCCCAAAAATTGAAATATTTTGGTAAATTATAAGAACGAAAATATTTCTTTAAAATTAAAAATACAAAAAATTGAGGTAATGTACTCTTCGTACGGAGGGCAGACTAAAAGGCGGACTTATTGTCACACGATTTCCTCTTCGCAATTTTTAGCTGATTACCTTTAATAAGAACGTAAATGTTTCCCTTTTTTTTAAATAAAAAAATAAATAATAATAAGTGTCGACAATATATGTTTGTTAAAAACTAAAGTAATATAATGACATTTATGGCGGCACAGTGACTCTATATGGAAAACCATGCCGTTAGCAGACTGCCCTAGAATCTGTCTCACACGAGCTTGACATATATGGCGCAGGCAGATAAGGGATAAAGTCAAGCTATTTTATTATTAAATGGTATTTAATATTTGTACATAACCACTTTAACCGATTGAACCAATATGCAGAAAGCACTACACACATTCATTATAGTTGTTGCTAAAATTCAATTCTTGTCCTTCATTTTACATTGGAAGAACATCAAGAAATTTTGATATTCGTGTTAAAGAACATATGTATATGAGGTGTCTTCACAATAACAATTACTCCAAATTAGCAAACCACCCAATCAATTTTATTCTTCTACTACTACTACTACTACCATCACGCCATTTCACCGAAGGGGTAAGCAGAGAGAATGGACCGCCACACACGTCTATCCTGCCATACATTTCTAGCTTCTCCCACATTCATACACGCCCTTTGGTTCTGCCTACTTTTGATATGATCAGACTTAAGATTTTGGTTTATCTGATCATGCCACGTCTTCCTTGGTCGTCCTCGTCTCACGTCATTGTTCATTTTTGCCAAATATACTTGTTTGAACATTCTTTCGTCGTCCATTCGTTCTACATGACCAAACCATCTCAGAGACCCTTTCTTAATCTTATCAAGTATACCTGACTCAGATTTACACTCTCATTTCATCATTCGTAACCCTGTCATACATTGATTTCCCACATTCGTCTAATAGATCGTATTTCGACCGCGTTCACTCGGCTTTCAAGCTTCCTCTGCCAGTTCCATGTTTTACTTCCATACATAAGTGTTGGGACTAAAACTCCGTTGTGTACTGCCAGTTTAACTTCGATTGACATATTTTTATTAGCAATTACTGTGTTATTGCGCCGTTTATTTTGTTGTTTTGTTTGTTTTTCATTCAACATCTTTTTCTCATTTTAATCATGACTCATAAAGATACCATCATCGTCATTCCCTTTCCGCACCTAATGATGCAAAGGGCATTGAATTGGTACATTAATCGTAGTGTAACGTGATTATTTCTGTTACATGAAGGTAAGATAATCAGTCTTTCGCTTCAGGTGCCAGTCCAGGGGCTATGATATTTTCTAGTGTAAAAACACCTATTTAAATAAATATTTCACGTTAATCATGTCGGGAATCGAACGCGAGAACTCTTGTGTGGTAGGCAAACGCGCTGACCACGACACTACGAGGCCAACGAATAAATATACGGGAGTTAAAATCTTACGTACAAGTAATTAAGGGTTAAAAGTAAATAATATGGAAACAATTTCTTGAAAAATAATGTTCCTTTGATTAATAATCTAACAACCTTTTAATATAGCCCATAATACGATGTTCCATAGTAATTGTAGACAGGAAGCTGAGAAATATGTTGCATATATCAGAATATAATTTTAGTTTCTTGAAAGTCTTTTCTCGTTTTATTGATGTAAGTATGTTTTAGAACCTTTTTCATATTTATTTTGAATTTTTACACAACAATTTATGTGAAAGTATGTACAATTATGTACAAAATAAATAATACACTGACACTCCGGAACGTGCCTGTGGGCCAGTGGAGTGACTACATCTATAAATAAAAATAAAATTATTTAGAATGTACCTATTGTACTAACATTTTTTTTTGTAAAATATGTATTTGTACTTTATACTGGATTAAATAAATAAATAAATTGTCACCCTTTACCTATTCAACTCACGCCCCTCCCTTCATCCTCGCAAAACACTGTTGATATTTATTTAAACCTAGTTAACTTCATTACAATTTTTGAGTTTGTCCAAATGTTCGTAGACAAAAGACTGGATTTCACCCCTCGGGAGTCATCAAGATTAACAAATTACAACAAGGATAGAGAATACCTTAAATAAGGGAATATGGATGTCTAGGCATTTACAGAGCTTATGACCTGTCAATGGCTGGTTTGAGTGGCCACTTTACACTGGTCCAAACCAGTCCGAACCAGAAACCAACTGGTCCAAGAAGAAGTTTAAAAATTGAAAAATTGTTTTCAGGCGCTGCCTAGTATGTGAAATAATCCAGTCAGATGAATCTCTTCACAACAATAAAGGTTTCAGCTCTTTAACTTCACTAAAAACAACAAATGTTAGAATTAAAGAAATATGGATGTTCAAACATAGGCAAAATGGTAAAAGTTACACAGTGTGTAAAGTGGCCACTTAAACCAGCCAATGACAGGTCATAAGCCCTGTAAATGCCTAGACTTCCATATTCCCTTATTAAGGGTATTCACCATCCCTGCTGTAATTTATTGATCCTAATGACTCCCGAGGGGGTGAAATTCAGTCAATTTATGGTATTCTCCATCCATGTTGTAATTTGTTAGTTAACTTCATATTTAGACATTTTTTTTTTCTTAAACGAAGTTTTCCATCATTTGAATGAATATATTTATTATATTTAAATAAAAGTAGTTTATAATTAAGCCCTTATGGATCAAAGCCCGCCATATGCTCCTTGTTAATTTCGCAAGAACCTATACATCGCTATAGCCCGCGGCTCTCCGCGCGAAGGTCAGAACATAGGCTTCGACGGGCTCGCTCTACATTACATGCTGGCCTTTGACCTTAACAACGGACGGTTTACCTTACCACATCTAACCTGACCTAACCTGACCTGACCTGGCCCGACCTAACTAACTTGAAATTTAATTAACTAACCTAATCTAAACAAACGACAAATGGATGAATTAGCAAAAAAACTCTTTTGACTTATTAAAATAGTTCCATGTCATTATTAATTCTGAGACTGATAAAAAGCCGTGTTTCGTAACATTGAAGAGCTATTTGATTTATTAATGGCACTTACAAAAATAATACCGGTAGTACAAACATATTAATAAATAATAATTCAAATTTAATCTAACTGTACCTATTTAAAAAGTTTTAACATATTTTAATTTTTTTGTATACTTTCATTTTATATTTCATCATCATCACCATCATTCCCATTCCACACCTAATGGTGCATAGGGCACTGCATTGGCACACCAATCGCAGCGTATCTTGATCATTTTTGTTACATGAAGGTAAGATGATCAGTCTTACGCGCCAGGTACCAGTCCAGGGCCGCAATAATGAACGGCTATCTTCATCGGTATATACTGAGACGGTATAAACTAATATTCATATGTATGTATAAAAGTATGTATATTTGTTTAAAAACTCAAAATATCTTCGTCGGAAACCGGTAATTAAACATGTTTAGAAAAAAAATGGTGAACATATTTTATTTTTTAAATAGAAAACTCAATTTTACTTTGTAGATAAAATTGAAGATAAATTTTAACTTCCTATCAGAATACGTACCCAGGGACTATTAAATATTTTTAGTGTAAAAACACCCTTTAAAATAAATATTTCAAATCAACCGTGTCGGGAATCGAACCCGAGACATCTTGCATGGTAGACAAACGCATTATTATATGTATATTATATGAAAACGTATTATATTTATCTTTATTATATTAGAGTTATCTTCGACTGTCCATAAAGAAAAACCGATATTTGAGAACGAAAATGAGTATATTTGCGTGAACATTTAAAGTTTCTTCGTAGGTAACCTTTAATTGAACATGTTTGGAAGAAAAAACTGTGAGCATATTCTGCTTTTCATACAGAAAACTTAAAATAAAATAAAATTTAAGGTAAACGTTAACTTCCCATTGTAATCGGGGCCCTGGGGTTACTCCGTATGGATCCGCTGGTGAATTTTTTTTTACCAAAATCAAGTAACTTTATTTTCTACATTTACAAGAAAAAACTGTGATTTTAGTTTAATTTAACTAAAATTATTTTATTGCCTCTTTTACTGGAAGTGTAACCTAATTTTTGTATTCAGGAAATTGTCATTCTTTCTTATGACCAAAATTGCGATTACTCAATTAGACCTAGCATATAACAGATGTTAACTCTGGAAAAAAAAAACTGTTGAACTCACGTCAATTACAATAACGTTATTAATAGGTTGGCAATTATTGCTAATAAATTTTAGAATATTGTTGTAATTTTTAACACGGTTGATTCACAAATCAAAAGGTGTGTAGAATCACACTTTTATCCTTAAATTTACTTTCATTATATGTAGTTTTCTTTTCATGTACAAGTGTATATTGAATTGTGTCTTTTTAAAAATTTATTTTCCATTTTCTTTTTGATTTCTCCAATTATATTCGGTTTATTTAATGTATAATATTCAATAGAATTTGTTTGATTTACATCACGTTCACAAAAATGGCGTAGGCCGTGTAAAATAAAAAATAAAAAAATAACAAAAGCAAGGTACAAATATTTTGCAGCTAAAAAAAAACGATACATGAATAGTAGCATAAACTGTCTAATTCACAAATATTCACAGATAGAAGTCTTAAAAAATATGCATATTCGAATATAGGTAGTATTGTGAATGTTATTCAGTTTGTGAAGTGGCTACTTCAATCAGCCAATGATATGAGATTTCAATTTAATTTTAATTTTCAATTTTAATTTTATTTATTCATTTATATGTACATTACAAAATGGAATATCTTAATTCATACATATGTAAATAATTAGGTACATATATAAAGACACATAAGTACACATAATATCCAGAGAATAATATGTGGTTACCTACCGTATTGTATAGGACTCGTCGCACATTATTCATTCGATGTGTATCAGTTAAATTTTGAAATAAAATGCTTTTTTTATTCAGAATAAGGTTTTGAAATTTAACATACTTTAAAAAAAAATAAAAAAATAATTTATATCATTTCGTCATTTGAATTTTAACAAAAAGGTTTCAAACTTTTTACTAAGCTCTTTATTGTACCATTTTTAATACAATTTACAAGTTTTAAACAATTATTTTTTTCATACTTACGCACCCACACACACGCACCCTCTCCCTCATTCATTCCCACACGCACATGTATCCTCTCCCTCATTCATTCACACATACACACATTCACATACACATGAATACAAACGTCACACAAACGTTTTCTTGTATATTATGTGTCATTATATTTACAGTGGATTTTTTAAATTGGCTTTAGTATTGTTAAGATTTTTCTAATTATTTTGTTTATGTAATAGCTGTAAAAATCCCAAATAAAATAAAATAAATAAATAAATGTTAAAAAAGTAAGAGAATCTTGTAACGAAAAACTCCCTCAGAGACGTGAAAAATGTCATGTCCAAAGTAATATTGTTCAACATAGAGATAGCCCTTCCAACAGACATAACCAGATAATCATAGATCCTGTGCCTAGACTTCCACATTTCTTTTTCTAAAATGTTCTCTTTTGAAATAATAAGTTAAGAAATGAATATGTATTAACCGACTTTATTATACGATTATCGAATGCAAATATCATTTTAATTGATAAGTTCAAGAGTCACACACATACATAATTATATTAGCAGACTTGCTGAAAAATTCATACTTACATTCGCGCAGAATTGCCTTAAGGGACATATGGCGGCTTGCATCATCACATCCGTTCCATTTGAGGGCTGTTTATATCGATTATATTAATAAGCGTAGCCTGCGGGGAGTGACATTATGTCTGCATACATGTAGATATATACATATCTACCCCGGAGGCTATACGTGTTAGAATACCGTACTTGCACAAAACTCATAACCTACTCAATAGTTTAAAGTTTGACCCTAATATTCGTTCGAAAAGGATCTTACGAGGGCCCGAGTTACAAATAATAAAGACACATTTATATCAAAGAAGTGTTGACAATTTCTGGTCAGGCGACTACGGAAGGATGTCCCAACAGAATGCTTGTACGAGGTTTTCGTAACTAAATGACTTAATACCGAGAATATGTACGATGTTTGCTCGGAGACACTTTTCATGTGTAGCTCCGAGAGTGTTTAACGTCTTGGATGAACATATTAAGTTCTCCAGTGCTTTTATGTACAACGTGTTTTGCTTGCCAAAGTCAACGTGATATGACATGACGACACTTGTTCCCTCTGCTGGTCATTCCATTTCTTTTGGAGACAACTTTTTACCCGGATTTATATGGATTGTCATCTCTATTTATTATATCTCAATGTAAAAAATATTGTTTTAATTTAATTATCATTTACTTATGTTTTTAAAGGCGTGATTTTTAAAATAAACGGTGTTTTGAAATGCAGACTCACGGATCAGAGATCCGAGGTTTGAACCTTACTCTACCTGAACTTGATTCCCATTTTTTATAGTCAGTTATTTACAACTCGTTGAAAATAACCCCCAAGATTAAATTTTTTGGGTGAATCATAAGAAAACAGTATAAAAAAAATTTAAAAAAACAATAATGGTATTTAATATATTTTAAAACACCATTAACATATAAAACTTCAAGCTAACCCATGCCAATCCATCTTCATCCCCCACTGTGTTAGGCGAAGAGATCTACGAAAAGCCGGAAGATCTATCCCAAAGAATTCCAAGTTGTGTGGCAAATTGACTAATCTACACATTCTGGACCAAAACAAAATGGGGCATAAAAACAAAAGTTGCTCTTGGAAGATTTGATAAATGGTAGATTTTGGCTTTTGGTGACATAGTTGGGAACATGAAAATATATTGATTTTAACAGAGATGGGACATCATACATGGCATTAAGTATTTTTAAAATTCATTAAAGATCTATTTTAATTCTACGCTGCTCTATTTCAAAATAGTTGATTAAAATATTTAATTTTGCTCTTTTGCAAAATGGCCGATTTAGGCATACCACAATATACGTCTGAAAGTGTTGTGTTTTTTTTTGTGTGAAAATAAGGGTTTGTATTATTGTTATTCTTATCCTTTGCTTAATCGGTTGTTGTTATAAAAAAAAGGTCCCATATTAGTGAACGCAATAAGTGGACTCAACAAAAAAATATTTGCTTGATCAATAAGATGTTTGTGTTTTGTATAATCAATGAATAAACTTTCTACGAAGTATAAAACGTTAGTTTAGATGAATTAAATTCATTATATTGAGTTTTCGAATAAATGTATTGGGTAAAGTAGAGATAACGTGACTCTCGAGCGATCCGTCAAAAAACCTTCTGGTTTTTAATTTTTTTTTTATTGTATCGGTGTACACGTCACAAATGTCTAGAGCCTGCAATAACAATTAGTTTTAATTTTAAATCTATAAAAACTGTACGTGTTCAAAAAACCAACAATTTAAAAAACACTCAGTCATAACTCACGAAGCATTATTAAGAGAAAAAAAACAATTTTGTTTTACAAATTCATTTTGTTATAAAGACAGATAATTTCAGGGTTCGAAAATATCATAATATTTATATAAATATCAGATATACATCAAAAAGCGGTATTTTTTTGATAAAAGAAAATACACGTTATAAGTACAAGATATAAAGGATAAAGGTCAAGAATTGAAGTTTTGAGATGTAAAACTTTTAGGTTGTTCAACCTCTTAGACATTATTTAAATAAACAATGAACCTTTAAGCTGATAGGCTAGAAATTACATTTTTTGCAAGATTCATTTATGAGTGTCATATATTCAGATTATATTCATGCTAAAAACATTGGAGTCCTCCGGTATACAACTACTGAAATAGCTTGTACTAAAACACCAGTAGTGCAGATATAATACTCATGCTTTCAACAAAATTCAACGGTTTGCTGGTATTAAAGAAGTGGATACCGAATAAAGTCCACAATTTTTATAGCAAACTACCTCTGACGCAGCGAGGGATTTTGCACAAGATTAAGTCTCATTGTCATAATCAACCATACTTAACCATTATGTCATTTCTTTTGCCGTTAATTTCATTATTTTACTTTGTTTTTTACACATACTTTCAATTACTGTTTTATTGCTATTAATATCACGTCATTCAATTTATATTTACCTGTTATTTTCATGAATAATTAATGTTTTAATTGATGGAACATAATTTTATGTTTTTGCCTAAAGAAAGTTTTATAAATGCATTGTTTTCTATTCAATATTCTACATTACTTTTTATACCAAAGTCCGAGGAGGAATTAGGGAGCAGGCCGGGCGGATAGAACAAACAATATTGAAGCCCCCTAATTATTTAATAGTCCATACTTTAAATGTTTTATTTCTCAAATATTCTTATCAAAAGCCTATAAAATGCAAAAAAAGCAATTCACCGTGGTTTTACTTCGAGAGATACATTTGAAACACTTTTACAACTTCAATCCGCTCTCCTGAACAATTTACAATATGTGACTTCCAGCATTTCAGCTTTAAGATACAGAACTTATAATTATAAAAGAACCAGCTTAAGAAAAAAAGCGGTCAACGAAAATTAAAAAAAAACCTAGATTATAAAAACAATAAAACGCTTTGCACTTACAGCCAATCTGCTAAACAAAATGGATTTTTTACCCTTGAAAATAGCGCACTGTATCTGAATTATGCTATTTACATAAATTATTAAATAATAAAGTAGACCCTTTTAACCTACTCTCCAAAATTAATCTTAATGTCCCTTTTCGCGTGACAAGAAATAAGTATTTATTCCATCTGTCAGTCTGTAGCACTAACTATGCACAACACTCTTTCCTCTATCGTTCTTGCTCTAACTATAATGTTTTTTTTTTCATCTATTCATATTTTTTACATACCCCTTAATTTATTTAAAAATAAATTAAGACTTATTAATTATGGCTGCGATACGATCCCACTTACTATTTAATGATGCACTAATACACATAAACACACATCTGCACTTACTCTCATACAAATACACATAAGCACATCCTTTTGTTGTAACACAATTTAATAATATGTGTGATTTTTATTTAGAAACTTTGCTGGTCTGTCTTTTAACTGTATTTAAAAAAAATGTTATTATATCATTGTCGACTGTTTGTTTCTTTAAAATAAATAAATAAATAAATAAATAATGCACTATTTTAAAGTTGATATGTGTGTATCTTTTTGATAGATATATATTTTAATACACATTATTGACCAACTCTTCTTTTGACCAGTCTGTTTTTTGGTTGGCTGGAACATATTGCTTTTAACATTAAGTCCGCCAAAGTACTTATTTTTCGTACTTAAGTTTTAAATAAATAAAATAAATATACGTCTGTGAAAAATTTCAACGCTTATCAGTTCGTGGTAATCCCTTCATTCTAATTCTCAAAGCATTTTTTTTACATTTTACATTTTACATTTATAGCACCATAGCATCCTCTTTATACCCACCCACAATTCCTCTTTCTTCTCTAACTCATATATGTAGTGTCCATGCGACTGTAGAATCATCTCACATCCACTATCAAATAAGTTTCTACAGATCATTGTTTAAATCACGCCTGTAGAAATGTCTCCTTTCGCTTTCTTATCTATCATTCTTTTCTCTTTTCTCTTTTCTTTTTATTTTTTTCCCACTGAGTAATAGTATATATTTAAGGTTATTCATAAACAAATAGAGTAATCTTTATTTTTGTATATATTTAGTTTTTAAAAATATTTTCTCTTGAATGCGTTATGCAGCTTAAATTATATAAAAATAACACTTTTTTTTATTGGTTGGTTGGAAGAAATTAAGTTAAGTTAAGTTAAATTAAGTTAAAATAAACCCGCCAATATACAATGTATATTATGTACAAATAGATAAATAAATAAAATACATAATAAATATCATTGAATATCATTGAATATATCATTAAATATATTAAGTTAAAATATACAATGTATATTATGTACAAATCTTAGAGTATATAGATGTATATACTCTAAAGTACAAATAGATAAATAAATAAAATACGTAATAAATATCATTTAATATCATTGAATATATCAGCAATAAATATCATGCTTTGTATATATCGTGATATATTAT
The DNA here is from genome assembly GCF_059751315.1 of Micrasema longulum. NCBI lineage: Eukaryota > Metazoa > Arthropoda > Insecta > Trichoptera > Brachycentridae > Micrasema > Micrasema longulum. The sequence goes on along the minus strand of NW_028277864.1, from coordinate 243,213 downwards.
ATATTAGTGAACCTTCGTTTAAAAATAATTTGATGTTTGATCTAATCAATTCGTCTTTAAGCTAATGTCAGTTATTACTTTGTAAATCTGCTTTCTCCATATTTCGACCATATGAATATGGTGTAATTATTATTTATTGATTTAAGCTTTAATTAATCTACCATAAATTAAATCTTTTTTTTTCGAACGCAGTTAATAAAGTATAATTAAATAAGATTATATCGTATGCCGGTGATACAGACACGATTGTTAAAAGCCAAGGCTAAGTTAAGTTTCCGAATATTTAAAATGCAAAATTTAAAACAATTGGTTGGACTAAAAAATTCCCTTACTATACCAGTATACTAAATATGTGTATACTCGTATAACCACTTACCGACAGGTATTCAAACATATTTAATAGCAGTGAGTAAAATATTTGATCACAAAAAGTTAATGCTTTAAATAATAATATACTGCATTTAATTTACAATAAAAGTTATTCATACCTTACAACATATAAATTACTATCTACGAAAATTAATTCAATAAATAGGTGCGTTGGTTTTCACGGTCTCTTTTAACAATATGGATTTTTTTGGGTGATCCCGTGTAAATTTAATTCGTTCTGACATTTCCGAAATTACTAGTATATAAACAAATATTTTGTCTACAAAAAAACAGTTGACCTTGAAGATGGCTCCTGCAATGGTAACCGAAACGTCGAATCGAATCCAACTTACACGAGATCACCCAAAAAATATACATTTTGTAATGCAGTAAAATTCCAACGGCTTGTGCTCAATTTAAGTCCTAAAAAAATATACGTCTCGGTGTAATAATTGAAATAATATATTAAATAGCATAATTATTAGCTAACAAAATTTATGACAAAGGAAGAATTCAATCAAAATGGCTCCAGTCAATATTTATCACACTACTTATAAAACAGCATCCCAAAAAATGTATTTATTATCGACTCATTAGTCTTATGAGCCATATGGTCAAAATACTCCTTAAAATTATTAATGCTCGAATAAGAAGCAAATGTGAAAAGGATTTGAAAAATGTCTAGTTTGGATTTAGGAAGGCCTTTGGTACACGTGAAGCACTATTTGGAAAAAATCTCCTTCTACAAAAAGGTCGAGATCAGCGAAAATGCATTTTTGCTTGCTTTATTGAAAACAAAAAGGCATTTGACAAAGTAAAGCACTTAGAATTACTGAAACTGTTAAATGAGTACCAGCTAGATGACAAGGATGTTAACTTCACAAAGAATCTTTACTGGCAGCAGACAGCTGTGATAAGATTAGGTCAAAATGTAACGAGAGATATAGTAACTAAGCGTGGAGTGAGACGAGGCTGCATATTATCGCCCTTACTTTTTAACTTATACTTGACAAGATATTTAAAAATGCTCTATCTGATGTCACAAAGGGAATAAAAAATAATGGCAAAATTATCAATAGCATCAGATATGCTGACGATACCGTTATCCTGGCTGACAACGCACGTGTCCTCCAGAAACTTTTCGGTAAAATTGACGAAGCTGGTAAAGTAATGGACTTAAACATCAATGTGCCCAAAACAAAGATGATGGTGTAAAGCCAAAAATGATGGTGTAAAGGTGTAAATAAATGGCCAAACAATCGAAAGAGTGACTAACTTTAAATACCTCAACAGTCAAACCACTTCTGATCTGGAACGTATAGGGAAATTAGATGCAGAATAGAAATAGCATGATCAGCATTCAATAGCATGAAATAGTCCTTCTGCAGTGATAGTCTTAATTTAAATCTGGGACAGAGGATGGTCAAGTGCTATGTGTGGTCAATACTGCTCTACGGAGTTGAAACATGGACTCTCAAGGTAAACTCTATGAGCCGATTAGAGACTTTTGAAATGTGGCTTCAGCGGAGAATGCTGAGAATTCCGTGGATAGATTTAATGACCAACGTGGAAGTGCTGAGACGAACCAGTGCCGAAAAGAACTCCTGTGCTCAATAAAACACAGAAAACTTGCATATCTGGGCCATGTCATGCGCGGAAGCAAATATGCGCTTCTACAGCTAATCATGATAGGGGGAAAGCGTGGAAAAGGCGACAGATGTCCTGGCTGAGAAACATCCGCTACTGGACGGGAGTGCACGGAGTTGAGGCGCTATTCCAGTTGGCACAGGATCGGAATGCCTACTACTAAAGTGATTGCCAACGCCGGAGAGACCTTATATGGCACAGAAAGAAAGATCATTAGTGATGTAGATCTCTGTTTTTGCTTGTTGAATTCCAAAACATAAAATATTTCATTTTCAAATATAGAATTCCTTTTGCAAATGTCAAACTCGGCTCTTCTCACCAACAGGGATACACTTTATTCATGAATGTGATTTTCAAAAATGTATTGAATCTCAGGTAATAATACCTTAGTACTACCAAAAATCCAGCAAAAATAAATAAATGGGAAGAGATTACTACGAATGTAAGGAAATAATCTGATTGGAATCCATAAAAAGTGAATGTTATTTGTAAAAATTCAAAAACAAACTTTTTTAAACAAAAAAAAACAACATGCTTCCATTTTTTGTACATGCATTCTCGTCGAATGCAACCCTGGTAGGTCGACGAAAAAAAGATTTATGCTTCTAACTTTTTTTTTTACAGATTCGATTGAAAATTTTAATATCTACAAACACACGTAGCGCAAAGATCTACATTTCCTTTGGCCTTACCGGTTGTTTGAAATATTTAAAGGGTAAAAGCAGCGTAAAGTCCACAGCTGATTTCCGTTTAAAAGTGCAACGTATAAACTGGGTCACTTTTTGCGCGCCAAAACATGTTTTATCGCCATATTGGTATTGCCAGTGTAGGACTAAACTTGGTTGCGAGTTCAAGTACCTACCTGATTTTTAATAAGTTTGATTTTAATTCCGAGAAAACGGCGCGGGGTTTTTGCCTTTTTTATATTTTGACCAGTCACGTCGCTTACATTTAATATATTTACTATACATTCTGGCAAATTCTAGCCGGGTCAACGTTCTATGATGAATTTAAATCTCTCCATAGAAAAAAATCTTAAATAGTTTTATGTTTGTTAGAAGGAATTGTTGTTTTTGTCTCATTTTTTATTTTATACCGGAGATGACCTTGTTTATGCAAAATGACGTGCTACTACTCACATTTTTTTTTTGGTTATATATAAATGTATTTATCAGGGGCGAATCGTCCAAATAAGCGATTCTGCACAGCTTACCATTATATTCGACTTTCTATAATACTGATTTACAGTTACTAAGCTTATGGGAAAATAATCGTTATTTTTTATAAATCACCGCCACACATACATACATCTTTCTACAAAAAATATCTATGAAGTGCGCCCAGCGCCCAAGCCCATTTTTAGTGAACGATAAAACTAGCCGGTTACCTCAGCTCATTCCTCCATAATTAAAGTACATTGTATTTCACACCTTTAACCTAGTCGCGTTTTTTTAGTACCAAAACAGGCTTGAAGATTACAAATATTATTTGAAAATTTTCTATTTGGAAACTAGTATTTCGAACATTATTCCTGAAGGACTATTTTTCTTTGATAGGATACCGTTGACATATTATGTATCACATACGACATGTGGCGTTCGAAGTGGCTGTTTTTGGCTATATTTATTTTAAAAGAAATCGGCCAGTGCTCACAATTGTATTCAAATAGTGTAGAATAAAGTTTCGTATATCGCGAAGTTAATAATAATTATTGTGGTTTGAGTTGATTTTCACAGAACCACAGAAAAAATTGCCATTTATAATTATATTACCTACCTACATATTATGTACTCACATATAGAAACCAATTAATGATCATTTTTGTAGATTACTTATTTAAAAAAATCACCGCTTGCCACTGGTGTATATGTAAATACATATGAGTACAGATATAAATTTAAATTTGGATCACGAAGTGGTTGTTCATTTAATAATTAAAATAAATCACTATTACTGACACTTATTATTTATGTCTACCGGTTTCCAAACGAACCCGTCTCATCGTCAGGACACTAATTAAACCAACATGCAAAACCCACTATACACCTTCACCATATTTGTTGAACAAAAATATAAAACCAACACGACATGCATTTTAATAAGCACATGCACTTATTAGGACGAACATGCACTGATTAAATTATGAAAATATTTTATGTTGTTTAAAAAATAGTTGAAAAAAGTAGAGAAGACGGAGGGAGGGGGTAACCTTATGAGGTTAAATAAGGTGACCATTACAGTGGAACATAGTAGAAATGACTATATTGCAAGTTTGTTTGATTATTGATCAAAGGAACATTATTTTTTAAAGCTTTCCTAATTTGATTTACAAATATTAAATAACATTTAGTAAAATGTTTGAACATAAAGTTAATGCTTTAAATATTATTAATACTTATTATTTATTAAAAAAGGAATTTAAGTGTTTTTAAAAAATATTTTCAACAGATTATCAAACTAAGCCAATTTAAAAAAAATATATTTTGGAGAAAAGTCACTGTACAATTAAATTTTGATGTCAAATTTCCCGTAGCCCTGAACTTTCTCATTAGCCACCCGTTTGCAGCTACTATGTATATATATATAGTTGGATAATTTATATAGCGCCATTTTTGTGAAAATCACCTCAACTCCCTTCTTACCAAGGTATACTTGAAAAATAAATAAAATCCTATTTTTTAATTTTAACAGTCTAAGAAATACTAAATCTCATACATATGGAGGTATTAATCACGTCTTTATGTCAAGTGCTATTTTGTTTTTGTGGAGGTATGGAGTAAGGGATGAGGGATGAAATACTTTAAAGTCAAAATAAATCAATGAAAATGAGACCATCTCACTAAATGCATCATACTCCAATCCATTATTACTAAATTTAATTAAACACTGTTGTAATAAAATATAACATTGATTGATTTAAAAATTAGTGAACTTGCTTAAAAAATATTTGTACCCAAAATTGTTCAGCAAAACTCCTCTCCTAAAACGAGATGTAATATATTTCTAGCATCTTTTGTGTTACAATTTGTTAATAACTAATTAGAATGAAGTTGTTAATTTAATTATGATATTGATATAATACCATTAATAAACTTAATATGCTTTAAGGCAGGCTAAAACGAAAGGGCCAAGGCCATTTTATATTGCAACATTTAATCAAAATGGTGATTTGTCTTTCCACAGTTAGATGTATGTAATTCATTATTTTCTCACCTTAGAGAGACTGAATGGTGATACATAATATATTATAATGTTCATGATTTAGTTCATGGTTATATGATGTATCTTATTTTATTGATCGAATCCATTGTGGATTAACCACTTACAAATGAATTTTCAATGATTGATTGATGAATTGTAACTAGGTCCAAAGAAATATGGTATTCGCTGCGATTTTTTTCAGTTTTCATTCAGTGCCACATATGTACATATAATACATAGCGGCATTTATTCACGAAACAAATTTTATAAAACCATGTATTAAAAAGCTTATGTAGCTTTGAAACCGGTAGGTAGAATCAAAAAGTTGTTTTATATTTAACAATATTTTGAGTTTGTCCAAATTTTTGTAGACAAGGACTGGATTCAACTCCCTGGGAAGCTATTTATATAAACATATTACAACAGATATGAAGAACATTTAAGAGAAGATAATATAGAAGTCTAGGCATCTACAGGGTTATGACCTGTCAATGTCTGGTTTAATTGAATTATTTCACCTACAAACTAGGCAAAGCCTAAAATGTTATTTTTTCAATTCCTATACTTCTTCATGAATCTCACCCGCATAAATAAAGGTTTCAGCTCTTTAACTTCACAAACATCAACAGATGGAAGAATTGAAGAAATATAGATGTTCAAATATGGGCAGAATGGTGAATGTTACACAGTGTGTAAAGTGGCCACTTAAACCAGCCATTGACAGGTCATAAGCCCCGTAGATGCCTAGACTTTTATTTTATCTTCTTTTAAATGTTCTTCATCTCTGTTGTAATATGTTTATTATTAGAGCACACATAATAATTTGCTCATGTGTGTGTGCCCTTCTTCCAGATTTAAAAACAAAAAAAATGTATACCAGTAATACCTAAAACCCTAGTCATAACCAGTAAAACTAGAAATCAACTTACGTCCTCGGACAACAATTTCTCTAACTCCTCCCGACCAATAAAGGTTTAAAATGTAGCCAGCACCCTTCTCGGTCTGGAAATCCCAGCACACTTCCATGAATCTGGGATAAGGCTATATATCTTCGGGCCTATATAGTATTACTGCCTTTGAGCCAAAAAAGTATTAACGTGTCTTTGTAGAATCAGATCCTTATTGGAGTATATAGTATTGTGACTATGGCAAATCGTTGGGTATTTTTGCCTATTAAGATTTATGACCGCTATTGACCTCGATATATACTATTGACGGATATCCAGTAATTGAAATTCTTTGAAGAGTGAATCACTTGGATACCTGTATGCTTTTTTGGCATGAAACCATACTCGTTTGAGTGCAGCTTCCCCAGCCAATCAGACCATACATCAGTATTGAATTTACCAATTTAAAGATTAATAATATGTTTTATTTTATTAAAAATTTCTTCAGTTGTAGTCTCATGAACTTATCTATTTTTAAACCCAATTATTTTACACTGGTGACGTTTTCAATGTGTAAAGTAGCTACTCAAACCAGCAAATGACAGGCCATGAAAAGTGTTTTCCCTCTGTTGCAACAAGAAAAATTTTCCCTTTAAACATAGTTTTGCTGATGTAAAAGATGTTAATATTCAAAGCGATAATGTTAGCTGCCTGACTGCTCTTCCAATTGGCATAACTAGAGGCAAGTTGGTTCTGGTAGCTGGGAGGCACAACAGTCTGTGCTTACGCTGTCGGAGATAAACATCAGGAACGTCGAATTGTATAGTCTCGAAAATGACCGAGTTCTCGATAAAACCTTTTATCAATCTAAAAAAATGGGTCAAAGTGAACCCGTCCCTTCTGAGTTGCAAACTGTTCGTCCCAAGCCTAAAAGGAACGCTATGGGGTAGAGCCATGGATAACAACCATACTCCCTCACTCAATTTTTTTCTGAACCCTCTCCAACATGAGGGAATATTTTGCCTCAGCTCGAAGAATCCTCATAAGCATCTGCAATCAATTCCTCTTAAACCCAATTCAAATTGTTTTATTTTATTTTATTTAAAACTCAAAGTGCCAAGAATTAGTGCTTTGGCAGAGTTATTGCTAAAAAGCAATATCTTTTAGCCAACCAAATGGACTGGTCAAAAGAAGAGTTGGTCAAAAATTTGTACTAAAAAACAAATTATATGTCAAAAGATACATACATGAAAATATCTATTTAATTAAAGATAACAGCTGTTTTTTTAATGGGGAGATAGGCTTGCACAAATAAATTTAAGTAAAAGTACATTATGTCCTAAATTTTAAAGAATGAAGGATGTGGAATCAGGTGAGTTTTAAATAAGTACGTCTGGTTTCAGGGTTAAAATATTTAAAGAAAAGTATCAATTTCTATGCATATTTATTACTTAGCAATCTCCAAGCACAAAAGCTAGTCTCTTTTTTGGAAAGTAAAAGCTATAACTTAAAAAAACATATAAAAGTTGATTGTATAGAAAAATAAAAACATGCTTTAATTATGTAATTATATTGATCAATAAAAAAAAACGTGTCTCTAAGTTTGGATTAAGCAAACCAAAGGATGCAAAATATATCTCTGGAGCTAATGTTGCTTCATATTATTCTACTTGCTCGCAACACGCAACAAACGCGACTTTATGGTGTCCGGGAAATTTCAGTAAAGTTAAAAAACTAGTAATGGAAAAACGCGGGAAAGTCACACACAAAAACATATACATAATTACACTGTCAGTTTCCTAATTACCCATATTAAATTTATTTTATTTTATTTTCGCACCAAACTCATTTGAATAAAATTGAAATGAGATCATAATGTTAATCAAACACAGAAAAACGGTGGTTAATCGGTCCTAAAAACACGTTAATTCGTGTTACAAAATGGTGCAAAATAGGTTTCCGTTTTGATAAGCAATCTGACATTTCATATTCGAATTTAGACCCATTCATTTTTTATCTATGGTCTGTCAGGCTGTCGAGCGGTCAAATATTATGACTGCGTAGGTACTCGTACTGTTTTTGAATTTTAATACAGGCTGTATCAATTACAGCGATCGTGGGCTACGTTGCGCAACCTTTGCCGGCGAAGTTTTGTTAATTTTCGTATGTCCAATGTAATTAATACTAAGTCTTCGAAACAGATGAATAAGTACCGCTAACAGTTTGTTTGAAAAAGCGGCGTGAGTGCTATAAATAAGACGCCGAACTGAAATATTGTATTAGATTACCGAACGTGTGGAAATGTTTATTTCACATATGTACCGTTTTAATTTGATCTCGATCGAAAAATCATATCACACCTCAAATGAATAATGCTTCATAATAAATCAAACTTATAATAATTATTATTTCTTTAAAACATATGTAAGTGTGTAACACAATATCGAACATAGGATAACCACCCACACGCAGCGGTAATTCTGTCAAAGTAAATTCGTGGAGAAAAAAGTTGCGTAAAACTGAATTATTTGTTTTTACTTTGTGACATTTTATTATTATGTATTAAAACATAAAAAAATATTTCTTTAAATAAATATTCAATTTAACCATAACATTAAAATAACTATTCCTAATATTTCCTTCCTTTCACTAACTCCTATAGCTCGCATTGTCCAGAATATAAACAAGCAAAAGTCAATTAACCTAATTTGAGCCACCTTGCCTTCTTAAAAATATTCCTGTAGCTCAATCACAAATAACTATCGACGTGCTTAAAAACGTGCTAAGCATTTGAGCGATCACAATGAACAATAATTAACATGCTTAAGTTATCACAGTCATAAATCAACGCGTGTGTAATCTCTAAGTCAATGCTGTGTTGGTTTGTTTTTTTGTTTTCCTCGTAAATAAATACAGTTCATTGGCGAAAAATTGGAGTTTACTATAAAAAATAATACAATATATTGCATTTGCAAAATAGAAGGAGTATCTAATACAAAAAAAGTGTACATTAAATTACAATTCCTATGGCGACTGCTTTTCTTGACATTTGCAATAAATAGCATGATAAATAATACATAAATAAATAAAAATAACAGTTTTGGAATATTTTCCATATTTACACAGTGAAATTGAAATATGTGATTACGCAGCAGGGTTATACATCGCAAAACATAAATATTTTGACATTTAATATTAGGTGTTCACGGATGTTCCATTGTGATCGCGAATACGATAAACAACCATGCTGAGAAATTGTTATATTGTCGCTTTTTAGCACGTCGATAGTTATTTGTGATTGAGCTACTGATATTTTAAATGTATTTAATGTTTGATTTTTTATTGGCCTCCAAACTTTCAAATTGCGATTTCTCAAAATAATGTTTTTTTGTGTTAGTGACTTTAACTCAACGGCGACGATATATTTAAACTTTATATTAATTTATTTCGTTGGATAGCCAAAATAAAATTCTATTATCTTTTGACTAAAATCAAACATTGAAATTTTTTTTTCGTAAATATTGTTGATACCATAGACATATTAATACAAATTAACATGCTCTGAGCCCTTAAAAATGATGACACTAAACTTAACTCATGCCCAGTCATGTCCAACACGCATTTAGTCGTTCTTCGACCAGACGTGACGCTTAGGGTCGAAACCAAAACGCCTGCTTGTGTCATGAAAGCGTGCAAAAACCATTCCTATAAACGTTGAAAAATAATTGTGTAACTTTTCATTGGTAAATATTTGTTCACGAGTGATTAACAATACTTTAAGCAATTGATATTCAATTTTTTAAATTTTTTTAGTAAATGTCAAACTACGCCTAGCGGTGCAATTGCAAAGCTCTTCTTACTTACAGGGCTACACTCCTCGTTTTTAAAATATAATAAATGTAGGTTAATATTATTTTAGCATTCCCTAAAATTCAGTGAAAAGAAATAAATGGGTCGAAATTACAAGGAATTTAAGGAAAGAATCTGATTGGGATCCACCAAAAATGAACGTTGATTGTTAACGTTAAAATGCAAATATTTTATATTAAATTAGTATTTTCCAATTTTTGGTTGCATATGCATGATCGTTGAATGCAGCCCCGGTATAAATAAACAAACATAGTAACTATGGGTACATTTTCGTTTCACTATTTTTAAAAATATTTTACTCTTTAGGGCGTGTCTATTAATGTATGTCAATAGTTGATTCGCATCATTATGTATTTTGACATTTTCCAATGACTAACGCAATAAAAGGCTAGATTGATATTCCAAAATACACGTAGACATTTGTACAAACAAAATTAAGGCAATTAAAACGTTACTTTATCATTCCAAAAACACATGTTTTCCATAAAAAAAAAAAACCAGCGACAGGAAAATATTTAAACAAGATTCGAAAATGCGTTTCAGCGGGAAAAACTTCGATGTTAGCAAATACGGGCGCAATATGATATTTATGATATTCAGGTGAGTCTGTTAAAAGGGATTGTACCGGTTAGTATAATCCACGAGACGAAACATACGGGCGAAGGTGTGTATTTTAATTCTGTAATTTCCTGCCGGTAAAACAACTTTGTGGCTACAAATTAATTGTAGATCACTTTGTTGATCCGGAATATAAAAAAGAGTTTCCCACACTCACAAAACTAGCTAAAAAACTAAGCGTCCCCTGGCTGTTACCTGAATGACAAATTACTTCGGAAAACGAACATTCAATTGCGTTATTCCAATTTGTTTAATGACCTTTCGCAAACAATCATTAACATGGAAGATCTTCAATTGAAAAGTATGTTGACAGTAGCCAAATATTAGAAAATTGACAGTATCTACCCGACTTGTGTCAAGGTGAATAAGAAATTTGAATAATTTAGCAAACTGGCAAGACAGTTTTCAATGTTAATTTGAATAGGATTTCCGCCGACTGGCAGCATTTGCAAAAGTAATTTGACATGTATCGCACGCGTGAGATAGTGCGTATTTTAAAATGCTTTATTATAATAAATGATCGCACGTTTTTATTTTAATGAGATGGTACTCCATTTTTTTATTCAGAGAAAAGCAATTTCGTTAACTGGGCCAAGGTAAGCGATCGATTAAAAATAAATCAACAAATTAATAACTGGTTTTTTAGTACGGTTTGAGTGATATAATATATTTATAAGTATTATGTAAGGGAATTATATTGTATGTGTGTGGTACCTGGTAGTTACTAGCTGGGAACCAGATGTTCTACGGTAACCTTACTGCTGTTTCAAGTTGAACGCTAAAGGGTATTTATTAGAATTATTACTGAAGTACAGGGTTCGAAGGATATTTATTTTTAATTTTTGTTTTATTAATTTTTGTTTTATTATTTTTTTTATTTTCGTTTATTTTCAAAATATTTATTACAGCATCATCATCATCAACCGTCTCTTGTCCAATGGTGAACATAGGCCTCCCCCTTTAGTCTCCATATTTCCCTACCCTGAGCCAACCGCATCCAACCACTTCCTGCAACTCGTCTTATGTCATCAGACCACCTTGTCTGAGGCCTGCCGACACTTTTTCTACCCGTTCTGGGTCGCCATTCCAGGACTTTTTTGGTCCATCTAGAGTCTGTGATTCTGACTATATGTCCAGTTTAGCTCCATTTCTGGTTGGCAGCCCTATGGACCACATCGGTGACCTTTGTTCTCGCTCTAATCCATGTATTGTTTTTTCTGTCTCTCAATGAAATACCCAGCATTCTCCTTTCCATGGCTCCCTGTGTCACTGATAATTTGTGTAAATTTTTTTTCGTGAACACAAAATTTTCACAGCCATATGTTAGTACAGGGAGAACACAAGCATCAAAAAGTTTCTTCTTTTAATAATGTCAATACTTCGGAGATTTTAGAATATATGAGAGCTTACCAAAGGCAGCCCATGCTAAATCTCGTCTTCTTTCTATTTCTATCTCTTGATTATCTTTCCCTTTATTACAGCAATTTACAATAAATTATTTATACAACAAATTAATTAAGCAGTAAAAGTAAACATTCATTTTTTTTTATTTTTGCTGGTGGTTCATCTAAACTGCCTAACTAAGGATAGCTTCCCTGTTCTAAGGCAGTAAATTATGTATTTTATAATAATATTAAAAAGTAATTACAGTTTTATTGTTATGTGTGCTTTTTCAGTCTTAAATGTAAATGATAAATATACAATGAAAACATAAATAATACCAAAATCTCTATATCCTAAATCCTAAGTCATTACCAGTAAAACTAGAAATTAGCTTACGTCCTTCTACATCGGACAACAATCTCTCTGACTCCCTCCGACCAAAACAGATTAAAAATGCAGTCAACACTCTCCTCATCCTGGGAATCCCACCACATTTCCATGAATCTGGGATAAGGTTATATATCCTCGGGCCTATATAATATTGCTGCCTTTAAGCCAAAAAAGTATTAACTCCTCTCTGTAGAATCAGATCCTTATTGGAGTGTCTAGTATTATGAACATGACAAACCATTGCGTATTTTTTCCTGTTGAGATGCGTGACCGTTACTGATCTCAAAATATATTGTTGACGAATACCCAGCACTTGAAATACTTTGAAGAGCGAATCACTCGGGTATCTGTATGTTTTTTTAGAAATAACTCTTATCACTGATTTTTGAGCTATAGCTGCTGAAGCCATAGTCGTTTTAGTGCAGCTTCCCCAGCCAATCAGACCAAACGACATATATCACGATATCAGGAGCGTTCGGTAAGATGTTCGATTGAGGAAGCAGTCACTTGGTACATAGGTACAGTACGGTACGTACGGTATTAAATATTGATACAATGTCATTCATAAATAAAGTAAACAATACAGGGCCCAGATGAGAACCCTGAGGTACTCAACTAGATACCCCAAACTGATACGAGCTATAACTGAATACTTTTGCTGAAATTTACTAGTAAAAACTGTTTATTCTTAAAGATCAATGAAAATCATATTAAATTTGAAATATAACGTGCAAAAACTTACCTGTACGATGGTCGCCACTACCAGACCGAAGGTGATGGCTATCTGAGGGATAGAAGGAGCTGTTTTTTCCCAGGGTATGGTGCTGGAGACACCCACAGAGACCAGTAGAAGTGTACCAAGAAACTCGGCCACCAGTTGTCTCCAGAGGTTCCGGTTGTCAGTTAGGTCCGCAACACCGAGGAAAGCGTTGGCTTCTGCAAAACAATAACATGTTAATCTTGGCAAAATGTGGGAATTAAATAGATCGATTTGTTATAACACAGACGAAGGAAATATACTTCCCTCATAAACAAACGACAATTTTTGCAATAGTCATATTTTGAGATGTGACACTATTTAGAATTATATTTATAAACTTAATGCTAATTTTTAACAAATGTAAATAATCATAAGTTAAAACACCCAGAAATGGAGCTGGGCTGGTCATATAACCAGAATCACAGACTCGAGATGGAACAAAAAAGTCCTGGAATGGCGACCCAGAACGGGTAGAAGAGGTGTCGGTAGACCTCAGACAAGGTGGTCTGATGACATAAGACGAGTTGCAGGAAGTGGTTGGATGCGGTTGGCTCAGGATAGGGAAATATGGAGACTAAAGGGTGAGGTCTATGTTCACCATTGGACAAAATACGGCTGATGATGATGATGATGATGAAAAACACCACATTGTGTAGAAAGGAGTCAGTCCACAATTTTGGAAACATGATATATTAGTGTAATGCTAAAAACAGTCAGGCCGCTTACATACAAAAAACTGTAAGAATCTCCTTATGAAAATAATGTTGATCACAAAAACCACATTTCTCATTTTGCAGAAAACACCCACAACACTAGAAAAACCTTAAGGTATAGATCCTGATGGAAAAAATAATGCCTCTAGAAATCTAGTTATCTTAAATAAGTGGATAAAACAGACACACTATCCTGGATTCAAACTAAAGATATGAACTCTTTTTTTCTATAAATATTTTTTTGCCCTTTAAAGGAATATTTTTATGTTTTTTAAATATTTTTTATTTCCTTTTTTAATTACTATAAAAAGAATACCATTATATATTTTACATAATATTTTATTTTCTCTTTCTTATGTTACATAAACATATTATAACTGTCCATTTTTTATTATAGGAGCAAAAATTCATTAACTTAAATTAAATTGGTTTAAATTAATAAAAAAATACCTGCAATAAAAAATTTGTTTTATCACAGAATATCATCTCACACATTCAAAGTTTAAATGAGGTATCTTTCAATATTAGATCTGGCTGTTTTCTGTAAAATACATATTTTAGGTTGTGTGGTCAAAAAGACTTTTAAAAATACCGAAATTCCTTTAACACATAATTGAATTATTATTAAAGTTATTATAACGAACGAATTAAGTGATACTTAACAATTAAATATCCTAATCTTTATATATATAATTCCCCTACGTGTGATGTCACCGTACTTCTCCTAAACGGCTTAGCCGATTTACGTGCGGTTGTCAGAGAAATAAAGATTTTTGCGCTGTGCGTGTTCGTAGATATTAAAATCTTCAATCTAATTAGATAAGAGAAGGAGCATAAATATGTTATTCATAGATCTATCAAGGTTGCATTCGAGGAGAATGCATTTGCAAAAAAATGTAAAGATATTGTTTTTTTGTGTGTAAAAAAAGTTTGTTTTTGAATGTTTACAAATAGCATTTGTTTTTTGTGGATCTCAATCAATTTATTTTCTTGAATTCTTTATAATTTCTACCCATTTATTTCTTTTTATTAGATTTTTGGTAACACTAAAATGATAATAAATTTAATGCACTTTTAAAAATCGTATTTGTACGTAAGTACACCCCTGTGTTGGTGAGACGACCGGAGTTTGACGTTTGCCAAAAGATTGCCATATTTGAAAAAATATTTATTTTATGTTTTGGAATTCAACCATAAACAAGTACCTGCTTAAATAAAATATTTTTTGAATATTGACAATTTTTAGTTTTGGAATTTGATCACAAACAAGTATCTAGGTACCTACTTATCAATGAAAAGTCTTTTGCCAACTTTCGGGCAGGCCAACGTCTGTCGGGTCCGCTAGTATAAATATAAAATAACATGTTCAGTACATAATGACACGACATGAGTACATCAGAGTTTTGCTAGGGCTGGCTGTTTTCTGTAAAATGTTCATCTTAGGTTGTGTGGCCAGCCAGACTTTAAAAATCATGAAAACTGGTCAAATATTGTTGTTCTTTAAACCCTGTCACATCTGAAACCACAATGATCAGTATGGGCAAGAAAACATATTAGCATATTTAAAAACATATTTAGAGCAAATATTTTTTTAAAAATAAAATATTAAAAAAAACAAATGGTTGCTTACTTCTGCAGGGGAGAAGTGAAAGGAGCGCGGCGCAGTGTCAGACTCCCCCCTTCCCTACCTTGTTTCACCTCTGCAGAAGTAAAAAACCATTTGCTTTTTTAATATTTTATTTTTAAATTTTTATTAGTTCTAAAAAAATATTATAATGTGCCAATATGTCTTCTTGCTCATATTGATCATCGTGGTTTTGGGTGTGACAGGATTTAAAGAACACCTGTATAATAAAACTATTTTTTGTGGTGTAAAAAAACTAATATTTGCATAATTTATTATTTGTCAAAGTAAAAAAAACATTGCAACTGTTGATGTAGTTTGATTATTCACTCTTTTCACAAAAGTGACCTTATTTCAGTTTTCCTTTGCTTCCTGTATCACTACGTTCAATTGTTTCTAACCATAAGGTCTATATACATATGTCATGTCTACACTGTTTTTGCTTATGAATATCTAGATACTGTGTTTTGTTTTCGTTTTAAAATGCCAAAATCGTATGATTTCATAATTTTGCGTTCGTTTTACCAGACTACAGCCTTAACTCGCGATAGCACGGACTCAGAAGCAGACCCCAGGAAACAATTATGCACACAAATGATGGGTGATTTTATAAATTCTTAAGAAACTCTGAAAAATATCACGTATAAGTGTAAAATATCCTTTTGACGTCCAGAATTACCTGAATCGATAAATTTTAGAGTACCTACTGTCAACACTACAAGTACTTTATTGTTTCATTGTTCCAGTACTTCTTCCAACCAACATAACAATTCATCGATACCGAGACTGCTTAGGTTATGTAACACTTATGGAACGGCTGCAGACATTCTGTCCAATACTTTATTATCTCACAAGTCCACAATATTAAGTTTGTAGCTGCTCGTCGAACATTGACAATTTAATTCCACAAATTAAAAAAATACTTATTTGTTTATTTTTATTACCCCGTACTTGTTTTTATTTGCTATGATATTCAGTTGCATTTAAGTATTGGCAAATACGCATTTCATTATTTTTTTTATTTATTCTTTTTCAGGATAATATTATGCTCGCTTGATAATTAATTTTACTAACATTTTTTTTTCTTTCTTACCGTAACACATTATTTTATTTGTTTGCTTTACAGAATTTATTTCATTAACTTATATCTTTGCACTTTTTGTTTACATGCTTACTGATTTTTCTTGTTTACCTTAATTATGATTTTTTTTTACTTTGTGTTGCTTTTTTATATATTTTTTCTAACTAATTTCATATTTTTTCCTGCATATTTTGTGTTTTATTTTTAATTTTACATATTTTTTTATCTGGAACTTTTAAAACTTTTTATATAAAAAAATAAATAAAAATATATTTACAATACTAGAGCCTATTAAAAAAATCCACTGTTAATCTAATAATACATAGTATATAAGAAAAGAGTTTATAAAATTGTATGTGTGCGACGTTTTTATTCATGTATGTGGATATGAATGTGTGTGAATAAATGTGTGAGGGTGTGTATGTGTCAGTGCGTAAATTAAAAGGTAATTTAAAACGTGTATAGGAGAAAACTAGGTAAAAGGTTTGACTATAAATAAAATAAAAATAAAAATAAATAGTTTATACTTACGTTCGAAACCTTTTCAAATTTTTTTTTCTTAACTAGTGTTATGTTTTGATTAAATTTTTAAAAAGTGTAGTAAGTGCCAAAACCTTATTATGAATAAAAGATTTGAAAAAAAAAATTCAAGTATGTTATATGTTTTTTTTTTCTTTTTTGTAAGTGCCCCTTGGGCGTTAATAACAAAATAAATAAATGAATAAGTTGTTATTTTTCAAACTAACTAGTCTAAGAAGAAGTATACAAATTAGAAAACGGTTTTTAGGCGTTGCCTAGTAGCTGAATTGGTTGAACCAGATGAATCTCACCCACACGATAAAGGTTTCATCTCTTTTACTTTACAGAAGTCAACAGATGAAAGAGTTGATGAAATGAAGATTTTTGAGCAAGGGCAAAATGGTGAATGTTCAACAGAGTGCAAAGTAGTTATTTAAACCAGCCAATGACAGGTCATAAGCCCTGTAATTGCCGAAACTTATATATTCCTTCTCAAAAATGTTTTTCCTCTCCGTTGCTACAAATTTAGATTCAAATAACTTCCTAAGGAGGAAAACATTCAACAAACATTTGAACATTTTATTTTTATTGTTAATAAATTTCATTAATGTTACTTTTTTTTATTTTTATTCTAAACAAATCTACTTTTATACATCTAGTAAATGTTATAACTGTAACTCTCCATAAAAGAGACTTAACTCTTGTGCTTGGAGAGTGACTTACACTGTTATAGTTATTTATTTATTTGAGTTTATATAATTTTGAATATACGAGTACATGAGAAAAAAATAAAAACATAGGATATATAAAGAAAAACAGAAATAACAATACATACATAAATAACAATACATTCATACTAATTAAAATCTAATGCAGTTTTTAGACTTGTTACAAAAATCATTAGATTTAAATTGAATTTATTTATAGATATATTAGTTATAATTGTATTTAGTTCATTGGGGAGATTATTGTAATTTTTGACGCCTTTGAAGACAAAGCTATTTTGACTATGAATTGTGAGGAATTAAGGGATTTTAATATTATTTTGGTATCTGAGTGACTTATTCATCTCAAATTCTTTTATTTTTCTTGTGTATAAATTTGTAAAATGGAATTTATTTTATAAATTTTGTCTACTGTATTCACATTAAATAATTAATACAGACTTTCCGTCTTGAATTGTTGAATTTATTGCCTTAGTAGGCGTTTTTACACGAATCATATTCGGCCATTTTCAAACATATGGAGTTCACAAAAATAATACTTAAAATATTAATTTTAAAATACTTACTTTTCGCAATATCTGTGATACCGAGAACCATTTTGGTATCGGAAATAAACACAAATTAAACTAAAAATAGAACTTGTTCAACTTCGATGTTACTTTTACAAAAAAACAAAAAAAATTAACAATAAATAAATTAATTCACCACAACAGAAGATACAATCACTTGCTTGCTATTTTTTCAGGCGACTGAAAAATGCAACCAGTAGCTCAGAATCATGTAAGAAAAACTGCAAGAAACTAGTTGGATTATAAAGAAGGCACTTTCGTTTACACGCTCTTAAAACACCGTCGTAACACGTGTAAAACTTTTTGACATGGCGCTCCATTTTACACAATCGTGTTCAGATCATCACTCATTAAAGCTCGATGAAATAATTACAAAATCCAATTCGATTAGCAATCTTTGATCGGTGATAAAGATCAAGATGCGTTTCAGTAATGTGGGCGTTGAGTTAACGCGCGGGATGCGTTTGTAGTTTGATTTCAGTTTTATTGTACGTGGAAAACTATTTTCGCACCGGTCAAACAATTTTTTTTTTATTTTCGTTAATTTTTTTAATACATACAAAGTTTTGTGTGCCCGGGCGGATGAAGATTCAGAGAGTAAATTAGAACCAGAACTGGACGAGTGTTTTCGACTTGATGGCAACTCTCAAGTAAAAATCCAAAATAAGGAAGATACTAAAAATCAAGTGGAGATAAGACCGCTACGTTGTGTAGTGTTTGGCGCGTTTGGCTAACATTTTTGTGATCCTGGGTTTAATTCCTGGCAGATGGAACGCGAAATCAATGGTTTGAAATATTATTTGAAATGCGACATTTCATTGTTCCTGGACTGGCATCTGAAGCGTACGACTGATCATCTTACCTTCATGTAACAGATGATGGAAAAACGCTGCGTTTTTCATACTTATGCAGTGCTCTATGCACCACTGGATGCCGAAAGGGAGATAATGATGTTTTTGAACGCAAATCACATTAGACTCTTTAAAAAAAAAAAAAACCTACGTGCTATTTACAAGGTTAGGTTTTCTCTGGTTTATGTGACGCTCTCGGCATCGACTGTTGCCTGGTTTTCGGCGGAACTACGTGACGCAATACTGACTGGTAGCCTGAAGACATATTCGAAAATGATAGACGCGTCATCCGTTCGGGATTCTTCGTAAACCACCCGAAGTGGCTTCATTAAAAGCAGACCTATCGGATGAAGATACCTAAAGCTTTATCTACCCCACTAATAACCGAAAAAAAACAAATTATTTTACAAGACACTTATGGCGTAGCCAAAATACTAAAACGAAAACGGAAATGTCTATGTTGAGTGACGTTAGTAGGCGCGACTCAGGGGCGATTTGTGGTGTTACAAATCGAACCCCGCTAAAGCTAGGGTTTCCTAGGGCAGCGGTGCCCGTATCTTAACGGCCGTAGTGAACGGTGATGCGGCGGACAGCCGTCGTAACGGTGCCTAGAGAGTGGTTTCCTAGGAAAACGGTGTTATTAACACCATTTAACACCGTTTCTCTAGGAAACCATTTTCTAGTCGACGTTACGACGGCTGTTTAGCGCATCACCGTTCACTACGGCCGTTAAGATACGGGCACCGCTGTCCTAGGAAACCCTAGCTTAAGAGTGATTGAAACATCCCGAATAGGAGACATATTTTCGAGAGATACCGAAGCACCCAGAATGGATAATGCGTCGAGTATTTACGATTATATGGTCTGGAGGCTGTTTGTGGACACGATATACTCACCGTTTATATCTGTGTTTTAATATTCGTATTTTTCTCACGGCAAATGTTACGCGATGTTTAAAATTATCTCTTAAATCAGTTAATGGCAAAATTCTAAATTCATTTCTTGATACTCCTGAACTACTAAGCTTCAAAGATTAAAAATACCGTTCAGAATCGTCATTTTCTCATAGAAAACTATACTAATTGCGGTTAAAATATTTTTTACCCAAAATCTTCAAGTTAGGTAACAAATATAATCCTAGTATCGATCACTTTTCTGACAAATTGTATTTCTTTATGCTATTATTGAGTTAAATTCAGGAAAATATTACGTTTTTTTAAAACATTTTTAAAGTAATAAAGGTCTATGAAATACTGTCCACTAAAAAAATGAATTTTTGCCTATTTTTAGAAGCATAAAAAATAATTTTAAATTTATAATTTTGAATTCCCGCAAATACGGTGATTCCATTGGTCACGCCCCTAATACGTCACGATTCATATTTATTTGTTCTTACCATTGAAATTTGTGTAGAACAATTTCATGGATATTGACGTCACAACAACCAAAGCCAAACACGTCGCATTTTTCTACTGACATATTTTTATTGAATTTCCTTTTTACATTTATGTATGAAAAAATTTCCCTAGAACATCCATATTGATTTTAAAAATACAATTGATTATTCTAAATCCTTTTCATATATTTTTATCGGTTATCGTAGTATGTGATATTTCCCTATTAGAAGCGTTTTCCTCTTCTTTACTCTTTCTTTAGAAAACATTATTCGTATCCAATTCCTCGTCGGGCCTAAGTTGCTCATTCATCGTATTTTTAAAATTATATATTTTACATGGTTTTTGTTAATTTAATTAAAAAATTTACGTGATAGTTTTCTGTTTCGTTACATTTATTTATGCTTAAAGTAAGTTCACAAGATTTTTTCTACTGACATTTCTTGATGGAATTGCATTTAAATTATAAAAATAAAAATACTTTATTCCACTTTTTTCTGACCAGTCTGACAATGTCTGTCACGACGAAACCCGATCACTGGTAAAAATTATAAATAAAAGTGGAATAAAACTATTGTCTTTTTTCTATTAATATAAGTTCTAAAGAACGAGTACAAAAATTTCATTTGCGTAACATGTAATTTAAAAATATATAAAAAAATATTTTTGGTTATTTTTTTTAGTTTTATTTGAAATACTTAAAAGCTTTCAATTCCGTAAAATAAAATTAGCATTTGTAGCACTAACTTTGCGTTTGTTTATTCATCATTATTCCATGTCCATTCCCTAGTTGGAGTATATGGTGTCCACATGAGTCTCCAGGCATCTTTGTCGACTGCCAGCTCCTGTGTATCCTCCTAAGTTAGATTCGCCTCCCGTAGCTCTTAATGGTTATTTACAGTATATTATTTTGTATTTAACTAGTTATTATTTATTTAATAGGGAAAGATCACGTTTTTTTTACTAACAATTTTAAATTAATAGGGGTCTATGAATTTCCGTTGATAATTTTTTTGGTACTTAGTGGCATAAAAAATATTTTTAATTTTTTAAATTAAAAAATAAAAAAATCTGTTGTTTCTGAAATAAATGAAGAAAATAGAGGGGATGGAGGGATGGTGTGAGTTTAATAGGTTTTAAGTGACCATTACAGTGGAACATCGTATAAAGAACTATATTAATGGTCACCCTAAACCTATCAAGCTCTACCCCTCCCTCCATCCTCTCTACCTTTTTTTAATTATTTCTCAAACAACATATAATATTTTCATAATTTATTCAGTGCATTTTTGCCTTAATCAGTGCATGTGCTTATAAAAATGCATATCGTGTTGGTTTTATATTTTTTTGCAACAACTATGGTAAAGGTGTATAGTGGGTTATGCATGTTGGTTTAAATGGTGTCCTGACGAAGAGATGGGTATTTCTCGAGACCGGTAGACATAGAAAAATCGGTAAGTGGTTATATACAAATATTTGATAGCATTTAGTACCTCCAATTTAATTTGTCCAGTTTAATAATACATGTAATTTAAAAAAGAAAAATCTTCGTTCGCTGTTATTTAAAATTGTTTTACTTTTTTAATTAATATATGTTGCTTTCTTATTTATTTACAGGTTTAAAATATTTCTATGACCAAATATTTAATTTTTTAAGTATTTTTATATCTAGTAATATAATTTTTAAACTGAGAATCTTTTTTTTTGTCTCCTTAATTTGTAAATAACTGTTTAGTAATAATTTGTTTGAAATACTATATTTTACTTATTTTACTTAAAAGACACTAAGTGCCGTTTATTTTAATAAAATAAAATAAAATAAAATAAACCGTTAGTTTATTCTCAACAATTAAGTATTGGATAGCAGGCCATAATAATTGTATTTTTTAAATATTCTCTATGTATGAATAAATAAAATAAAAACAATTTTATTTTTGAATTATTTCTGGACAAAATTTTTAGCTACATGCTTTTCGAAACATAAAATGCTCGTTACATCTCTCTTGATGAGTCGCCAAGATTAATTGATATACGCATCTGCCTGTACCTTATTTGTAAAGACAGGATTAAAATATTACTCAGAGTAAACAGTTTGCCGACACTTGTGTCAATTGTCGATCCACGGAACCAGATCAAATAAAACATTACAGGCTGCAAAACGAAGCTAATCGGATACTAATGAATAAATATGTACGAAGGTTACTGCGTAACTTAAACCGATCACCAACAAACAGGACATGTAACATATACCATTGCTTGACACCGCTTAAATGTCATAATTTTTACTTTGACATTTATTTATTTTAACATTTTACAACAGAGATGAAGAACATTAAAGAGTAAGGTAGCATAGAAGTCTAGGTATCCGATGTTCAAATATAGGCAGAATGGTGAATGTTACACAGTGTGTAAAGTGGCCACTTTAACCAGCCAATGACAGGTCATAAGCCCTGTAAATGCCTAGACTTCCATATTGCCTTCTCAATAATGTTTTCCCTCTCTGTTGAAATACATTTAAATATGAACAACTCCCTGGGGAGGAAATCCAGCCAGTCTGCAAGCATTCGGACATACTCAAACATGTGGCCATGTTCCTATAGAACAAACCTTTTGAACTTTTTCAAAGATGGTGAATGGTAATTATATTTATTTATTCATGCATTTCATAATATATATATACAGTTTTTTGTTCACTTTGCCTAGATGTGTGAAACAGTACTTATGATTTTCTTGTTGTTTTACTGTAGAATGTTTTATTATTTAAACTTTATACTGAATATGCTGTATAATTTATAGGTTAATTTAAAAAAATTAATCTTGTATAATTTTGGGTTTAATTTTTTTTTTATAAATCTTGGGTATAAGGAAATTCATGTTAAAAAAAATATGTATATTAAGCCAAATATGTTAATATTATAAATGTTTGTAAATGGCAGATTTGCCGTTTATGTTTATAAAATAAAAATAAAATAAAATAAATGTAAGATAATTATATTTGAAAAAAAAACAATTTGTGAATATGGAAGTCTAGGAATGCCTAGACTTTCATATTCCCTTCTCAAAAATGTTTTCCATCTCCGTTGAAATAAATTTTAATATAAATAACTCCCTAGGGAGGAAATCCAGTCAGTTTGCAAGCATTTGGACATACTCAAACATTGTTATACACTTCTTCTTATTTCAGGTTTGGGTTGGTAGGAAGAAATTGCCTTAAGGCAATATGTCCGTCCCTATATGTTTATATATTGTATATGTATATAAAGTGTTAAATAAATAAAAAAATAAATAAGTTCTTATACTACGGGTGGCCAAGTTGGTCAGTCCTGAGATCTATTTTTCACTGCCCAGTGTTCAAACAATTGACCAGTCATCATTTCCCTTCCCACACTCAATGGTGCATAGGGCGCTGCGTTGGAACTGTAATTGCAGCGTATCTAGATCATTTTTGTGACTTAGAAGATAAGTATACGTAATATGAGTCATATGCTTCACTATCCAGTCCAGAAACTATGACATAGTGGAGTAGGGGAGACCGAGGAGAGTTGTAACAGAGGAGAGTTGTAACAGAGGAGAGTTGTAATAGAGGAAAGTTTTAAGAGAGGAGAGTTGTAACAGAGGAAAGTTTTAAGAGAGGAGAGTTGTAACAATGGTGATTTAAAAAAATCTATGATCAATAGAGAACTTGCAACATCGCGCATTTATTATGTTTTTGATGCGCCACATGATGAAGTTGGCAACAGCAGTCTTTAGGGAGTGGTTGGGTGTATACGACATCTGGACGAAAAAAATACCGAAAGTATGTTTTTGGCTAATGCTTTGATGGCCTGTTATTCCAAATGTCTTACGCAAATGCTGACGTAATATTATTTTCAGTATGCACTCACTATTCAAGTTTCAAAGTGTGATATTGTTTTTTATAGCTCGCCTCTTGTTTTGAAGTTAAAAGCCATTATTCTAAACATGGTGCGATTTTTTGGGCGTAGAGTTAAAACAACTTTTTTCAACTCTCCTCTTTCATCTATTTTCTCAAATATAATGTTTTGTGGTGTGAATTTTAAAACAGAATTGTTTATAGTTCTTGTTCTAGAATGCCCAATAATGTAAGAACCACAGATAGGGGCATGACTAGCATAGAAATCTTTAAACTAGCCTATACTAAGGTAACTTAAAGGAAAAGTCTCAGAAATGCCGCATCATCATGCAAACTTAACTACATTTCACTCTTTTGATTTATGAAAAAGAAAACACACAGTCTGTGATATTTGGTCGTGTTCAAATGCTGGAAAACTCTCGTCCATTTATTATATCCCGTCCAATATAAAATACCAAACAGTTACAACTCACCTTGACCTCTGTTTCGACTTACCGCGGTACTAGGAGAGTTGTAACGTTGGGAGTTGTAAAGTTGGGAGTTGTAACGTTGGGAGTTGTAACGTTGGGAGTTGTTTCAGGTTTAGCCGATTTTATCATTGACCCTGATTATTTTGGTCTATTTTTAATTGAGATCTCAAAGTGTATAAAATTGACTATGTTCGGGTATAAAATTCATAGAGGTAGGGCTTTTTTGGCTGAGATATACTAGGGAATGTAAAAACTGTTCGACCCTCCTCGATCTCCCCTTTAAGATTCAATCAATCAAGCAGACTCCGTTAGGATACGAACTTTGGACCCCAGAGAGTCGAAAACAGGTACTCGACAAGGATACTGGTTGTATTTCACACTCAGTACTGTATTTTTCAACTTTTCCAAACGTTTAATTAAAAAATATTTTTTGTAACGCATATAATAAAACTCATCACGTATTTTGATATTTCCCGAACGTTTTTTGTCAGCCTATCAAAGGAGTGTGTATGTATTTGAAAGGATCTGTGATAGGTTATATGTGAGAATGTAATTGAAATTCCTGAGGAAGATCATTAGAATTTTATTTTATAGAATCATAGTAAATTATGTACGTACATCTCGGATAAGCATCTCGGATATACTATAATGCGTAATAATATCAATTATTTGATTAATATCGAAGTTAAATTACTGCTGTTTAATTGTCAATAATGGCGAAATTATTATTTTAATTACGGCGAAAAGATAATGAGATAAAGGACGCAACGTCTAACTTCCTGAAGCGTCAATAAATTATTCAAATTAATTATTGATTACGATTATTACAGATGTGTCGTAATCCCATAATAAAAATCATGACAATTCCAATCACAAACGAGAATCATGTTTTTTCAAAGAAAGAGAGGCGTCCTCGCCAAGAATACCTCGATTTATGTGTATGTAGATACTCGTATGAGCTGTAGATCGTATAAAAAGCTAAAGAGGATTAAAAGTGGATTAAAATTAAGGGTGGCAGAGAAGATGCAGATATTTGTTGTAAATCAATCCAGAGCTGCGATAACAATGGGAAGTTAAATACTTCATACCTTCACCATGACGGTATTCTCCCGAGCGATTACGAAAATACACTACCGAACCCCCCCCCACCAAGTTTTGAGGTAGGTACATCGGTATGCACCGACGATTTTCGAACTTCACGGTACACACAACTACTCATTAAAAGTGTCCGTTAATCCGTCTAGCACTTTTTGCTTTAATAACATTTTTTTAATCGATAATTTATCTTATTTATGAAGTATTTAGGCATTCGATTGTTCAAAAATTTCAAAATAAAAACAAGATTTATTTAGGATCAAAATACAACTGGCCTGAAAAATTATATGTTTAAATTTGTCTTTTTTTAAACGTTTTTTTATTATTATTAATTAAACATATAATACATATAGTAGATATTATACCCCAAAGAGTAATTTAAAAAAACTAAATTGGGACTGTACATAAAAAAAAATTGTTACAAAACATAATATCATACATAGTTAATACATCCGAAATAGTAAGAAAACATAATATAAGAAACACAAAACTCAGTACTTTACACCATCTATATAAATTACATTTATAACTATCACTATCAAAAAGATTTAAAAAATGTTTTTATATTGTGACACTTTTTGGATATGCTATTCAATTTTTCGTGTTCATACGTGATAGATATGATAAGTGGGAATGTATTATAGTGTAGTAGACGGCAAACAAAACGAAATGAGGAAGCAAGCCACGAAGTCTATGGAATACGCCAGTTACGGGTGCCATTTTTGATTTTACGCGTTCAAATTGGTGGCTCCACGAAAGTTTAGAGTCAATCAATAGTCCTAAGTATTTAGTAACATTGGTATTTTCAATGTAGCCAGTTCAGAGAAAAACATTGATATTTAAGTCCTGTTTGCTCCCAAAAATCATATACCATGTTTTTAACATTCAGACTTAATTTATTTAATCTCATCCAGTCAGCTAGACTATTGAAATCAGTCTCCATTATGTTCAATTATGGTAAAAAATAACAGTATCATCAGCATACAATTAAAGAGTACACCTTAAATCCATTATAAATGTTTTCATCGTAATTGTTATTTTCGATTTAACGAAATGGATTTTGGCAACTCCCATACTGATAAAAAAAAACACCCTTAGAAACCTAGTGTATTTTCAAACTAACCATAAAAACTTTCAAGATAAAACTAATTTAAAAAAACGGTCAAAATTTCAAATAATTATCTTTTTAAAATATTTTTTTACAACTGCCAGATTTAATTCAGATTTCAGAGTGGTAAACATCAGTGTACAAATATTTAAAATAAAAAATCAGTTAGCATTAAACTTTATTATTGACATAAAAGAATGATAACAGAACCTCAATTCTCAAGATGAGTGGTGTAAAGAAAATGAAAGTACTTAAACACTAAAAAATGTCAGATCATTCGTTTTCATCGAATAAAAAAACCGCTCATTTTTTGTTACAGTATTGGCGGTGTCAATCTTTCTACAGTATCAGTGATAAAGGATCTCGGGGTATTTTTTGATCAAAAATTGTCTTTTGTATATCATGTCAATAAAATTTCAAGCAAGGCATTTAAAATATCGGGCTTTATTTTGAGAAACACAAAAAATTTCAAGTGCATCCGATCATTGAAAATATTGTACTGTTCTCTTGTAAGAAGTAATTTAGATTTTAATTCATCAATATGGTCACCCTGCTATAATGTTCATGTTTATAATATAGAAAACATTCGACATAAATTTCTACGATATATAAACTACAAATTAAACATTCCAATACAAAATGTGAATTATGACTATTTATTAACACTGCTTAACCTAACAACACTTTCTGAAAGCAGAACTATTAATGATCTCATTGAACTGTATAAAATTGTAAGCTCTCTTTTTGACGTACCAAAAATACTTGAATTGATTAATTTTAGAGTACCTGCTGTCAAAACTAGGAGTATTTTATTGTTTCATTGCTCCAGTACTTGTACCAACAAAATAATTCATTGATACTGAGACTGGTAACACTTAAGGAACGGCTGCAGACATTCTGTCTAATTCTTTACTATCTTATAAGTCTACAATATCAAGTTTATTTGTAGCTGCTCGTCAAACTATTATTGACAATTCAATTACATAAATTAAAAAAATACTAACTTGTTTATTTTTATTACCTTATACTTGTTTTTTTATTTTTACTATTATTTCAAATTGCATTGAAGTATTGGCAAATACGTATTTCATATTTACAAATTTTTATTTCTTCCTTTTTCGCGATAATATATGCTTGCTTGTTTATTAATTTAATTTAAATATGTCTTTCTTGCTTACCGTAACACTTTATTTACTGTGTTTGCTTTACATAATTTATTTCATAAGCTTTGAATTTTTTGTTTATATGCTTACTGCTTTTTCTTACATACCTTTGTTATTATTGTTTTTTTTTCTTTGTAAAACTTTTTATTATTTCCTTTCTAACTAATTTTACATTTTTTTCTGTACATTCTGTGTTTATTATTTAGTATGTTACGAGTAGCATGTATTTTATTTTTATTTTTTGTGAATGCCTTTTGGGCGTTAATGAACAAAATAAATAAAAGCATTCGTTTAATAAATCGAATTTCAATTCACTGCCATTAAAATATTACTAATTATATTTTATTATGCAACATTCACAAATGGGATAATGTATAAACAATAATATACTTAATTATGCACCATAGCACATTCTCGCTTACAACAATACGGCATTAGAGTTATTTTCATTGCCAACGCGCCCGGAGGTCATCGCCTACACTGAACAATGGAAAATTTCATTTGTTTTAATAATATAATAATTTATTTCCTGAAAGAAAATCCAGCATTTAAATCAAAATTATAACTCAATAATGGAAAAAAACATGAATATTATCATCATCATTTCCATATCTGCATACTGTGGTGCAAGGGCACTGCACAGGAACTCCAATTATTTATTTATTCATACAAAGCTACATTTTAAGATTTATGAATTTTAAATTAAACATTCCAATTAAAGAGCTAAACTGTAATATATCTACTTTCACTATCTTTTAAAACAATTAGTAACTAGAAAATGTTTAAAAAGTCTATAAAAAAATGGATAGTGGAGCCAGGTTAGGGTTGCCATCCGTCCCGATATATCGGGACTGTCACCGTTATTGAGCCCTCTGTCCCGACGTCCCGATGAAACCAATAATGTCCCGATGTAAACTTACACAGTGCAACGCTGTTAATCAACAAAAATCACAGCCGCACTGACAATGAATGTGAAAATAAGGTAGTAAATGGTTTCAGCAATTGGAATATCTTAAGAACTTTATAGAAGCTGAACTTGCCTCGATATAGTGAAAGTTGATAGGTTCTGTGAAAGAAAAATGTTCTTTTTGTAAATTTTTGAAATTTAGCGAGTATTTTATTTCCATTCCAGTCCATAAAACCATAGTGGAAAAAGTTATATTATTGATGTTGGCCCAGTGAAAAAGACCGATAAAAAATATCGTCAGCTGCCAGGGACTGTATGATCAATATTGCAGTAATATGTTAATTTAGAATCGTAGAAAAAATACGGACTGCCGTCTTTCTTCCGCAAGAAGCACCACATAAAATGTAAGAAAATTATTTCTATTATATTTCTGATAATTCGTTATAAAATTGCCCTTTTTGTTACAACATATCCGTATTCCAGAACGTCCCGATCAGACCCAAGCAAAATATGGCAACCCTAAGCTAGGTAGAAGTAAAATGGATTGTCTCATTCGCCCAAACCAATAATGAATCAACCGCTCCACAAGTGTATTCTTGTCTTAGGTTTTTGTTATTTTCATTGTGAGCTTTGTAATATAAATAATATATGTAGTTGTACATATATACCTAGTTTTTAAAACTGGGAATATTTTGTTAATAATCTCTGTTAATTAAGTTGGTCTTATTTGTTTATTTTCTAATGTAAAAACATTTCAAAAAGGTATATTGTTAAGTGTCCTCAGCACGGGTAACCCCAGTAAGGTCACATTATTTTCATTATTAATTATAGTTTGTAAGAGAAAAATACGAATAAATAAATAAATGTTCAATAAAGCAGTTAAAATGAATATGTATTAGTGATAGAAGGGAAATGTTATATTTAGTGCTGCTTTTCAAGTTATTAAATAATGTTTTTGACAGTCCCTAAATTTTAATTTGTCCCTGAGCTTTATAATAGGAAAATATGTTTCCTATGTCCTTCTGACAAGCGTGCAAAGACAATTCATTGATGTTTTAAGAGTAAACGTCCCATTTGCAACACACGCACTATCAGAGTATGCAAAATAACTCTTTACAACTCCTTGGTGCGAAGTAGACTCGAGAGTGGCTCGATGATTTGGGGGCCACATGAACTGGGGTACTCTCTTATGATAGAGAAAATCCAAAAGGAGATATCTGTACATGAGAGAGTGCGGGTATTATCCTCGGCTCTACCCGACCGAGTTTCTCCAGGGTCTGCTCGGCTACAACAGTTTAGAGACTAGAAAGAATGTGTATTTGACTACACATTTTTATCGATTGTTGCGCGGTATGATCGATAATTCTGAGATTATGATGAGCATTGGTTTGTATAAAAAAAAAGTATGTTTCTGATAATTACCTAAGACAGCGTCAGCATAGATTATTTCATATTCCAACATAAAGGACCAATCTGCCGATGTTTATGCCTGTTGGAAGGGCTACCGCTATACTAAACAACATCGCTCTGGATATTGATCTGTTCCGAAGGGGTTTTCCGGAGCAGGATTCTCCTACTATTTTGACATGAGTCTCTTTCATGTTTTATTTTTCTTTTTATAATATGTCCTTATTGAATATATGTTTGTAATGTATATGTTGCGTTAAAAATAAAGAAATTGAATTGAAAAAAATCTGCCTCAATTAGTAAAAAAAAATTGTATTTTACACATTATTATTTCTAAACCGTTTTTGTTTTTTACTTGTTTTCTTTCTTCTTTTTCTTAAAAACATCATTTCTACTGTAAGAATATGTAATCAATTTGAGAAAAAAATATAATAAGTTTTATCGGTCAAATTACTAAATGCTGTTTTTACATTTTTTCGTTTTGTCAATATTGTTGTTTAAGACTGATTAAGGTACATATTTTAGCAATTGAAAGATGATCAGCGCCCTTGAGGTGATTTTCACAAAAATGGCGCTATATAAATTATCCAAACATTATTATTATTATTATTTACAAATTATCAGAATATGAACCATGTAATTATAAACAAAAATCAAAATTAAAATCGATTGGAAGACATTTTAAAAATATATTTTTTTAAAAAGGGTGGGTCCAACGAAGCTCGGACGCCAGTTACGTAATTCTTTACCACGACGCCAGTTAAAAGTTAATCTGTGTAACGGTAACTGTTGTCAAGTGGTTGTCACTGCTACTTCTTTTGAACAACCGATACGCCCATCTCTAGTTCTTACAATCGGCAAACAAATGCTAAATAGAATGTGTTAATTATTGTTAAACGACTGAAGTTGAACGTCCCGGATTTATAACATCTTGAACTAGTAATTAAAAGATAAATCGAAAGTGATGATTTTTGAAAGGGATGAAAATATAACTAAATGTGAATTAGTGTGAACGGAGATATTCTGAATCAGGTAGAAGAATTTGTGTTTCAGGAGAGTATGTTTACTAGGGATGGAAAGACCGAGAAAGATATTGAAAGGAGGCTGAGTGCCGGGTGTGAACGGTGCACTGAAATCTACTTTGGCAAACAAATGTATATCGCAGGAGGCTAAACTAGCAGTGCACGATGGAGTTCTAGTGCCAACTCTAATGTATGGGAGTGAAGTATGGAATTGGAAAAATGATGAAAGTAGGTTAAATGCTGTAGAAATGCGAACCCTCAGGCAAATGTGTGGTAAAACCATGTACGATAGACGAACAAATGTTAAGATCTGTACATTATGCAAAGCTGAGATAAGCAATGTCGACAAAATCAA
The DNA here is from genome assembly GCF_059751315.1 of Micrasema longulum. Taxonomy (NCBI): domain Eukaryota; kingdom Metazoa; phylum Arthropoda; class Insecta; order Trichoptera; family Brachycentridae; genus Micrasema; species Micrasema longulum. The sequence continues at coordinate 211,214 of NW_028277864.1, read as the reverse complement.
GAAAGGAGCTTTGCGCTGGTTTCGACATGTAGAGCGAATGGACAGCGAAAAACAACTAAAACTATTTACGATGCGAATGTTGATGGATGCAGAAATAGAGGAAGACCGAAAAAGACATGGTAAATCCAACAAATACTAGATGGACATGTTAAAAGTCGGAATAATCAGCGCGCGTGCGTGAGAAGATGTATGAATGTAGAAGAAGCGAGATTTGTATTTTAGAACAGGCTAAGTCATATTAGATGGAGACTATCATAAACAGAGAACACTCCGTTTTCATTTTCTATTTATTGTTGTTTATAGATTTCCTGTTATTTAATATGTAAACTAATTTTATGCAATAATTTTTTTTTTAAAAAGATATGGCGATGTGGCGTTTTATCCTTTCTGCCTTCTCTTTCGGAGAAACGGCGTGATGTTTTTTTTGTATGAAAAACCGAATTTGTTACTTTTGTTTTCCAAACATGTTTAATTACAGGTTACCGACGAAGATACATCAATTTTCATACAAATATATACATTTTCATACATAAATATCGATGTTCGTTTACACCGTCTCGATATGTTCAGATGAAGATAGCGTTCATAATCACGGCGCTACGCCAACCGGTAGAATGCAATCGTAGACCGAAACCGTCCATTACACGTTTATTATTAAACTAAAAACCAAACTAAAATTTTTGAATGCTTTTGTTCTATGCAATAAAGCTGAAGGGCTTCTCTAGCGAATTATTACTCTGAGATTAATTAAATTAAAAAGTAATTTGGCAATAACCTTCATGCCTCATTGGTGCTGCCTTAAAAATGATTACCTACACTGATAATGCTACTTTCAACAGTATAACAATTAGTTCCAAATCAAAATAGACGATTCATTGAAGGAGAAAAATAACAAAAAATACCCAATATACAAATGTCATCAAATTATTTTTTCTCTGGGATTAGATTTGGATTTAACCCTTTCCAGGGCAGTGGAAATGTCGATAATATATTGGTTTTATTCCATTGATTCATTTTAACTTATGTACGTCACCATGGGCGTCATGGGGCATTTACAAAAAAAGTGCCACCGTCCTCGGCGAGTGAAACGTGAATGATTCGACATATGTAATCTGTCTTTTTGTATGAAGATTTGTATGGGATTTTTTCACCTTTAAAATGGCGACAGTTTATACTATATAATGACCCAACAAAACTTAAAACATTTAAGTTTGCAAGTGAAAATTCTTAATGGAAGTTCATGGTAATTTATTATATTGATAAAAGACGAGTGATACTTTAATCCACAAATTTAGAATATTCAGTGACCGGTTTCATCGCTTTCGCGACATCTTCGAGACAGGTATCTTTATTAAAGAGTTCAATAATGATAATGATCCTTAAGATAAAAATAATTTTATTTAATTTACTTTCATATAATTTTGAATTCTCTATCCTTACCTCTGTTTTGCATGAATACATTGATGTCCTCAATAAAGATACCAGTCTCGAAGATGTCGCGAAAGCAATGAAACCGGTCTCTGGATATTCCAAATTTGTGGATTCAAGTATCACTCGTCTTTTGTTTATATAATAAACATCAAAACTTAAAATAAAAAAAATAGATATTGAGATAGAAGATTTAAGCATTGCGATAAACAAAAAAATGTGCCATAATATAAAAACCATAAGTGCTGCAAATATAAAATTTTGTTTTATGTTTATATTTATGTTTATATTTATATTTATGTTTATATGGTAGAATTGGCTCTGCACCATGTAGCCATTTTACTGGAATAAGAAAATATATTTTTTTTTAAACTCTAAAATAAGGCGGTACCATATTTACAAATACGTTAAATACCTATTTTAACGTAGACTATTTTCAGATTATATGATCTTTGAAATTTTTTTCACTAAAATAAAAAAAAAAAGATATTGAGCCCTAGAAGAAACTTTAAATTTTGACAACGTATTTTTAGAATCAGGTTGTGGTCCCGTGGCTAGTGTTGCGGACTCACGGATCAGAGGTCCGAGGTTCGAGCCCCACTCGACCCCAACTTGTTTTCCATTTTCTAATAGTGAGTTATTTACAACTCGTTGAAAATGGCCACCAAAATTGAATTATTTGGGTAAATCATAAGAACGCTAATATTTCTTTTTTATTTAAAAAAAAATTGGCTAAGACTACAAGTATTTTAAATATCCCATCAAAATATCACATTTTAGCATATTTTACGCCACTCTCCCTTAAGAGGATTTGCGGTGCCAGAAAATTAGGGTGAATAGGTATTTTAACATTTTTTTTCTGTCACTCTTTCACGAATACCTCCCCAATACTGCGCATCTCAGTTCGATCTTTTTTGAGACGCATTGGTTGGCCATAAGACGTGCAGTGGCCTATGCACCACTGGGTGCAGATAAGGACATGATGATACTGTGCAAGTTAACCACCGATTTCGTTTACCTTTTAGAAAATGTTTTGTCATCCTAAAATCCTAAACTCTACCAAATTAAATTCCTTTTTTCGCTTGGATAAACAATAATTATTAATTAATTAATTAATTAATTTACCTACTGTTGTTGATTGATAAAAATGGGTTAAGTAGAATCATGATGAGGTCTATGATCGAAATATACAAAATGGAGTTTTATTATAAAAAATAAGTAAAAAGTGGATTTATTTGTTTTTTCTCTTTGCGTCATAGTTTTTAAAGATTAATTTTCATTTTGGTTGCATTTGGGGAGATTTAAATTTGAATTCTGATTTATTTTTGTGAGTAAAAAACGCAGAAGTAAAGTGGTAAATTAAAACATTCAGTACAAACTTTTTGAATTAAAAAATGCAGAAATTATCGCCAAAAAAACAAATAGTTTGAAATTATGCAACTTTTTTCAAACGATGTTACCTTGGTGACGTTTGCCCCTTGAAAACATAATTTAATGCTTCGAATGGCATATTTCTAAAAATTGATGGATACATTTTGGAATGCGTCTTATCGTATAAAACATTTTTTTTTTCTAAAAAATGGCAGATAAATTTTGGGGAGCGTCTTATGGTCTGGTGCGTTTTACCGTCCGCAAAATAAGATAGTATTTTAAAATACAGTACAATAATTAGTAAACAATTCCATTTTTTATTAATTCCAAATTGATTTTTACGCGGTACCACGTGGAACGTATTCCCATGTAAAAAGAGGCTCAAGTGTATTTGTTAATAAAAACTTTTGACGCTGACGAGTGAAAAAAGCAATCGAGATTTACAAACAGAGATGGTGGAATACGATCAAAATAATTCTGGTCCCCTGTAATAAATATATCACACAATAGCGCTGATTGTAAAACGACATAGATTTTAAATTAACAAGCTGTAGGTTAAACAACTAATGTTGGTAAAACAAATGGATAACATTTAACCGACTTTACAACTCCACATTTTCTCTCCAGCTAAAAGGTAGTGACATCAAATAGGTGGTCAAATATAAGTAACTCGGCAGCATTCTAACAGATTCCCTTAACCCAGATAAAGAAATTAAATGCAAATTTGAGGCAGCAAGCGCTGCTTTTAACAAAATGAAATCCTTCTTCTGCAATGATAATGTAAACTTGAAAATAAGGCAAAGATTGGTAAAGTGTTATGTTTGATCTGTACCGTTGTATGGCTGTGAGACTTGTACTCTGAAGGTGAACACTACGAGCAGGCTGGAGGCTTTTCAGATGTGATTGCATCACAGAATGCTGACGATATCTTAGACATACCAGATAACGAACTCAGAAGTCTTAAGTCAAGCTAGAACGAACAGAGAACTCTTAACCACCATATAAGTTCGTAAAATTTGGTATCTGGGGCATATAATGCATGGAGAAAAGTATTATTTGCTTTATTTAATTTTGAAGGACAAGATTGAGAGTCATTGAGGCGCTGGAAGAAGACAAATGTCCTGGTTGCCTAATATACGAGACTGGACTGACTTCTTGGCTTTGAACGGAGAGATTTTCGCCAGAGTGATTGCCAACGTTGGGGATACTTGAAAGGGCACTAAGAGAATAAAAAGTTGTAAATTAGCAGCGACTGAGACAGTATAAAATCCTAAGTACAAAACGTAGCATGTATATCAACACAAAAAACATCAACCCTTATAATGGACGCTGTAATGCGATCCAAAACTGCGAATAACAAACGGCATAATAAGCCAGATTCATTGTGCAAGTTCTCCGCTGTTTTACGTCTTAAACAGTTGGTAAATGTCAATATCATAAATACGAAGAATTTGTTTATTGAAGAATGCAGTATACTAACAGTGCAATTGGCTTTAAGTTGTTTATTGCATGTTAATGAAATATTTGTCTTTCGTGTAAACAGATGAGAAATTATTATCATATTACGGTAGCGAGGCGTAGGTGTTGTAAAACTATTTTACAATATTTACACAATGACCTTATCAACATTGATCAGCGGTTCCTAAAAGATGTTCCGCGGAGCCCTGGGGTTCTCTAAAAGGGTCACGGGGATTTCAAGAAGACTATCATGGTTCTGTTTCCGTTTGTATCGACTTAATGATGTGAGCAGGGCCGGTTTTAGCACTACCAGCGCTCTGGGCGGGATTTCTACGGCGCCCCCTATCTTCCACCCTTTTAGACCCATACGAAAACTGGCAAAGTTCATAATGAAATAACCATCTTCGATTGACAATGATGCCAGGTTTGTGAATCTAGATTGAGATATTGTCGATCGTAGATAAGTTTTTATCAGTTAAAGCTTAAAAAAACTCCTTTCCCTACTAGTAACCGTTACAGGTAGGTATAGTGATCAATATTCGCAACGCTTTCCATACATTTTGGTACAGTTCTTGTAAGTTACGATCTTTGATAAAATTCAAAACAATGACAGGATTAACCGCATTCTGATCAGGCAACAATAAATAATGGGTTTCCAGTTTTTATAACTCCTGGGAATGTTATTCAACGTATTTTACTTGTAAAATACTTCATGTTTTATCATTTATAAACAAAAAAGGGAGAAAAAAATATATAAAAAAAAGTTATACTGCGATTCTTCCAAATCTTCACCAGTCGACTCATAGCACTTTTGGCAATATTCACACGTCGCCGTACCTAAGTTTAGTCTAAATTTATATTTGCCGAACGAAAAGGAATTATAATCAAGTTAGGTACTTAAACTTCTAAGAAAAAAATTTTTTTGTTTATTCAGAAAAACAACAGCAATACAAAAAAAACACACAACATTATAAAAAAACATAAAATAAAGCCAAATCAGTTTTCCACATAAATACAATTGTAAAAATCCAGTTCAGTTGGATATGAATACATGTAGAAGTGCATGTGCGCGAGTTTTTGTGTGTGAGGGTGCATGGGTAAGTGAGTAGAGTGTGGTTTTGGTAGGTATGTGAATATATGTGTGAGTGTATATGGGTGTAAGGGTGGGTTTATGGACAGGGTGGGTGTGTGTTCGATAAATAAAGTGTGATTTTTTTTATCAATTATTTAAATATTTTGTTTTTTTGATGGCGTGATTTCGAAAGAATTGTCTTTGAAAACAGCAAAATCGTATGCTTTTCTCTTTTATCAGAGTCGTAACTATTTATTATATCTTACTTATACGGTGCGCCCAAATAAGTTTTCTCTTCAAAAATTATGACATGTCTGCCTCCGCAAAAACGCCATAATAATGACATTTACTTTTACAATATCGTGATTTGTTTATTTATATTTTAAAATATCTGCTTATCTAAATATTAAATCCTTGGCATAAATTAAAGCTTTTCCCTTTTCGCTCAAAATGGTATGGTGTCTTTCCCGAATAAAACAAATACATCAATTGTCTACGGAAAAGAATACGTGGGTATTTTAATGACGCAACAATACTAAAATTATTTCGTCATGCTTAAAAATACGATTCTCGTGTCCCAGCGGATGAAGAATACAGTTTACTGTGTGAAATGGGAAAAACGTTTATGATGAAAAAAAAAACTAAATTTCAGATATGCGGTACCAGACAATTTTGATTAACAGGTATTTGAACATTGTTTTTCTGACACTCTTTCGCAAATGCCTCCCCGATTCTGTGCAAAAAGACAACTGCACATCGGGCTGATTGTGTTGTCCCGTTTTCCTCACCCCAAAACTGAACCGATTTTTTTAAAGTATCAGAATGAAATTTCCCGTGTAGGTACCTTTTTTGTTTTTTTAAATTATTCAGTCAAAAGACGTCAAATAAAACAGGGCGCTTTTTTGGGCTTTAGGATGTTCCTATCTCGCGCAAAAAATAATTTATCAAAACGATATTATTTGGCGAGGCTGAGTTTCGAGACAGCCCAAGTAAGCCCAGAGCTCTACTGTGGGTTATTCAAATGTTATAAAGGCCCATAACAATACTCCCAGCGTACAGTTTATACTGTTTTGCGGCGGAACGGCCTTATTTATTTAAAAACTTTCAACCGAGGAAATGTTATTTATTGAATTTACTATATATTATGTTGTGTAAATATTTGTGATATGTGCTACAGTATCCGAGCAATCGACCACCAAACACCAGGGACCACTCGCAGTCTACCACAAATATTTTCGAAAAGCTGAAAGGTGCATTTTAAGGTGGCATCCAACGTAAATGATATTAAAAATCATAGGAATGCGGATGGCTCAGTTCTATAAAGCAATAACTAGAAATGACAGGTTTTGAGAAATGGCTGACCAAAGTTTTGACTCATCTAAATTTTTTGTAACAACTAATTATTTATATCGCCTTTAGTGAAGTGTTTATTTGAAATATACAAAAATGGTTACTTGTTTTAGGAGTAATGCAAACGAAAAAGTTCAGCCCTACGTAAAATTCGATATAAAAAGTGTATTCTTAAGCGCGGTCAAAATTAAAGCATTAAATTTTACTGCGAAGTTTCTTGAAAATGAATGAAAAAAAACATAAAAGATTTTAATAATAGCGAACTACTTTGCATGTGTAATTAGTTCCTCCAAATCAACCAATGATAGGAGAGTTATGATAGGTTAGAATAATTTTTTGCATTGGAAATACCTTTAAACAACTCTAAAGTATGTTTTTTGACTGTAAAAGCAGCACATACTCGTAGCATTGTTTCGTCAGATTTTAATGGTTATATTTTTCGTCCAAAATCCTCGAATGTGAATTACTTAAAATGTCATTGATAATATAAGTCAATGTTAAAACAAATTATTCACAAATTGATACATGATTACAACACCAGGTTTACAAGAATGAAAGGGCTAGCAACAACAACAACAACAACAAACCATCACGCCGTTTCCCCGTAGGGGTAGGCAGAGAGGATAGAACGCCATAACACTCTATCTTGGAATACAGACCTCGCTTCCTCTACATTCATACATCTTCTTATGCACGCACGCCGATTATTCCTACTTTTGACATGTCCACCTTCAAGTATTTGATGGACTTGATCGTGCCATGTCTTTCTCGGTCTTCCTCGTTTTCTGCATCCATCAACATTTGCATCGTAGATCCTTTTAGCCGTTCTTTCGCTGTCCATTCGCTCTACATGTCCAAACCAACGCAGCACCCCTTTCTTGATTCTGTCAATAATGCATGTCTCAGCCTTACACACTTCACGGATCTCGACATTTGTGCACCTATCATACATCGTTTTACCACACATTCGCCCGAGGGATCGCATTTCGACAGCATTCAACCTACTTTCATCATTATTTTTCCAATATTGAAATAAATTTGGCAAAAGGACACTGCAATACAGTATACCTAAAATATTTAACATGTTACCAAACAATATTAAGAATAGTGAGCTAAATACAGGATTGATACGTATGCTCAAATAATGGCCAATAGAAAAAAGTTTTTTGTTTTCATGGTTGATACAATTTTTAATGATAAAACAAAATATGATAATATGTAGTGTTTTTCAAATAAAATTATTATTATTAATAATATATAAGTTAAGTTTGAAACAATCGAAGCAATACATAAGAATCTGCTGACAAGTTGTATGCTTACAATTCAGCATTATTTAAATTTTAAGACTATTGCGACAATATTTTTGAAAAAAAAAAGTGGGTAAGTATTTGAGCAAATAAACCCATGAAAGATTATTCATTACTAAATTGTTTTTTTATTATATATCTTTTAAATCTTTGTAAAGTTATTTATTTAATAAATAAATACAATATAACAATATTTTTTTAGCAATAAGAAAACTTGTTTTTTATGGTTTTGGTTCATTTCAACACTTAAAATTTGTAAAGAAAAAGTATGTTTTTCTTGTGGTCAGGTTTGTCTCGGGCGTCAATAGGTTAAGGGGATATGACTAGAATAAACGTATTTGTATTTTTGTGTTGAATATCTCTGAAATTATTATATATGCTTATTGTTTATCAATGTATACATTGTATTAATCACATAATATAAATTATTTTACAAAGCATAATAACATTCCCAGGAATTACTATAACTCAATTCGGGACTTAATTTATATCCTTTTTTTTGACTTTATATACTCAAATATTCTGGAATCGATTTCAATCAATAAATGCAAACAAACTATTCACAAAAAAATACGAAACAATTATCAATACGAAATTGCACCTCCCACTAATATTTGTACAGCCCGACACGTGCGGATGCAGAGCATCTTAAAACATGTTCATTTCAAAACAATCTATTGCGTCATCTTCATTATACATATATGACATTAGTTATATTGAGTTATTACATGATTTACCACTTGAGAGATCACTTCACAGTGGTAAATTGTTTAAATAATTAGTCGACAACATAAAAACACTTTCGTTGATATGCGTAAAATTGTCATTTCGCTCTATAAAACGGAAAAAAACGTATCGCAATATTGAAAATATCGTACAAAACAGTCACTATAATATAGCTCATTATAAATTGGTATTTCAATTAAAATCAAATAGTGGATACGTTAAAAACGGTATTTAAGTGGTTACTAAAAAAATACGATAGACGTTCATTTGTAAGATATATTATATTAATAAAAATCAAAGTAAGCGTTACGAAACTGATATCTTTTGTGTAAAAAACAGCATAAGGGATTTCATGTTTGTTTAAAAGTTAAAGAAAAAAATAGCGAAAATTATTTAAAAGAGTAGGTTAGGTAAGAAATAAGCGTTTGTAGTGATCGAAATAAAAAACATCGGAACGTAACCAGACCATATTGAAACGACGTGATATTTTGTAATAAAAGCTAATTAGATATTTTTGGGTCAGATGGACCAAGAAATGTGTGTCATAAATATATATATATATATATTTTTTTAATGTTGTACTCAAAAGTATGGCGGAGGAAATGTGATGGTTTCGGGTTTGTATTGTTTTTTTGGAAAAGAGGCCCGCTAAGTTCAATGCATTCAAATGGGTTTTTTAAAATCAGTTTACCACAAACAAATCAGTACATAAATCGTTGTCTTCAGCAAATCTTTTAAGGCTTTCTGATAGAAGAATCCTAATTGACTTAGCTCATGATCTATTAATAGCTGGTTTAAGTAGCCACTTTACACACTATGTAACATTCACCATTCTGCCCGTATATCAACCTGGGAGGTGGGTTAGCGGCAATTTATCGACAACAATGGACCAACATATTCATCTGAATATTTAAAATGAAAAATTTAAACAAAGCGTAAACAAATTGACCCAAGTCATTTGAATTCTAACAAGATAATAAGTGAAACATAAGTCACACATTGTTTGGTCATGGCTATTGTACAATTGTCTAAAAGTATAAGAAACGTCATTAACATCATCAGATCTCAATCCTATTGAGAATCTGTGTCAAAAATTAGACGTCCGTTTAAAGAAACACAATACCTCTACAGCAAAGGACATAAAATCACGACTGATGGATGAATGGAATACATTTGACGTTCAATACTGCGAAAAAGTTGTATATTTTATGCTTAAAAACTCAGGTTAGTTGAAAAATAAAATAGATGCCCGATAAATACATTTTTTTGTGGTTCCATGGATATTTTGTATTTATATTTGTGATGCTGTCAGATCTATCAGTACAAATACCTGTGTGAGATGAAATTTCGTATTAGTGAGTGTATTGTTTTTTTGTGAATAGTTTGTTAACATTTATGGATTTAAATCATTTCCAGAATAGTTAAGGATGTAAAATCAAAATAGAGGAATGAAAAATATATGTTTAATAATTTCCCGGGTATTCGAAACAAAAATTACCGTGAGTCACTGTATGTGGACTTCAGGTATTTTTTTTTATCATAGTAAATGTTTTTTTTTAACCCTGGAAATACTATGAAACAACTCTCTAGTATTAACATATTACAACAGAGATGAAGAAAAATTTTGAGAAGGTAATATAAAAGTCTAGGAATCTACAGGGCTTATGTCCTGTCATTGGCTGGTTTACGTGGCCACTTTACACATTGTGTAACATTCACCATTCTGTCCATGTTTTTAGTTAAGTTAAGAGCAGAAATCTTTTTTTATGCGAGTGAGATTCATCTAATTGAATTATTTCATCTACATACTAGGCAACGCCTGAAAATCTTATTTTTTCAATTTCTATACTTCTTCATGGACCAGGTGGATTTATCAACAAAAAAAAATCTTTAATTATTGAAAAATATTTACGAGGACATGAAAATAACATTTTTATATGTATTTATTTAATATGTGATATATTTTCTTTCTCTAGTATGTTCTTTGACTGCAAAAGACTGAAAATATTTTTGAGAAGGGAATATGGAAGTCTAGGCATTTACAGAGCTTATGGCTTGTCATTGTCTAGTTTAAGTGGCCACATTACACACTGTAACATTCACCTTTCTATTTATGTTAAAATATCTATATTTTTACAACTCTTCCATCTGTTGACTTTTCTGAAGTAAAAGAGCTGAACCCTTATCATGTGGCTGAGATTCATCTTTGAATTTCATCATCTTTCATCACTGAACCAATTTACCTACAAGGCAACGCCTCAAAACAGTTTTCCAATTTTTATGCTTTTCTTTTACCAGTTAGTTCAATTCAACAATGCTGTGAGTATATCCAAATGTTTGCAGACAGGCTGGATATAAAGGTTTCAGCTTATTATTTGTAAAAAATCGAGTTTTTCTGGTGGTCAGGTTTGTCTCGGGCCTCAAGAGTTTAATGCGGTTTATATCTCTGTAGGGTCCATAGTCGATGACACACACGTGTTAAATTAGTTTACCTGAAGTAGACTAATGACCGACGATGCAATGTCATCATTTTCTATCGAACCCAATACAATTTATATTACAACTCTAGCAATATTGCACATAAAGACGGGATCGTCGCCCTGCAGTACATTCACGTCATCCCTACTATGAAGAAATGAACTTCAAAGGAATATGGTATATAAAGAGACCACAGGACGCAGCCAACATCAGTCAGCCAGTTCAGTTCACGTCAGACCAGCTCGACGACATCACTCAGTTCTAGCATGTAGTTCAAGTGCACTTACTTCAACCCATCATCGTCGCTACGCTCGCGCTACACAACCAAGTGCTGTATCTTATTCGCCATGTAATAAATACGCATTAAACAGCAACCTCGTGTCTTCTCTGTCAATCTCTAACTGGGGTAGGAACTCCAACCAAACCCTCAACTACTTATTCCTACATCTCTACATGAGAGAGTGCGGGTATTATCCTTGGCTCTACCCGACCGAGTTTCTCCAGGGTATGCTTGGCTACAACAGTTTAGAGACTAGAAGGAATGTGTATTTGACTACACATTTTTATCGATTGTTGCGCGGTATGGTCGATAATTCTGCGATTATGAGGAGCATTGGTTTGTATGTTCCTGATATTACCTAAGACAGCGTCAGCAAAGATTGATTCATATTCCAAAGGGCTACAGCTATGCTGAACAACATCGCTCTGGATATTAATCTGTTCTTTGTATCCGGAGAGGTTTTCCGGAGCAGGATTCTCCTACTACTTTGTCAAAAGCCTCTTTAATGTATTTTTTTTCTTTTTATAATATGTACGCCTTAAATTTTGGTTTGTTATGTACATGTTATTTATTTAAATAAACGTAATAAATTTAATTTAAATGAATTGAATATCTACATGGCTATTCCAAATTTCGTCTTGCTTTTGCAAAAATATACGTTCAAATATCTAAATGATTGGAATCTTGCTTCGCACGTACATTATAAAAAGTAATTTTTGACAAAATCATTTATTGTAACCATATTGTGCCATTAAGCAAATGGAGGCTTGCGTAAGTTTAAACACTTTTGTGTTTAGCTTATTATTACAGTGCCTACGTAACGGGGATATTAAGATAACTTGATTATTATTAAATGAGTAAATACAGGTTCGCTTAATTTTACGACCTTGCTTCTACACCGCCTTTATACAGAGGTACATAATATTATCTATTATCTTTTATTGCTTCATTTTAACTTTGTCAAATTATTTCGAGTTCTTAAATGGTGTCAACTTTTCATATTTATTTCATTTTAACGGTTTTTTCTGTCCGTGTACAAGCGGATAAAAACGAGAGCTGGGCCGTGGTTACAATGGGAAGGGAACAAAGTTATTCTCAATCGACAGAAAATGTTTTTTTTGTACAAATAATTAAACCCAACAATGATTTGAGTATTTCCTAATGTTTACAGAGAGGCTGGATTTCTCCCTTAGGGAGTTATTCAGATCTAAATTTGTTACAACAGAGGAAAACATTTTTGAAAAGGGAATATGGAAATCTAGGCATTAATTGATATTATTTATTTGATTTATTTTATTCATTTAATTCATTTTATTCGTTTTATTCGTTTTATTCGTTTTATTCGTTTTATTCGTTTTATTCGTTTTATTCGTTTTATTCGTTTTATTCGTTTTATTCGTTTTATTCGTTTTATTAGTTTTATTCGTTTTATTCGTTTTATTCGTTTTATTCGTTTTATTCGTTTTATTCGTTTTATTCGTTTTATTCGTTTTATTCGTTTTATTCGTTTTATTTGTTTTATTCGTTTTATTCGTTTTATTTGTTTTATTCATTTTATTCGTTTTATTCGTTTTATTCGTTTTATTCGTTTTATTTGTTTTATTCGTTTTATTCGTTTTATTCGTTTTATTCATTTTATTCGTTTTACTCGTTTTATTCATTTTATTCATTTATGTTATTTATTTGTTTTATTCATCTTATTTTTTTAAATTTTTTATTTATTTATTTATTTATTTTATATATTTTAAAATATTTTTTTTGATTTTTATTTATTGGGTAAACAAACAGTATGTACACAAATATTGTCAATTTCTTTGTAAATTAGTGTAAGACACTCATGCACACACCAAAAAAATTGTGTACACTTAATACAACAATTTAAATTATGTTCAATATAACAAATGTAAATGAAAAGAAATGAAAAAATATATATTTAATAATAATGTTAAATATCTTTTTCTCTCAAAATTTCTATGATTTTTGACCTAAATTTACATACATTGTCACAAAAAATACCAGCCTCGGTAAATCTATTGTTATATTGGTCGCATATTCTAGGTATTGTAGATTGTTTCAAATAGTTAGTTGACGCGTTTTCTGTGTAAAACAGAAGATTTCGTCTTGTCAGTCTAGATGGCACACGGAATAGAAGTCTTTCAAGTAGGTTAGGAGAATAATTTTTATTATTTATTAATTTGTATAAAAATAACTGGTCTAACATTATTCTTCGATTTTTAAGAGAGTTTATTCCATGGTACTGCATACTTTCAGCATAGTTAGAGAAGCTAAGATTTAACCGGTAGTCGATCTGCTTAAAAACATTGTTGGACCCTTTCTAGTCTATTAATACATACATTATAGTAAGGTGAACAAATAGGAGTGCAGTATTCTAGCTGGGGACGAACAAATGTTTTGTAGAGTTTTTCATTGTCTCTGCATGTACGCATGACAAGTCCGACCAATTTATTTGTTTATTTCAGGACTATTCAATATGAATAATAAACATAAGTTTCGTATATATAGTGTATTTACAGGGCTAGATCTGAATAACTCCCCAGCGAGAAAATCCAGTCTGTCTGCAAACATTTGGAGAAACCAAAACATTGTTGAATTAACTAACTGGTAAACGAAGAAGCATAAATTTGGGAAATTGTTTTCAGGCGTCGCCTAGTAGGTGAATTGGTTCAGTCGGATGAATCTCACCCACATGATAAAAGTTTCACCTCTTTTACTTCACAAAAGTCAACAGATGGAAGAGTCGAGGAAATGTGGATGTTTAAACGTGCCTGTCATGCAAGAGGTCTTGGGTTCGATCCCCGACATGGTTGACATGAAATATTTATTTAAAAAATTGATTTTCCATTAGAATAGTTCATAGTCCCTGGACTGCCACTTGAAGCGTAAGACTGATTATCTTACCTTTATGTGACCAAAAACCGCTACGATTGATGAACGACGTAGTGCCCTATGAACTATTAAGTGCGGAAAGGGAATGATGATAATGAAGATAACTCTGTTGACTTCCATTTTCCCTTTTCTAAAATGTAACCCATCTCTGTTGTAGTATGTTAATCGTTATTTAGAATTGTATCAACGTATCTAAGAATTTGAGAAATATGGATGTTCAATCATTTACAGAATTGTGAATGTTACAGTGTATAAATGACGACTCATAAGCTCTGTAATAAGTTACAATTAATAAGGGCATTTGAAATACTGTCGAGTAAAAAAAAATGTTTGAACTTATTAGTAGCACAAAAAATATTTTTAAATCTATAATTTTAAAATTCTGCGAAAACGGTTCATTGCATTGGCCACGTACTCAAAACGTCGTTAAATTTTGAATTTTATTTGTGACCGTTTAAATTTAAATAGAACATCGTCACGAACCTTGACGTCACAATTGTTAAGGCCAAACATGTCGCGTTTATATAAAGATATATTTTTTAACAATTTTGTTTTAGAAATCATGTATGAAAACGTTTCTTCGCAATATCCATATTGATTTTGAAAATACAATTAATTTTTCTAAATCCATTTCTCATGTTTGCATTGGTATTTGTAATGTGTAATATTTCCTTATTTTACTAAAAAAAAAAATTCCTCTTTTCCTCTCTAAACTTGGTAATTTGCTATCAAATATATATAGGGAAAAGCAATAAAGTTAATGCCTTTTCAATATTTCCCTTTCTAAAATGTTATACATCTCTGTTGTAATATGTTAATTATTATTTTGATATGCAGGGCAATATTTGTAACGTACGAATGCGGCCAGTAGGCGAATAACGTGTTTTATACGTCAGTGATAGCAGCAGCAGTATGTAATCAAGTATCTATGGAGAAAATTTCTACTTTATACAAACTTGTATATTCTTTCGTTCTACATTCAATAGGAAGGTATTTCTGCTAGAAAGATTACCCACTGCACTTGGCCGTCAATTTTACCGTTCGTGTCACTGTGCAATTAAGCAGGGGTGCTCAATTAAATTACCAATCAATATTATTATTTCTAATAAAAAAACAAAAGATAAATATTTAGACACTCATGTACAATGTACAAAGTAAATTAGAAAAAGGTGATTGAACTGACCATATGTATTTAATTGATCACGAATTGACAATACTGCAGTGAGGGGTACATTAAAAGCTTTAAAAGTTTTCATGTTTAGTAATTTTCGCGATTTGATTGTAAAGAAATGTAAATTATTCGATTATTTCATTTTAAAACATTGATAGTAAATATACGAAACTGAAGAAAGACACAAGTCTTTTGAACAGTTTCGGAAAAGGGGTGGGTGCTTTCATTGTACATTTTTTTTTACCGATGCAGCTAAGGGTATAATGGTGGTGCGGATAATAGAGTAATTTGTATTTTTAATATTTTTTCATGCGAGTTTGTCACCCCTGTTTTCAACAGGTTTGTTCACTGGGGCGTCGGTTTAGAAATAGGATGCATCAATCACGACACGCGGCACGATTGCCCAGGAAAGTAAATGCCATAATCAAGTACAGTAACAGTACTTAGTACTTGCTGAACAGAGTGAAGGCTTGGCTCTCCAGTGCTGGATATACTTAACAAAGCTATGTATTAAGTGTTAACATAAGTTGTGTCTGTGTTTAATGTAAAATTAGCACCAAAAGTAAAACAAAATGGTAAAGGCATTGACATATAAATACACATAGACATGCCTTGAGCCCTCAAAAATGATGGCACTTAACTCATGCCCAAACGCTCAGTCACGCTCAATGCGTATTTAGTCTGCGTTCTTCGACCCCCAATTTTTTATTTCGATTCTAAACGTCGCGCCTGCGTCGCGCTATTGCAAAATGCCTGCTTTTGTCATAAAAGTTTGTGGAAACCTTTTGGATAAACATTGTAAAAATAATTGTGTAACTTTTCATTTGTAAAATAAATGTTCACGAGTGATTGACAAAGCATAAAACAATTAATATTCAAAAATAAATATTATTTTTTGTAAATGCCAAACTACGCCTAGTGTCATAATAGGGAAATATCATTTTTTAAAATTACAATTTAAGCAATAAGGGTCTATAAAATACTGACTGGCAAAAAAAAATATTTTTGAATTCCTGCAAAAATGTTCATTGCATTGGCCACGCCTCTAATGCGTCACGATTCATGTTTATTTTCAACATTGTTCCTGACCGTTCATATATTTTTTAAACATCGTCACAAATCTTGACGACACAATAAAAGTGTTGTTAATAAATGTTTATATTAGCTATCAAGATGTATGAACTAACTGAATAAAGCACAAATAAATAAATAAGCAACTATCAATGTCAAACATGTCACGTTTTTCTAGTGTCACATTTTTTACACAACTTCTTTTTTAAAGTAATAAATGAAAATATTTCTCGCCAATATCCATATTGATTTTGAAAATACAATTAATTATTCTTATTCCATTTTTTATATTTTTATCGGTATTCGTACTATGTGGTATTTCCCTATTGCGAGTTCTCCTTAGTTACAGAGGTGTACTAAAAGAAATACGTTTTAAAATTATAATTGTTGTGTCCTTTTGTTCTCTTCATTTGGAAAAATTTCCATAAGTTATTAAAAAAATAATAAAACAAATAAGTCAACAATGTATTCTCCTTCATTATTTTACAAGAAATTAGTCAATAATTAATAGCATCACATTAGTAAATGTTACCCAGTTAGTAAAATGGGCACTGAAACCAGCCAAAGTCAGGTCATAAGCCTTGTAAATGCTTTTACTTTCATATTCCCGTCTCAAAAAAGTTTTTCTCTCTATTGCAACAAATGTCGATCGTTAAAAATTAATCATAGGACTATCGCGTAGAATTAACGCTAACAATATAAATACAGGCATGAAAAAACTCGTCAACAATGTGAATTTACAAGTGCTTTATTATTTTATGAATGTAGGTTAGCAATCAAAAGATGTGCTGATCTTTTTTCATCTTAATGTCTACCGTCGACTGTCTAACTGCCGCGGCCGGACCGGATGCTTTAATTTCAACTTTCTTTCACTAAAAAATGAAACACTTTTGTTGCCAGCCTCTTTTCTTTGCAGCCAATAAGCGCATATTTGTAACCCCGGAGTGACCAGAAGCAGTTTTGAATATCTGACAGTTATTTTTGTACTTTTAAATCTGCGGAAAACAGTTTTTTGACGCTGAGGTATAATTAAATGAAGATGACGCTTCATATAACGTGAACATGAAATCATGCTTTAAAATTTTTAGAATGAAATATATGTGCAAAACGCGAGTAAAAAGGACTTGTTGTTTATGCCGCTTACTCTGAATTCAAAGCTGTACGTCGCGTCCTTTTGCACTGCTTAACATTTGCTTAGCGCTTACAAGAAAACACACAATTTCTTACTTAATACAAGATAGGCTCCGGAACCTATGTTGAATGGAACACAAATCGGACGCTTAGTACTGCATCAATTTTAAACATATATATTAATACTTTTTGACAAAACACGCGTATAAAAACGTTTTTTACAACATTTTCGGGATGTTCAAATGTTCGGAGACAAGGTTGAATTTCATTCAAACTAACTGGCGTCATCCGTGCTGATGGATGGAGTGGAAGGATGAACTCTTAAAAGCTCCATGATAAATAAAATTCAGGCATTTGAAATTTGGTTGTACAGGAGAATTCTGCGCATCTCTTGAGCTGATAGTGTCTCGCGGAATGGTGCTGAATGTAATAGGAAATGATCGCGAACTGTTAATCACTGTCAAAAGACAAAGCTAATTTTGGCCACATGTTCCGTGGAGGAAAATATGCCCTTCTACAGCTCATAGTAGATATGGGGCGTAAAAGAACATAGTGGCTCAGGATTTTTCGGCAGTGGTTTGGAATACCAGATGCTGCAATGCTTATCAGAATGACCAAGGATTGAGAGGAGTTTCACAACTGTAATATGTTAACTCGTAATTTTTCAATTAGGTACAGATTGCCAACGAAGATACACTGTTTCGTACAAAAGCTTTTGATTTTACTTAATAGACAAAAATTGAAGATATTAACTCTCTATTGTAATCGGGGCCCGGGGCCCTGGTTGGGTTAGTATCCATGTAACATGGCTCAACTAGGTTCTGGCAAAAAAGTTACGCTAATTCTTAAAAGGCTGTGCTAAATGTCTCATTTACATGCGGTGATGTAAAATCGTGTTACCACAAGCAAAAGACAGAATATTCTAAAATTCTTGAAAAAAAAAGACAAAGACATAGTGTAAAATAATTATTTTTACATAATTTATAATTAAATTTGTGCATGACGTAGCCAAATAAATTAAATATAAATACGTCGGTCATTTAACCAACGTGCACTCCCGCTTACTGCCAATAACCGACTGATTGAATGAATTCATTCTTTTGTTTTTGTTTCTTTCACACAAATACCGTAATCTCTCTTATACAGTAACACAGATTAATTGTGGTATTGGCATCACCTACTTTTGTATAATTATTCTTCGCACGGTAAGGATAAATATTTTTTGTATTAAAATCCAGCATATTTATACAAATGTTACTTTCCAAATTCTGTGTGAAAATGTCCATTGGAAGATTACAAAAAATACAACTTCATAATTTAAATAAACAAGAGAGATATATCAAGTCTTGTATCCTATGATTTCTATGTAGACTCGTGTTACCCCATAGCCATACATAAACGTCACAAAATTTAACTTTCAATTTGCGTAAAGTCAACTTTTAGTGATTAATTAGATTGACATTTAAAGTTTATGTTCAGATTTCAGATAACGAGGAAAAATAGTCCCACTGGAAATTTGAATGAAAATGTTTTCTTACACGCGATAAAAATTAAAGCATTTAATCAAGTTTCTCGAAAATGTAAGATTTTTTTTTTAAAAATACTTTTTTATCGTCATCATTATTCCCTTTCCGGACCTAATGGTGCATAGGGCACTGCATGAATACACCAATCGCTGTGTATCATAATCATTTTTGTTATATGAAGATACCCACACACAGGCCACGCCGTTGGGGCTTTTTTTGTGTTTATTTAATAGTTTTTTTTTGTGTTTATAACTTATTTATATCTATTGTAAAATTCAAATAAAAAAATAATACATAAATCAAGTTTTTTTTATTTTTAATCAATGTTTCATCAATGGAATCCAAAACATCTTGCATGGTGCGCAAAGGCGCTGACCATTACACCACGAGGCTGACATTATCCGAAACACCTATTCATAAAACTCGGTATTATTATTTGCCGTGTTGGGCCCTAGTGAGAGGCCACAATTCGCATCCATAATAGAGAAATATCACATACTACAAAAACCGATCAAAATATATGAAATGGATGAAGAATAATTAATTGTATTTTAAAAATCAATATGGATATTGTGGAGAAACGTTTTTATACATAAATGTAAAAAAGAAATTCAATAAAAATACGTTCGTAGAAAAACGCGACGTGTTTGGCCTTGGTTGTTGTGACGTCAAGATTCGTAATAATTTTTTAAACAAAATTCAATGACTAGGAGCAAATAAACATGAATCGTGACGTATTAGGAGCGTGGTCGAAGGAATGACCGTTTTGCGTGAATGAAAAATTACAAATTCAAAAATATCTTCTACGCTACTAATAATTTAAATATGTAAAAAAACGTTTTTTATCCCTATTTAAAATATCATAGCGATGACAATACGATACATAAAAAAAAAACGTTTTTTTTAGTTTGATCGTCTATTTTTTATTTATTTTTAAAAAACGCACAAAAATTAAAATCCAAATTATTACGTCCTACTGAACTGCATATAATGCATATCAGCAGGTGCTTATAGTTAAGTTCTAATATATATATATATATAATCTTATCTTTTAAATTCTATAACATATAAAAACTTTTATTACTATGAAAAAAAAAAAATATATGTATTCCCATGTGCATCGAAAATATGTAACACGTTGAAAAATAAAAATTGGTCCAAATAAAAAAGAAAAACACAAAAAAATTTCAATATAAAAACCACGTTCTAAAAGCCCGATATTCAGCATACGTCTTCTTGAGCCTGATAAGTTTTTTATTTTTTTACATATGGGAGCATATTATACATTTTTGATATATTGTACTCTAGTGTTCTTTTCCCGTATTCATAATTGAATTTAGGGAGAGCTAGTCCATCTGCACTAGTGAACCGAGTATTATATACACGCTCCAATTTATTTCTATATTCAGATAAAGACGCATGCTGAGAAACCAGCTTGGACCATAAAAAAGCTCCAACTGATAAAATATTTATGGATTTATACAATAAGGATATTGGAATATCGTGTCGCCGACAGTACATTTTTTTTAAAATGAACAATTTGATCAGTGAATTTTGTAAGTTCTGAACGAGGTTTATTTATTTTATTTTATTTCATTTAGAAAACATACAGTCATACAAAATAAGTATTAAAAACAACAATTTTTTAACATAAAAAGACCAATTAAGTTTTCATAAATTAAAAAGAAATAAACATTAAATATGACAAAAAAATAAATAAGAATTTCAAGTGAGAAAAGAATAATTGTTGACATTTGAGTATTCCATGGAGGTAATAAATAAAAAT
Source organism: Micrasema longulum (assembly GCF_059751315.1). Taxonomy (NCBI): domain Eukaryota; kingdom Metazoa; phylum Arthropoda; class Insecta; order Trichoptera; family Brachycentridae; genus Micrasema; species Micrasema longulum. The sequence continues at coordinate 190,152 of NW_028277864.1, read as the reverse complement.
ACAGAATGTACACTCCGCGCCATCCACGCACACACATGAACGCACATATAAAACATACACAAACATATACATTACATGCGGCACATATACATAGCATAAACCACTCAAGATGCACATTCAGCAACTATCCCAAATAATCGACCCCATGAAGAAATTTTCTATACAAATGCAACGTGCAGTTAAAAAAGTATGTTTATGTTTGTATTTCTGGAAAAAGCCCATGAAGTTATAGCGTATCTTATAATTGATTCTAAAAGTGAAAACAAATTATTATTAATGAATAAAAAAAACCATTTAATTCCTCCTTCACTTATTTAGGGTTAAGTTACTCTTAATACGTTCTGTTTCCATCCTCTCACCTTTTACTTTATTACTTACTATGATACTTAAGTAAAAAAATAGCCCATAAAGAAAGCAAGTGTTATTTTTTATTGTTGATTTCTCTCATCAGGTGAGAAGGGAACTTCAAATGACACCTACTTTTTACCTTTAACGATTTATTATGCATTGTACTCGAAGAGATTACTAGTCTTCACTCTTATGTACCAATATTTAGTAGAGAATTGTATTCCATTGCGTAACTGACTGCAAACTATCTACGTAAGCCTACCAATTAACAAAATGATTCGCCTACAGTCTGTATTCTTTTTATATTTATTTACAATTTTAAAAAACCCGTTAGGGTTACATTAGAAATTTAATATTGTCTAGTCATTTTATGTCTCGTCTAGTCTAGTTAGTTCAGTCATCGTGTGCTTTTTCAGATTTATTTTAAATTTGTCTCCAGTAAAAGTTTTCAAGTAGTAAGGTAGGTCGTTGTAGTGTTTAAGTCCATTATGTAGTATTTTTGACTGTCCTGTGTTTGTCTTTGCTTTTTCAATATGATAGTGTTGTTGTTGTTTGGTGTTATATTTGTGTATGTCAGCATTTTTGACTAATATTATGTCGTCGTTCACTATGTTTCCCAGTGTTATTTTGTGCACAATTTTTAAGGTCTCAATTTTAGTCAAGTAGTTTATGTCAAACTGGTGTGTTTTTTTGTACAGTTCAGTCGTAGAGGTCAGGTAGGGTAGGTTGTATGTTAGTTTAAGAATTTTATTTTGTTGTCTTTGTATTAAACGCTGTGGCGGGATTTATTTTGGAAATTTTAACCTTAGTCATATTACTCCACCATTTCAGAGGGTGCAAACTTCTTTGAAATAATTCATTTTATTTATTCAATACGGAAAGTCTGTATAAAATATTTAAGGTTCATACTTTATAAAATAAATTCTATTTTACAAAAATATAAAAAAGAAAAAATAAAAGAATTTGAAATGAATAAGTCACTCAGATACCAACATAATATTGAAATACCTAAATTCCACACAAGTCATGGTCAAAAGTGCTTTGTTTTCAAAGGTGTAAAACATTATAATAATCAACCTAATGAACTAAAAACTATTAAAAATAATATATCAATATATAAATTTAAAGTTGATCTAAAGAAATATTTTGAACTCGTGTAAAAACAACATTAAATTTTAATTAGTATGAATGTATTATTGTTTTATGTTTTTTCTTTATATATCATATGTTTTTATTTTTCTTTTTTATGTACTCGTATTTAAAATTAAATAAACTCTTATAAATAAACAACTAAAACAGTGTAAGTCACTCTCCAAGCACAAGAGTTAGTCTCTTTTTTTGGAGAAATACAGTGATAACATTTACTAGATGTGTAAAAGTAGGTAGGTTTAGAATTTTACAAAAACGTGTACTTTTTATGAAATTTATGAATAAAAAATAAAAAATAAATTATTAAGAAACCATTAACATTTAATGCGGAAATTTTATATAAATTATTTTAAGCTCATACAGTAGACACTATTTATAAAATAAATTCCATTAAACAGATTTATAAAGAAGAAAATATAAATGAATTTGAGATAAATAAGTCACTCAGACGCCAAAATAATATTAAAATCCCTAAATTCCACACAAGTCATGGTCAAAAAAGATTTGTCTTAAAAGGTGTCAAAAAAACAATAATCTCCCCAACAAACTAAAAACTAATATATCAATGAAAAAATTCAAAGTAAATTTAAATTAATTTTTTGAACAAGTGTAAAAACTGCATTCAATTTTAATTAGTGTAAATGTATTATTATTTTCTGTTTTTATTTTTTTATCCTAAAAGTTTGTATTATTTTGCTCATGTACTCGTATATTCAAAATTATATAAAAATCCAATAAATAAATAACTACAATAGTGTAAGTCACTTTCCAAGCACAAGAGTTAGACTCTTTTTTTGGAGAGTGATAACATTTACTAGATGTATAAAAGTAGATTTTAAAATTTTAAAAAACCTGTACCGTTTATGAAATATATTGATTAATAAAAGTTAAATAAAAAATTAACACGGCACGCCCAATAAAAATAGGGAAATATCACTTTTATACATTTTTAAAGTAATAAGAGTCTGTGAAATACTGTCCAGTAAAAAATATTATTTTTGCCACTTAGTAGCATAAAAAATATTTTTAAATTTGGTAAATTAAATTTTGAATTCCCACAAAAACAGTAATTCCATTGGCCACGCCCCTAATACGTCACGATTTATGTTAATTTTTTAACTTTGTTCCAAACCATTAATTTTTTTACAGAACGTCGTACGAATCTTGAGGTCACAACTATCAATGCCAAACATGTCGCGTTTTTCTAGTGACAGTTTTTTAATATTTTGTTTTTTAAAGTTATATATGAAAACATTTCTCCACAATATCCATACTGATTTTGAAAATACATCAATTGTCCATTTCATATATTTTGTATTCGTAATACGTGATATTTCAGTATTACATACGAACTCTTAAAAAACTAAACTAACTAACTAACTAACCATCACGCCATTTCCCCAGAGGGGTAGGCAGAGAGGATAGAACGCCACACCACTCTGTCCTGGCACACTTCCTTTGCTTCCTTCACATTCATACATCTTCTCATGCACGCACGTCGATTATTCCGACTTTTCACATGACCACTTTCAAGAATTTGTTGTACTTGATCATGCCATGTCTTTCTCGGCCTTCCTCGACTTCTACAACCAGACACATTCGCATCATAAATCTTTTTAGCCGTTCTTTCATCATTCATTCGCTCCACATGACCGAACCATCGCAAAAGACCTTTCTTAATTTTGTCGATAATGCTTAACTCAGCCTTGCATTCTGCTCTAATTTCGACATTAGGGCACCTATCATACATTGTTTTTCCGCACATTCGCCTGAGGGATCGCATTTCAACAGCATTCAGTCTACTTTCGTCCCTTTTTTTCCAACTCCATGCTTCGCTTCCATACATTAGGGTTGGTACCAGAACTCCATTATGAACTGCTAATTTAGCCTCTTGCGATAGACACTTATTTGCTACGACAGACTTTAAGGCACCATTAACTCTGTTACCGGCACTAACCCTCCTTTCAATATCCTTGTCCATATTTCCATCTCTAGTAAACATACTACCCAGATATAGAAATTCTTCGACCTGTTTCAAACTATCTCCATTTACTACAATCTTACATTCAGTCATAGTTACATTTCTTTCAAAGACCATGACGTTCGACTTTTGCACATTCATTAGCAAATCACTCTCCTTGCACACTTCGTAAACCTTTGTAACCAAGGATTGCAGTTCCTCTTTGCTGTCAGCTAGGAGGACTGCGTCATCGGCGTATAGAAGGCAACTGACAGTTAGATTACTCATTTTCGCTCCCACATCCATACTTTTCAATTCTTTCATACATTTATCCATGTATATGTTGAATAACCACGGTGACATTACACATCCCTGTTTGACTCCTTTAGGGATGTCAAACCAGGAAGTTAATGACCCATTTACCCTTACACACGCTACACTATCTTTGTACAAGGAAGCAATAGCGCGGACAAGGTTGTCACTCACTCCATACTCCGATAGAACCATCCATAATTTTTTCCTATCAACTCGATCAAATGCTTTTTGCAAATCAACAAAAGCGCAAAAAAGCTTCTGGTTTTTCGCCAAAAACTTTTCTGTCATATTGCGTAATGCAAATATTTGATCCATACATCCTCTACCGTTCATAAATCCACTCTGTACATCCCATACTTTCTCCTTGGTCCTTTTCTTAAAAAACTGTGGTAAATAATTCCTTTGCGCGCGGCAAGCGACAAACAAAAGTCGGAATATTCTAAAGTTCAGACATTTGAAGAAAAAACCACGGAGACATATTGTTTAATAACTATTTTTCCAAAATTTATAAAACATATATCTATTTTTACTTTATTTTTGTTAGAAAATGTTTTCGGCTCATATATTTTTGTTTTAAATGTTGTATAAAATCATAAGAGTCTGTATAATTTATTTTATTTTATTCAAAATATATTTATGTTACATTAATTGAGGCACAAATTCCAACTCTATGGAACCAGAATTCTGTGTTGAGTTGGGACGAATATATAAATATTAAAAAAAAACAAACTTTTTACCATATATTTTATACATAACAAAAACATCATTGAAAAATACATGGCATATCAACATATAAAATAACATACAATGGAAAAACTTAATTACCTAAAATATGTCCGTGTACTTGTAATTTTCTCAAACTGAACTCTTTGGGTAGGTAGGAAGAAATTGCCTTAAGGCAATATGCGTACCCTTATATCTATATAAATTGTTAAATAAATTAATATAGAGTTTTATTTATTAATAAATCTAGTATTTGTGAAAAAATACTATTTATTTTTATATAAATATATACTACGGTGATGGTAAAGGTAAAAGTGTATGTTAGTATTTGCATATTAGTAAAGAGTGTCCTGACGAAGTGACGGATACGTCTCGAAACTGGTAGACATAAAAAGTCCGTAATTGGTTGTATACATTTATATATGTATAAACTTATATGTTTATATTTGATATGTAATATATTTTCTTTACTAAATTTGTATACTTTGTGGAAACCTGTTACTAGTTCTGAGTTTATACACTATATCTGTTTGTTTACTATAAATATGTATTTAGAACTATCGATTTCCCCACAGATATATTAATTATCTATTCAGTGGATATCCCAAATAAAATAAAATAAAATACTAATATATACTAGCATAACTTAAATCTCATATTATTAAAGTAAAGATCATAAATTCATAATGGGTATCCGTAGGGTTTTAATAATTCATTATACTTTTCGATGGGAGGGAGAGGTTTGAACCCCCTAAATCCCCTTCTTAAATACGTCTTTGCATCTGCATATATTTGCACATACCCAAAATGTTACGCTTCTATTACGATAAGTTTTATACTCATTTTATGTGTTTGAATTCAGATAAAATATAAACGCTTATCACAAAATTTTGCTATCTTGTTCATGCGAATGCCTACCGTTCTTGATAAGAGAAAATCCTAATAAAAGGTTTATATTTTTACTGTAAATATTACATATAAATGTTTGCATTACGCAATTTTAAGATTGCAGTAGTTCATGCCGGGACGGGAAAATAATATATTTCATCCTCATCATACAGCAGGGGCGAACCGTGTATAGAAGCGATTATGCGCAGCTTACCATTATATTTGACTAACTATAATAATGTTTTATTGTAACTTTATTTACAGAAATTTTGAATGTATTAACCCTAGTGCTGGTTTTTTCTCCTAGATTAAACTTGCCGATTACACAAATTATTTGAAGATTCTTGATTTAGAAAACAGTATTTCGAACATTGTTTCTTAAGGACTATTTTTCTTTGAGATGGTACTTTTGGCGTAAGACCGTAATTACTTTCATGCGTCATATTGCAGGACATATAGCGCTCCACGCGGCCGTTTTTAGCACTATTAATTACTAGAACATTCGGCCAGTTGACATTTCAATTGAATACCTAATATCGACTGAATTCATAGTGGAATTATTTATTTATTTTTAATGAATTATATATTAAAAGAATGGATAATATATCCATATCTAGTGAGTAGTAAGTGTCACTGCATTTACGAAAAGTAAAAATTTCAGTATGCATAATTACACGATCAAAGATAATTATGTATCACGATGCAGCAAGATAATGGACTTAGGAGTTATTATCTAAAGTATGATACATTTCTGTTTGGGTCTAATATAAACTATGTTAACAATATTTTGAGTTTATAATAGATATTACTACGGCGCCAATCATATGACGTAAAAATGGGCGGAGCCACGAGGAACGCGGCGACCGGCATGAAACCGAAGGTAAATTACTCGGACAGCACTCGGATTCAGTACTTCTTTGCGATAGGACGTGTATTACTGATTTTTATTACAGTAATCAATTAGGCGATCAAGATCTTCTTGGATATTCCCGGTCTTGTTCGTCTTTGTGTTACATGAAACCATATAAATTAGACAATTTCTGGGCAATCAAATACAGAGTAGACTATTTTATTCGGTAATATTAAACCCAACATTTCTCTTCGAGCAGTACGAAGGTAGTTTTAGTTCTGCTTGTAATTCTATATAGTTAATAATATATATAAGATATAAAACTTGCAGTTAAAAGGTCTTAGAAATTGAACGTAGTTATGCAGAAAGCAGCCAGTCCACAATTTTGAAAAATTGCGATATTAATGTCATCGGGTACAGTGAGGTCAATTCTATGTTCTGCTAAAAACAGACAGATCGCTTTTATACAATAAAAAAATGTATTAATCACCTTCTGAAAATGGTGTCGATCACTAAAACGGCATTTCTTAATTTGCTGAAAACACCCACAGCACTAGAAAAATCTTACGGTACTTTAAAAATAATCAAAACTGGTCAAATACATGGTTAAATCATTTTTTGGAATTAAAAAAAAAACTAATGTATGCATTGTTTATCATTTGTTAAAGTCAAAAACATTTTAACTGCTGTGTCGATTTGATTATTCACTGTTTTCACAAAAGTGTTATTATCTCATTTTCACTTTTCCATAGCTGGCTGCTTTCTACATAACTACGTTTAATTAATGTTCTGTTTATTGATTCAAGAAGTTTATTATTTGTTTTGTAATAAGTACATATTATATACAATACTCCGCTTTTTTTTTATTTTTTTATTTATTGGGGATATCAACAGTAATACATGTAATAAAAATATAACAAATAACATATACAGAGAATAAAACCAATGACAGATATCCACAGAAATACATTAAATACACGTACAATACATACTAGTGCGTTTGTGTGAGTGTAAGTGAGTGAGAGGGTGTGTGTGTGGGTGTTATATTGGAAAGAGGGTGTCAGGTATCGAAAATATAAATATATATATAATATTAAGAATTAGAGATAAAATTTAATAAAATAAAACTTTATTATTGAAACTAAGTATAAGACAAAAAAATATGTTTTAAGACGCGCATTTTAAATGTCAGTTTTTTACAATCAAATGGATCAATAAGGGGAAAGTTCAAATTATATTCACTAGCAAAACGTATAAGTGGAGAGTTCTGGGCATAGTTCGTACGAACTGCTGGCACATGAAATAGAGACGACAAACAAATGCAGTGTAAAGAATTTAAGGAGTTTGTAAGCCTTTAAATTTTTGAACATTCTTAGAAAGCCAAATTTTTTTACTAGGTTTGTACATATTTTACTTCTAAATATTATAATTATATCTGCATTACGACACATTCGTATTTTATTTTTCAAATATCAGTGTAGTTAATTAATAATTACTATAAATACGCTCACCGAGGCTGTGTTTGATCAAAAATTCAAACACTCTTATCGTATTTGCCAAACACCAGATTTGTACATAATATAACATGAATGCGTAATGAGTAAGATTACCGCTACCAGAAATTGAATTTCGACAAACACGTACGAAAAAAAATTAAATATTTTAATGAAAACAAACAACTTTGAACGACGTCACTAGTTCATATGAATCAACTAATCATAAAAGAGTTGTGGAAGACTTCCGGTTTAATGTAAGTCAACAGATTAATCGACAGAATTGACCGAGAAGAAGCGGAAGAGAACTTGATACGATACATAAAAAATTGGGGTAGTTTAATGGTCTATTAACAATTTTTTTTTTAAACCACTGAACTTCTTCATTGTGTGGGGTTCTACTTTTAAATGTTGGAAAAACTCATTGACTTGAACTAGTGACATCGCGGGCGGTGTAATTTCGAAGATTCGGGGGGGATTTTAAAAATTGAGTAGAGGTTGCCATGTTTGCAACAAACCCGACAATTTAAAAGTCAAGTTCTTACAAATAAAGCCGTATTTCTAACTGACAATGTAAAAAATTGTATTCTAAATAAGTTTCAATTGATATCTCACTTTTTTTAGATTTTGGATTTTGCCGGGTTTGCAAGTAGTAATTTATGTTCGGTATACCACGAAGTACTATTTATCGATCAGCATAGAACAAACTATGGCTTTAATTCTACAATGACTCATCTTTGTCGTATTGTTAACTCAAAACAGGATCTGGACTTTCTTGGATAATGTTTACAGTGATATAAACGAGCACTAAATAAATAGTCCAGATCTTATCTTGATGTCCCTTATGTTTGTCAATGATTCTTTTCTTCTTTAAAAAATGTTTTAAACTCTTCTTATATTGTAATATTCAAACCCTATAAATTGTATAAATGAACAATGTCCGTTAGTGAATAAATAAATATTTATAAAAAAAAAATACATGTAAAACAAACTCCCTCTCTGAACACGAGTTTTCATTATATTTGTGAGGTAGAAACATTATTATTAATTATGTATGTATAAACCATTTGTAATTTTATAACGAATCCAATTGTTTTCAATAAATAAAAAAATATTTAATTAAATAAATTTATCAACAATATTTTGAGTTTGTCCAAATTTTTGTAGACAAGGACTGGATTCAACTCCCTGGGGAGCTGTTTATATTAACATATTACAACAGGGATGAAGAACATTTAAGAGAAGGTAATATAGAAGTCTAGGCATCTACAGGGCTTATGACCTATCAATGGCTGGTTTAAGTGGCCACTTTACACACTGTGTAACATTCACCATTCTGCCCATATTTAAAAATCTATATTCCTTCAATTCTTTCATTTGTTGATGTTTGTCAATATAAAGAGCTGACACCTTTATTTATGCGGGGGAGATTCATCAAATTGAATTATTTCACCTACATACTAGGCAACGACTAAAAATGTTATTTTTTTAATTTCTATACTTCTTCATGGACCAGGTAATTTATCAGCAATATTTTGAGTTTGTCAAAATTTTTGTAGACAAGGACTGGATTCAACTCCCTGGGGAGCTGTTTATATTAACATATTACAACAGAGATGAGAACATTTAAGATAAGGTAATATAGAAGTCTAGGCATCTACAGGGCTAGCTCATCAAAAGGTTTCGGCTCTTTAACTTCACAAACATCAACAGATGAAAGAATGGAAGAATATAGATGTTTAAATATGGGCAGAATGGTGAATGTTACACAGTGTGTAAAATGGCCACTTAAACCAACTATTGACAGATCATAAACCCTGTAGATGCCTAGACTTCTATATTACCTTCTCTTAAATGTTCTTTATCTCAGTTGTAATATGTTTCTAAGAATGTTCAAAATCTTTGAAGGCATCCAAACTTAAAATGTTTTTGACTTTAACAAATGATAAACAATGCATACATTAGTTTTTTTTTAATTCCAAAAAATGATTTAACCATGTATTTGACCGGTTTTGATTATTTTTAAAGTACCGTAAGATTTTTCTAGTGCTGTGGGTCTTTTCAGCTAATTAATAAATGCCGTTTTAGTGATCGACATAATTTTCAGAAGGTGATTAATACAGTTTTTTGTATGAAAGTGGTCTGGCTGTTTTTAGCAGACCATTGAATCGACCTCACTGTACCCGATGACATTAATATTGCAATTTTTCAAAATTGTGGACTGGCTGCTTTCTGCATAACTACGTTCAATTTCTTAACACCTATTGACAGATCATAAACCCTGTAGGCGGCCTCCGTGGTGTAGTGGTCAAGACGCTTGACTCACGCACGGAAGGTTCCGGGTTCGATTCCCGGTGAGAACACAAAAATTTAAAAAAATGTGATTTTTCTCAAGCCTGGGTGCTCTGTGATGTAATTCACCACTGTAATTAGGCCTCCTGGCCTGTTGTGGTGCAAAAAAAAAAAAAAAATGTAAAAAAAAAAAAATGTAGATGCCTAGACTTCTATATTACCTTCTCTTAAATGTTCTTTATCTCTGTTGTAATATGTTAAAATAAATTTATCATGAGAATTTTTTTTCATGCATTCCCATAAGCAAGTTTCGTTTTCTCATACAAATAATGTCCTATTATTTCCATGTGTTATAAAGAACATGTTCTTAGAATACTCTCCCACTTGGAGATGAGCGTGATACGAAATATCGCGTTGATGATTTAAGCGATTTAAACGTATCACGTTTTGGCGTCAAAGCGGATATTTTCAATTTCTCTCACGACGCTGTGAGACTCTAGTTTTTATAGGGGCTTTGAAGTTTGACAAGTCGGTATAGGGCGTCTGCGATATGAAACAATACAAACGATGTGTTAGAAAACTATTCAAAGATATTAAAAATACAAACGTGCGTATTAATTCATTCATATCGTCATATATATTTTACTATTTTTTAAATCTATCGTATTCTTCCAGTAGCCTTAATTTAATTTTAAAATAAAATGGCAACCTTCACACAGGCCATGCCTTTATGTTTTTTTTTGTATTTTTAACTTATGCATACCTATTGTAAAATAAAATTGAAAAAATATAATCATAAGTTTTTTTAGGTTATGTCGTTGCATGTTAGTGTCGTGACGAAGAGACGGGTACGTCCCGAAACCGGTAGACATGTAAAAGTCGGTAAGTAGTTAAACGCAATTATTGATAAAAATTTAACCTACATTAATTTGCCTAAAGTGTATTGTTAAATAAAATTTTTTTTGAGTGACGTGATTAAGAACAACAAATTAAACACTAACTGTTTTCCTAAGAATAGGTTACCTAGTTGAGGAGGGATCAAAGTAAATTGTATAGTAATCCAATGATTTATCAAATAGAAAAAAACTTACCCAATTTAATTAGCTATGAAATAATAGTGTTTCGATTGGAACGCCACTTACCTGAAACAAAAATACATAAATTTAAATAAATATTTTAAATATCCTAAACTTTTTTGCTCACACAAATTTAAAATACACATTTGGTCATGATATTCACAATTACAATACGCGTTACTCAGGGATTCTTCATGTGTCTAAGTTTCGCTCAACAAAGTTTGGCAGTAGGTCCTTGGAAAATATTGGCCATTCCGAATATAATAAATTGCCCAATGAGCTAAAACACGAAAAATGGAATAAAAAATCCAGAAGTATCGCAATTAAAAAAATATTACTTAAATCTTTTTGATGGTTATTAATGTAATTTATAGAGATGGTGTAAAGTACTGTGTTTTGTGTTTCTTAAATAATGTTTTCTTACTATTTTGGATGTATTAAATATGGATAATATTATGGATTGTAAGAAAAATGTTTTTTTTTTTTATGTATGGTTCCAAATAAGTTTCTTTAATAACTCCTGGGAGTATAATATGTACTTTTTGTTTTATATTTTTTAATAACAATAAAAAAAATTAGATAAATACATTTAAAGTACAATTATTTTTATTAATTTCTAGTTAAAAACCTGTACAAATAAAACAAAATGTTGTAACTTATTGAATTATAAATAATATTTTATCGTTCTAGTGACGAGGGAACACTTCGAACTAAAGATGCCACAAAAAGAGATTTGTCCGAATATTCGGTATTGGGCCACGCTCTCGGCCGAAGCGCAGAATGCTCAGCAAAATATGTGTGCATTTTAGGCGTGACAGCTGGACCTGTCCCATTGCGGTGCGTGCGGGGGTGACGGGGCGGGCGTATTTGTTTCATTTGCGAGTAGATCATGACGAGATGTGCGTTATTTCTTCATTATTACATCGCATTGCGTTACTGATAGTCCTCATTACTAATAATTATTAGTAATATTGATAATGTCGATAGGGTTGTGGTCCCGAGGCTAGGGTCTTGGACACGGCTCGAATGAACGTAGTTATGCAGAAAAAAGAACAGAAAATAAACCAGTCCACATTTTTTGAAAAATATTAGTGTTATCGGGTGTAGTAGAGTCAATTCTTTGTTTTTCTAAAAACAACCAAGCTGTTTTCGTACAAAAAACTGTAATAATCACCTTCTGAAAATAGTGTTGATCACAAAAACGACATTTCTCAATTTGCAGAAAACACCCACAAGATAAGATAGATGCTGATGGAAAGATTAATACCTCCAGAAATCTAGTTCTCTTAAATAAATGAAAGTGGATAATTCATAATTATTTTCATTTTACGAGATAAAAAGCATGTTTTTTAAAGCATGTTTTGTTATCACCTCACATTCAATGTTTGAATGACGTATCATTCGATATTATATCTGTCTGTTTTCTGTAAAATGCGTATTGTGTAGTCAAACAGACTTAAAAAATTAACGAAATTCCTTCAACACAAAATTAAGTCATTTTTAAAGTCATCATAAGAAATTCATTAAGTGATTCTTTACATTTAAGTTCTCTGATATAAATAAAAAATAGCATTTTCGAGACATAATGACACAACATACGTCAGAGTTTTACTAGGGCTATCTGTTTTCTGCAAAATGTACAGCTTAGGTTGTGTAGTCAGTCAGACATTAAAAATCATTGAAACTGGTCAAACATACAATTAAATTAATTCTTTTTATATGAAAAAAACTTATGTATGCATTATTTATCATGTATCAAAGAAAAAAACATTGAATCTGTTGTTATGGTTTGATTATTTACTCTTTTCACAAAAGTGCTATTATCTCAGATTCACTTTTCTATGGCTGGCTGCTTTCTGAATAAATAAGTTCAAATGTCCGTGGTTCGAATCCCACTCTACCCCAACTTGATTCCTATTTTCTTATAGTGAGTTATTTACAACTTGTTTAAAATGGCCTTTAAAATGAAATATTTTGGTAAATCGTAAGAACGCAAATATTTATTTCTAGTTTTAAAAAAAAGTAATTGTTCATTGTACATTATGGCACCATTTGATGAAAAATCACCTATTTGGGAACATTATGAGATTTGTAGTGAAGATAATAAACTAGCTGTGTGTTTGTTGCGTAACAAAAAGATCTTGAAAGGTATTATTTATGAGGAAAAGTGCAATCGTTTACTATCAACAAAGGCTAAAAAAAATAGTTTTCATTAATCACATCTTACCACTAACAGATACTAATAAATTGTGATCAAAATAGATACGGGGAATACGTGTGTTTTTTTTTTCATGATTTGGTATTGGGAATTCGGCCAAATACTGCGAACTGCGAACTGCGAACTGCGAACTGCGAATATTGAAAAAAGTCACTGAATAGATCAAATAGTAGCCGAATATTCGTGGTATCTATACTTTGAACCCCACTCTTCAAGGATTTTGGTTCACTTACAGAATTGTAATATCATTCGCCCTGACACAAAAGAAAAAAAAACATAATCCGGCGCTACATTTTATAATTTATCTGTGGATTATCTCAGGCATTTGCTGTAGCATAAATTAAACTAAAATTGAAGGGAAATTCTATAAAATTATAAAATGAAATGGTACAGGATGAATTGGCAGTAATCCTTCTAGTAATAAAATAAACACGAATTGATTGCATTATGTAAATGTCCACTAATAAATGAGCTAACTCGTCTTGCACTAACATTTAATATTATATATGTATCTTGTACAACGTTATTTTACATTAAATAAGCAATCTTCCGGCGTATAACGACCTTATTAAATTGAAGGTAAATAAATATATGGGACCTCCGTACGGTAGTTGTTAAAACGGTTGACTCATGCACGGAAGCTTCCGGGTTCGATTCCCGGCGAAAACACAAAAATGAAAATAAGATTTCCATCAAGCCTCGGTGTTTTGTGTTACGTATAATTAGGCTTTCTGCCCTGCTGTGGTGAAAAAAATAATATTTTAAAACTGCTTCAGTATTTTTGATTAAATATTTATTTATGCTTTATTAAGTTAGTTCATAACATCTTAAGAACGAATATAAACTTTTAATAATATTACAATTATTTTTATCAAAATTTCTCAATAACCTATTTTTTCAAATTAATTTGAAATATTTAGATTTTATCTATTTCCTTTATTTCTTCAGGTAACTCATTGTACAGCTTCAATCCCTTGTACAATGAGTTTTGAGATTCTGTTTTTTTCCTCATTGGTAATCTTTTTTTTTTTTACCCCTTGTTTCATATGTATGACATTGTTGGATAAATTTTATTATTGTTTTCATTTCATTCATCCCCTTAATTATTTTATGTATAAAAATTGCTACATTATATTTAATTTGTTGCTTTGCTGTGAGCAAGCCAATTTCTTTGCATTATATATGCATATTATTAAATGTTAATGCCTGTCAATATTCCGGCTTCTCCTGTATGAGTTTTCACCAACAGATCCGCACACTATAGTCAGAGAAATTAGAAGGAACATACCTTTAGCAGTTCATACAAGCCTTGTGCATAATAAGCAAGGCAAAAGATAGGCAACTCCTTTATTTAAAAAAAAAAAAAATATTAAAACATCAAACTTTTGAGTTTTGAGAGTAAGTGCCTGAGAAAAAAATTAGGCATAAGGTGGTTCGATTTAATAACTAATATTGAAGACCGAACACTAACACATCAGCCTCTCATAACGAAGGGCAAACCTATTGAGGGGCGTCGGTGGACCTGGCTTAGACATGAGCTGCGTATGCCTCAGGAAAGCCTTAAGGCACCAGTCCGGTAAAATCCACGAAAAATAAGGAAATCATACGATTTAGCCATTTTAAAACAAATGTTTTTTTTTTTAAATTGCGCTACAAGAAAAAATTTCAAAAAATAAGAAAACATAAATTAGATCAAAATAATACATTTTAAACTTTAGGGCCACGATTCTCATATAAAGACTAATACCCGTATGCAGAGACAAACCTTAAGGTGAGGAAAGTACATTCTATTGTCTTCACCTTCGGGTTATTCTCTGCATTTGAAGTTAGAATGTACTTTCCTCACCTTAAGTTTTGTCTGGTGAGGAAAGTACATTCTATTGTAAGGTGAGGAAAGTACATTCTATTGTCTTCACCTTCGTGTTATTCTCTGCATTTGAAATTAGAATATTTTTTCCTCACCTTAAGTTTTGTCTCTGTATACGGGTATAAGTATTGAACTAAAATATAAAAAAATGGTTTAAAGATAATAGATGGAAAATGAAGATAGGGGAAGCAAAATCTGAATTTTTGTTTTTGAAAAGAAAAACAAGCATTTTAAATCACATAAATTTTTGTGACTTTTTCCTTTATTTCTACGTAAAATTATGCCTTCGGCAATACTAAAAAAAAAACAATCAATGAAATATTTTAGTTGAAACTTTATATCATAGAAATATTTTCTTTTTTTTTTAAGAAGATTATTCTAGTTGTAATATTCAATTTTTAACAATGTCTTATTTATGTTTTTATTTTCATACCGGTACCGGTAAAAGCCAGTATGAAGGTAATAAAAACCTAAATAAAATATTGTTTGGAAGTGAATATTATGTACAACTAGAATTATTTTCTTAAAAAAAAAAAAACTTAAATATCAATGAATTTATTAAGGCGTTTTAGGCTGTGCCAGCTTCAAGCCATAATAATTAACAATAAAAGATAGATGGAAAAATTTATTGAATTAAATTATAATGGCATGTGATGCTATAGAATAACAATGCAGAAAAACTAAGTCTAAGTAATAAATAGTAAAATTCCAAAGAAGACAATATAAAAAAAAAATCAGATATAAATATCAAAATACAAACTACACAAATTTATATTCATACATAATAAAATATACTATACTTGTACTATACGACATTTCTTAGGCATCCAGATGTTTACTAACTGAGATGGATATGTTCTCATCATCACTATGGCAGCATCATCTGCATGGCATGTGATGTTAATGACCTTATCTCCCTTAGTAGATTCACTACTTTTTTTTGATTCTTAAAAGCGTTTTTTTATATATATTTATTCTGCTTGTGTAAGAAAAGGTTTTAGGTGTATATATTGTTGTTGTATATTTAGTTATAAAGGTGCTAAACTTGCTTTGTTTCTTTGTTGTTCTCAAAATGTGTTATTTTCTAAATGCTAATATTATTTATGTCTCAAATTAAATTGTTGTAACTCCTGGAAATGTAATTCAACGCATTATACTTGTAAAATACGTGTTTTATGATTTATAAAAAAAAAAAAAAAAATACATTTCATTGAAATCAATAGAAAAAAATATATAAAAACATAATTGACATGATAGTTGAGATATGGTTTCTATCAACTCACTCTATACTATAGTAAGAAATGATAGTAATAAATAATATGCCAAATTATAGTGAGTACTAAATTAAATAATGCAACAAAAAAAATAGTGAGAAAACATACAAATATCAAGTTATATATTAGCAAATAAAAGCATGGAAGGAAAGCAGATTAGTCAATTTCCGTGAATCTCGAACATTAAAAAGATTGACAATCTCGTCTCTATGTTCATATTTGCCGGTAGGCATAGAAAAGACGCATTTAGTAATCTGTATAGAGTTTGTATTCCTTAGAAATAATTAAGTTAATTTCACTGTTCCTGGCCAGTTTTGATTGGAGCTCTTCTGCAGTTCCCTATACACCACTGTATGTGGATAGGGAAATGTTTATGATGCGAAATTAAAACAAGTTATATCACAAAGTAAATGGCGAAACAATAGGCAGTGTGATTCATTAAATTACATATTTATAATGCAGGCGAGGTGTATCTTTTTAAAACGTAGTTAGAAGTCACAACGCGTGCACAAAATTGGTTTCCTTGTTTAAAGCAAGAAAATAACTTGAACTTTTTAAGGTGGTTCTCACTTAGAAAATTTATATTGGATGTGTACAAACTTTGTTATGCAAAGTTAAGGAAATCTAGAAAAAACAGCAAAAACTGATTCTGCATCTACAAGATGCGATCTTTGTTTGCATTATTACGTGATGCTGTTTTATTATTCGTTTATTGACGCATATGAATGTTGATAACTCGAATGTGATTGTTTGTGAAAGAAATGAAAGTATCACTAAATGTAGGATTACTGTTAAACGTAAGTACGCGACCTAGAACAAATGGTAACATCTTAATTTCAAAATTAAAAAAAACTACAGCACAACATCATTATCATTTGGTCAAAGGAATCAAGTAAACTTTGCTCCAAGATTATATAACAATATATGGTCGAACAATAAGGAGAGGTCTCAGCAAAATGTCCGTACTAGGTTTTCCCAGAGCATGAATTATGTCCTACCCAAAACCCTTACGACTTTTGCTCAGAGAAATCTCTCATTTATCGCACTGAGAGTGTTGAACATTTTGGAAGAGCGTATTAAGCTTTCAAGGACAAAAACTATTTCGAAGAAAGGAGTTAAAGACTGGATTTTCCTTAGTGGGAGGGATTTGAGTAGGAAACTCCTTGATGATTTTCCGAATGTTTGAGTTTACTGTTTACCATATTGTTAGGCCATGTTTTCAAAAAAAATATTTTTTATGTTTCTGATCCTATATGTGTGGTGATATACTCGTGCATCTGTATCAACTAATTGCTCGTCCCATCTCAACACAGGACTCTTAGTCCCATGGAGTTGAGACTTATATCTCAAGTAATGTACAATAAACTTATGTATGAAAATAAATAAATACCATTTACCACAAAAGTAAATAAAAATCTTGAGCAATATCAATTATTTGTAAAAAAAGAGCTATTTGATTTGGGTCCCGAGAACTGTCTTGAGATGGTCACCCCACCAAAGCAGTAGACTTGTTTATATAAAATTATTTTTGCATTTCATGATTTATATTTATATCCACCCAGCGTCACACATAACGAGTGCGTATATTGTCACCTTCTTTAGATCGTCGTAAGTCAAATAGATTTAATTTAAAGAATAATAGCCCTTTTGAAAAATGAGTTGAAAGACTAAAATGCATTAATGAAAGCTGCATGATTTTACTGTAATTGCAAGTGTAATTTTTTGAACAAGATTCTAAAATTTTTTGGGTTTAAGACGTATTTAAATTCGTGTTTTTCCGTCTGCATAGTAATCTCGTGTAATCCAGTAGTAATAATTTTGGCCGATAGAGGCGCTCGCTGTATGGAATACGGTAAAATGATGTAAATGTACTAACCCAATTTTACTAATGCAATGTTTTTTTTTGTGATGTGTTTTTTCCTAAAAATAATGTAACATAAAACATTACTTTCGATGTCAAAAAAATATGGCAAGCTGCAAATAATCGATTATAAGGAAAATTCGCCCCTGCGCAAGAGACAAGAGTATCTACGAGGCACCATAAAAATCAAACGAAAGATCAAAACATTCTTCAAAGGTCACGCTGTGACGTCCGGCCAGTATGATATTATCGTTTGAGGCTCTTTTCCTTAGTGCCCAACCGATATTATTGTACTCCAAATGCATTGCCCCTTTTTGTGCTTTCAGAGACAACAGTTGGAGGCACGACGTGGACATTTTGGCAAAGACCTATGCGCACGGTGATACTTCATGAAGAAATCACACGAGAGGTAATATCTTACATGGTCAAGTTAGTGCAGGACATTGATAAAATAAACCAAAGTAGGATGCAAAATGCCGAACACTCTTTAAGTGGAACAGAAGGCCTGTTGATGACTTTCAATAGCCCGGCTTCTTCTGAAGAGTTTAAAGTGGTTCCCTCTTCACAAGAGATAATTCTGAGAAGTTCCTGATTGGCTCGCTATGGAATATCCCTCCTGATCCCAACACTAAAAAAGACATTGGAAGCTTCTTAAAAAGATAAAAAATCCATTCTGAGAAATAAAAACCTTATGCATAATAAGCAAGGTAAATAATAAATGCAGCTCCCATCTAAAAAAAATAAAAAATATGTACCTACTTCAAATTCAAACTTAAATACATTAAAATAAATATGTTTTTTGCTTGCTGCACGTGTTTGTCTGAAGGACTGCGATTAAATTGATAGACTGAAAATGTTGTGTGCATTGCCCGTGCGTTGCAAAAAACTTTATTTTGTAGAAGGGAATAAGGCTTGTTTTTACGATGGTATATTTTTATGTTAAACCTTTTTATTTAACGCGTCTCATTGTGAACATGTGGAGTGTGATGAATGATTTTTTAACGAGACTGAGCCTCACTTCCAAAACCACCACTGAGAAATAAGTAGAGGAATTTGTATATCTGGGAAGTATGTTTACTAGGGATATTTCAAGTCAGTGTGTGAAATAAAACAAGAACCCTGGACAGGTGTTACGACTCGATAGCTACTCTGAGGTAAAAATCCAAAAAATTTCATCTATTGAAGAAAACGTTGCCTTGTAGTGTGTGGATGGCCCGTTTGCCTACCACGCTTGAGGTCCTGGGAGGGTCTATACGAAATATTTATTTTATTTTTGTTTGGAAAAACAATAGAAAATTTATAAACCATTTATATTGTAACATAATGTATGAGTCTAATTAAAGTTTTTCACGACTGTTAAATACTTTTTGTTGACATTCTAATGAACAGATTAAAAATATGTACGAGTAAATAAAAATATCATACAAAATATCATACGAGAGAGTTAAATTAAATAATAATGACTTCGGTATGTTTCTTTTTTGGGTGATACCTTGTGTGTTGGATTTGTTCCGATGTTTCGGCTATCATTGCAGGAGCCATCTTCAGGGTAAGCTGAGTGTTTTGTAGACAAAAGTGTGTGTTTTAGTACTAGTAATTTGTACCGTGTCGCAGTCGGCAGTAAGCAATTACAACAAATTACTAGTACTTAATAACACACTTTTTTATCTATAAAACACTCAGCTTACCCTGAAGATGGCTCTTGCAATGGTAGCCGGAACGTCGGAACAAATCCAATACACACGGTATCATCCAAAAAATAAACATATTGATAACAGTGACCGTGAATACCTTCGCACCTAAATAATGACTTCGTTTGTCGAAAGTGTTGGGAGGGATGAAAAGGATAAGAAAATATTGGGGTAACATAAAAAAAAGAAGAAATTCTGTTGAGGAAATTAGCCTTAAAATGCCTGGAAAGAATAGAGACAGAAGAATAACATGATAGTGGTACATATTTAATTAAAGTAGTTCTAATTTTATTATTTTTTAATGAAAAAAATTTGAATAAAATATATCAAGGGACAGTCAGCTATGGTTGAGGAAGGAATTTCGATCGAAGTTATTGGATGGTACAGGATTTAAAAAAAGTCGGACTTGTCTGGTAAATCTGGTAAAGCAGTTTAGATTGATGTTTTCCAAGATATAAGTACTTCTAATTATATTTTTCAAGATCTTAAATAAGAAGCACATTTCAGAAACACTTCTTCGTTTGGTGAGAGAAGTCAGATTATGGAAAGAGGACGAGTCATCATACGAATCGAACGTTACTGGTACTTGAGGCGTAAGAATTTTTAAAATTTCATTTATTTATTCATACCAATACATATATTACCTAAAAAAAAAACCGCGAATTTAGAGAAACATTCCATATGTTTTTTTTATCTTTTAATGGAGAAAATTCTTTATGTCTTGGACTAGCATGATCAGTCTTACGCTTCAGTTGCCAGTCCACACGACATAAACATTTTAATAAGCACATGCACTGATAAGAACAAACATGCACTGATTAAATTATGAAAATATTCTGTTGTTTGAGAATTTTTTTGTTATTGTTATGTTTTTTGTTATTTTCTGTTATGTTTATCTTAATGATCATTAACAAAATTATCAAGTTAACTAATGAGTTGATTTAATGCTATTTTAATGAGTTAAAGTATATTATTTTTATTTTCAGTGTCTCATTCTTCTATCTCACCCGAAAGCGATGAAACCGGTCACTGGAGATTCCAAATTTGTGGGTTAAGTATCACTAGTCTTTTATTTATATAATAAATTACAATGAACTTCCATCAAGAATTTTCACTTACAAACTTAAAGATTTTTTTTATGTAAGTTAATTCTGATGTCCAAGAGGTTTGAAAATTAAAAATCTTTCTACACAAAAAAGTATTTTTTCATTCATTCTTCATATCATGTACCCTTCAAATATTATCATTGTAGATTGTCGCGTCACATAAAGATGCATTATGCCGTTACGGTAGCTCGATCGACCTTGTATCTAACTACATTATGTATTTAGAAATTCTTATTTCTTCTCTGTGAGGAAACCGCTTCCTCAAGGGCAAACCGTGCAGGTTTTGAAAATATTTTATGATCAGAAATCTACTGAAAAAACTTTAAAGGACATATGGTGCAGAGAAATTTATAACTAGGTTATTATTTATGTTTAAAGCATAAACTTTGTGGTCAAACATTCTAAATAATGTTTAAGTCTACCGGTTTCGAGACGTACCATTGAAAGCCCCCACCCACTTACCCGAATCTGTTTTTAAGGTCTTGTGGCCTCTTTTCAGATCCGCGCATTGCAAAAACAATTAATTTTTTTTATCTGTAATAAACGGTAAATTAATTTATTTTTTTCAAAAAAATCTTTGCTTTCAAAAGATTCACATATTTTTTTTTTTTGAATTTACATTTACTGCTATCAATGCCCCGATCGTCAGAGCAACCAGTCAAGTATATAGAGTCAATTTGTCTGTCACCCTCAATCAAATTTTCCCAGTTCCGACGGCGATGGGTATGTTAGTTCATTAGCTTGTTAGTAAACCAGAAGAAACAAGTCCGATCGGGAGAACCAGAACTTTTACCACCTCTCCACCAGCCAAAGAATTCAAGCCGATAAGGCCCAAAAAAAGAAAATCATTGATCATAAATTCGCTCCATTCCTAGAACCAAGACGAAAACCTAGCATCAACCTATTCAAAATCTATCATTCTAGTCAAGACTTATAAACTAATCTATCAACCGACCTATCAACCAATCTAACAACCAACCTTATTAACCACACGCAATATGAAAACCCAATCCTATCCAGGACAGCGTCCCCAATAACCCACCACGGCGGCGAAGGAGCAGCACAGCCCGACGTTCAATGTTCAAATATAGGCAGAATGGTGAATGTTACACAGTGTGTAAAGTGGCCACTTAAACCAGCCATTGACAGGTCATAAGCCCTGTAGATGCCTGGACTTCTATATTACCTTCTCTTAAATGTTCTTCATCTCTGTTGTAATATGTTAATATAAACAGCTCCCCAGGGAGTTGAATCCAGTCCTTGTCTACAAAAATTTGGACAAACTCAAAATATTGTTGAAACTTTAATATTATTATTGATATATTTTCCACAATATTATCTAAAGATATAAAACTATAAAGATTCATTAATTATCTTACGATACATATATGTTTGTCAATAAATACTTAATTTGAAAAAAATTGTATTTTTTCGAAATTCAATTATAAATACTTAAATTCCCCATTACCTATAAAACACTTAGCCTTGCCCTTAACTATTGGTTTCCCCCGCAATTATGATCGATGTACATGCTATAGTTCATAAGATTATTTTAATTTGTCACTTAAGTACCTTGAATTATATAACTTTATAAGGACATTCAATCCATCTAATATTCACATTTGTTTTAAAATGCCCTAACAAGGCGAAACAATTGTTACGAAATTTTTGTTTTTATATTTGTCAAAATAAAATAAAGTGTTCAGTAGACTCAAATCAGTGTTTGATTTCTTATTTCATAAGTTGAAGATCAATGTCAACTTCCCCTTGTAATCAGGGCCCTGCAATGGTAGCCAAACCGTCGGAACGAATATTACTTACACATCACCCAAAAAAGATACATATTAATAACAGTGATCGTGAAAATCTACGCACCTATTTAAATGCTCTAATTTTTACCGAGCATCAGAAAAAAATTAAAATATCCAATTCCTGTAGCTCATTGGAGGGTCAATGCAGTATCCTATGCACCACAAGGTGCGCATGGGTAAATTACGATGACGGTTAAAAAAAAAAAAATTAATACAATTTTAAGGTCGCACAGTGATCCAGTTGGTCCACTGTGTGGGCCAAAAAACCGAAATGAATAATGCCAGCGACGTCACGATCTAGGGCGATCGTTTAGCGTTTAAAATCTCAAAATACCGGTTAGCGGTGAGCTGAGCAGACTTCCCAACGAAAGTGTCTCGAAATGCATGCATGAAAAAAGCGACAATACAAAACCGGCCATAATTACATAACACTTAACCATTTGAGACCGTATGTATGTTTAAACAAAGACTAACTTTGCAATTCTATTTTGCCCATAAAAATGACGTATTTCTTCAGGCGTAATTTAAACATTTACTATATAACTATATAATATGTACCTTAGAAGATAAAAAAACGGGAGGCTACTATTTATTTATTATACGACACAAGTGCCCTTAACAATACAAAATATACAAAATAATGAGTTAGTTAGATGTACAACAATTTGAAAACAATATTAAAACATGGATATAAAAAGAAAAAGAAAAATAACAAGAATTTTATATACATACATGTATGTGCGTCAGCATACAAAAGACATAATAAATTTTTATTTTTTATTTATTTATTTACTTAAGTTAGTTAATATTACATTGTATATTAACTAATATATTTACAATTATAACAAATACTGATTAAATATTTCTTACATAACTACATTATTACAATAAACATAACATTTTTTTTTTAAATCCGTAAGTTTTCTTTCATTCTTCATACTTTCAGGCATCTCATCACACAGTTTTAACCCTTTATACATTAAGCTATTTTGTGATTTTGTTTTTTTCTTAAGTGGTAGTCTTATCCTATTTCTATTTCTTGTCCTATATTTATGTACATTGAATAAACACCAGATCATTAGCATAAGTAGCTTTTGCAAATAATTCGTTAATTAACTATAGAATATCATAAAATATTTATAAAAATATGATTTGAATTCACAGAGACTCAAGTTAAAAATGTCGATATGAGAGGTACATTCGTTTCCTTGTCTGTGTATACGCGGTATTAGTGAGTGACAAAGATAGTTGGTTTGAGAAGGGTGACAATAATATAGACAATTTGAGGTTAAAAATGCAGAATTTATCGCAATAAGCTACGTTATACATTTTTTTTATATAAAAGAGAAATACTTGAGTTCATATTATTTACTCAAATATTTTAATTTTCAGACCATTTCCTAAAAGTTGTAAATAACTTGTGCTGGAAAAATGGAAATCGAGTTGTAGTAGAGTGGGATTTGAACCTCGGACCTTTGGCCGTCTTTGGAGTCTTCAATACTACCACGGGACCACAACCTGGTTTTTTTATTTGTTTATTTGGAAGTTCAACAAGGATACATAAAATACATACAATTTTAAGTAAGCATTGCTAACATTCTTTATACATATCCTCAATTATAGAACTCCACCATCTTTCATAAATTATATCAAATTAGTGTGTAGCTTAATTTAAGTAATAATAAATATTAATTAAAATTTTAGAATAAAGATTGAGTTAAAGAAATAAAATTGAGTTAAACATAAGAAAATATTTTTTTAAAAACATTTTGGTTAATTTTTGTTAGATTAAATTTATTAACAGTGATGGGTATTTACATAAAAGTGTTTTGTCTTATTGTTAATTCAAGACCTGAATATTTTAGGACACAGAAAAAAGCGCTTTCACTAGGAATAAAGAAGTAAAAAATGTATTAATTAAAAATTCCATTGGCGAAACAATCATTTATACAAAGAGGGCACGGCTCGTATGCATGGCAGTAACAAAATATAATAAGCTTTCCAAAAAAATAAGGAAATAAACTGTAAAAAATTTGCAGAAGTGTTAAAAGTGTTTCTTATAAATAAATGTTTCCATACTATAAATCGTAGTGTAATGGCCAGCGCATTTGCCTACCATGCAAGAGTTCTCGGGTTCGATTCCCGACATGGTTGATATGAAATATTTATTTACAAGGGTGTTTTCACGCTGGAATATTTCGTAGTCCCTGGACTGGTACCTTAAGCGTAAGACTGATCATCTTATCTTCATGTAACAAAAAAAATATCAAGATTCGCCGTGAATTGTGTACCAATGCAGTGCCCTATGTACCATTAGGTGTGGAAAGGAAATGATGATGATGATGATGTAGAAACAGTAACTTTAAGAATTTTTTTCTTAAATTAATCCGTTAAAATATTTTATTATTAAATCAGATTTTTGTATTTATTTTCAAATTGTTTTAAACTTCTACTAAATGTGTTATATATATTTTTTGGGTTTAATTTTTGTTTCTAAATCTAGGGCAAAAAAGTTGTTTTTTAAAAAAATATTTGAACCAAATATGTTCATAAGTTTTGCGAAAGGCAATTTTGCTTACATGTTTATAAAAAAAATAATATAAATTTACATAGTTATAACTTCTAAACGATAAGGAAAAAAATATTTAAAAAATAACGAAGATTTTCAAATAATTCTCTTATATCCAATATTTTTTACAACTGACAAATTTAATACAGGTATCAGGGGGTTAGGTGAAGAACAATATTGTACGGCGATGAAAATTTAAAATGCTCCAAAGGACATAAACTGCATACATAAAAATGATGTTAACACTAGTTATTTTTGGTAAGATTCTCAAACCAATGACAGGTCATCATCATTCCCCTTTTCGCACCAAGTGGTGCATAGGACACTGCATTGGTATTCTAGTGTATTTCGATCAAGTGCAGCGTATTGCGATCACATGTTAAATAAAGGTAAGGTGATCCGTCTTACGCCTCAGGTGCCAGGAACTATGAAATTGTGAAACAGAAAACAACCGTGCAACTGGCCTCGCGGGTTCGATTAGTTGCAAGAAAAAAAAATCGAACTAAGCTTTTTTCTCCATTGGTCTAAGTGTTGTGGTGTATTATTCATTACTTCCTTCCATATCCTTAATTTAGAGGCTTAGCGGTTTTTTTTAATGAAATATATAAAAAAGTTATAATAAAACGAAAAAGTAAAATAATAATAATAAAAATATTAAAAAAAATAAATAAAAATAATAATTTAAAATAAAATAAAATAAAATAAAATAAAATAAAATAAAATAGAATTAAATAAAATAAAATAAAATAAAATAAAGTAAAATAAAATAAAATAAAATAAAATTTAAAAAAATAAAATAAAATAAAATAAAATAAAATAAAATAAAATAAAATAAAATAAAATAAAATAAAATAAAATAAAATAAAATAAAATAAAATAAAATAAAATAAAATGAAACAAAATAAAATAAAACAAAATAAAATAAATTAAAATACAATAAAATAAAACACAATATTTTTTTATTTTTTTATAAAAAATGAAAAAATCAGATGAATTTCTCACAAAAACAAAGGTGTTAGCTCATTAATTTAACTAAATCCAACATCGAAAGCATCCACCACATACCCGAACCCGTTTTAAAGACTAAATGTCTTTCTTCGGATTCACTCACATACGCAAGATTTTTTATTATTACGAATTTATTATATTTCTGCCTCTATCAACCAAATTCAGTAAGAAAAACCGTGAACAGATATTGACATTTAAAACTTTCAATGTCTCTTTCACTGTCAAATAAATAAATAAATCCATCACTTAGTTCGAACCCCTTCATATCGACGGTGATAGAATATATAAGTGCCTACTTTTTGGACCACCAGAACGCCTCCTTACTTACATGTATAATAAAAGAGCATTGCACTTTCTTTTCGTATGCGAAATGTTAAGGTCACCACGCATACGTAACCGTATTACATTGTTCGTGGCCAGTTAAAAAATCACTACACAAGGCAGAGAGGCATTCGACAACTACTGTCAATTTAATAATGTATTTTATTATCTGTTTTTTTATCAATTCTGTACCTTAAATGATAAAACACAGGAGTCCACTTTCTGCTGTTTTAAAAAATGCAGAAATTATCGCAAGCAATTATTTATAGGTGAATAAAATACCAAAGCTCACTTTTGTCATATAAATGCTTTTTTTAGTTGAAATAAAAATTTGAAGTCTATTTTTTTTAATGCACAAAATATTTTTTTATATTTTTATTCATATTCTATTGTAAATAATAATACTTTTAACTTCTTTTGTAAAGGTTGTGGTGGAAGATTCTCGATTTTGTAAACAGCATTTCAAACATTATTTCTTAAGGACTATTTTTCTTTGAGATGATGCTTTTGATATACAACTCGCAATACATGTGGCGCTCGACGCGGTCTTTTTGGCATTGTTCATTTCTAGAACAAATCGGCCAGTTGACATTTCAATCGTAATGATAATACTTTATACTGACTGAATTCACTGTGCTATTTTTTATAAACTTTTGTATAAGTTATGTATTAAATTAATGGATAATATAGTTACACAATGTAATATATCACGAAGTTACGTCGTTTGAGTTGATTTCATAGATGAGAGTTATTGTATCACACAGAACCACAGAAAAAATAACAATTTATATTATATGTCATATAAATTTTATTTTTTACAGCTTACCCATAAATAAAATCACCATATGCCACTAGTATAGGGTTGCCATCCGTCCCGATATATCGGGACTGTCACTGTTATTGAGTCCTCTGTCCCGACGTTCCGATGAAACCTTTAATGTCCCGGTTTAGACTTACACAATAGAACGCTATAAATTAACAAATCTTCCACTCATAAAACCATAGTAGAAAAAGTAATATCATTGATGTTAGCTCAGTGAAAAATTACCTATAAAAAATGTCGTCTGCTAACGAGGACTAAAGACTTAATGTTGCAGTATAACGTTAATATTAAGCCGAAAAAAAATGGCCAGTGGTTCTTTCGCGAGAAGCACCACATGCAATGTTTTCAACAAAAACATTTCTATTACACTTCTGAAAAACCATTGTAAAATTGCCTTTTTTGTTGCTACGCATCCCCATTTCAGAACGTCCCGACTAGACCCTAGCGAACTATGGCAACCCTACACTAGTAAATAGATATGTTAGTAAAATAAGTGTTTATATTAGTTTATATATTATGTATTGTAATAAAATGATAAATTTCTATTTATGTAAATGCGTTAGTAGTAGATACACATACTACACTTTAAATCGTAACTTTTATAGTATAATTTTAATTTTTAAACTACTTCCATTTACGTTTTTTTTTTCCTTTTTTTTGCACTAAAAATAGTTAATTGATACCTTGGATCATAGAATTTAGATTAGATATAATGATAATATACCTTATATAGAAACTTCACAGGTCCATTAGAATTAAGTCTAACTGTATATACTATAAAAGTATGTAATTGTACTGTATGTTTCCTAAATAAATAAAAAAATATATAAAAATACATGGGAAATAAGCTGACTTAAGAAGTACACCAGTAAAAAATAAAAAATAATTATGCAAGCATTTATTTTATTAATCAGTCCGACGTGCAGTTGTCTTTTTTGTACAATATCAGGGACTCATCTGCGAAAGAGTGACAGAAAACCAATGTTCAAATACCTATTTATCAATCCTCTAATCC
Source organism: Micrasema longulum (assembly GCF_059751315.1). NCBI lineage: Eukaryota > Metazoa > Arthropoda > Insecta > Trichoptera > Brachycentridae > Micrasema > Micrasema longulum. Next base: position 161,494 of record NW_028277864.1, on the reverse strand, counting down.
TCTTAAGCTGTGGCATTGTTTTTTTGTCGATGGATGTTAGTTAACTGATATCGCGGGGGTGTGTGTAACAATTGCTCTCCGGTAAAAATGCATTTCTTGAGTTATACCATTGGTATTCCCGGGGTGCGAAGTACAGGAATAACGTGTCTATTTATTATACGTCAGTAGATAGGTCCTACCATTGATAAGATTATAAAACACATTTAAAAATTATAACTTGATTTTTTCACATTTCGACGAACTTATCAGCCTAAAAATTAATCGAGGAGTATCGGTCAATAACAGAGTACTCTAAAATTTGGATTGCAGAGATAACGTCAATTGATAAAAATCACGTAAGTTTTAAATCCGCGCTATCGAAACTATAAATCATAGATTCTGGTGATATTATACGAAGTGTTTTGATTTAGGCCGTAATTTAAAAATTAAATAATTGAAAATAAAATAATCTGATAATAAAAACTCCTCGTATTTGTCTAGTGATAAGATAAAAAAAACTATCAATTGATAGATAAAATAAAAAATAATCGAAAATCGTATTCACACAGACTGGCTGGATTTCCTCCCTAGGGAGTTATTCATATTTAAATTTATTGCAACAGAGAGGGAAAGCATTTTTGAGAAGGAAATATGGAAGTCTAGGGGTTTACAAAGCTTATGACCTGTCATTGGCTGTTTTAAGTGGCCACTTTACTCAATGTGTAACATTCACCATTATGCCCATGTTTGAACATCCACATTTCCTCAGCTCTTCGATCTGTTGACTATTTTAAATGGGCTTCTGTAATAAAAAGTGCTCACTTCAAAGCGATTATAAACTCCAATAAATCCTAATTCAAGCAAAAAATGCTCGCTTGAACATGAATTTTCCATGACTTTTGGAAATCACCTAGACGGTACACTTAACGATCGTCTGTATGTATCTACCGATCTGTACCGATCGACTACAAAGCCGGCTCCTATAACGTCTCGACACATACACTCGGAAAGATAGTAAAACAGATAGAAAAAATATAATAACTAAATTATTTTTTTAGAGTGGTAACTTTCTGACGCATATAATCTGTGTCTGACGCCAAGATACTCTTATTTGTTAATAGGAGAGAACCTAGCGACATTATTTCCACATCTAGGCGTTCGTTATATTAATGTGACAGTTATGTCGGAATTTAATTCGACTTCAAAACTTACTTATTTCTCTTTCATATTTTTAAAAAGCTTTTAAGAAAAAAAGTGGCAACCTCAAAACGATAGTAAAGTTATCTCAGAAATTTCTTCTTTCTTCTCTAGCTTAAAATATTTCTTAATTTTTAAGGGGAACCCACATCAGAGTTCCACACTCTTATGTTAACGCTACTATTTATTATGCGTCAGAGTCATAACCACCCGTTTTAATATAATACACTAAGGCCGGGTTGTTTGATCGTTAGAAAAGTAGAGTTTAAATATACTCGTAGTTTAATTTACCGACGATTTAGATTTTACTATCGTTCTACTATAGGTGAGATGTTTCACCCGCGTTTTTGATTTTTTATTATTTTTATTTAAATTTTTCATTGATAAACCCTTACGGGTTGCATACATTTAACAAAATATTTTTACTTTTAAAATTCACATTCTACTGTTAATAATAATATTTTTAACATCTTTTGTAAAGGTTGTCTGAGTCTTTTGTTTAGTTTTGTCTGGTAGTTTATGGCATAATTTCAGTCCATGGTTTATTAGTCTCGATTGTCCTTTTCTCGTTTTAAAAGGTTGCATATGATATTTTTATGATATTCTCGTATTATGTTCATGTTTACTACAGTTTTTTTAAAAATTTTAATTCTTCGTCTACAATTACATCAGTGGCTAATTTATGAATAAATTTTAAGGATTCTAGTTAAAAGAGTTTAGTTACATTTAATTGTTTAGTTTGTTTAAAAAGTTATTTAGCTGCTGTTAGATAGGGTAGGTCATATACTAACTTTAATATTTTATTTAGCTGTCTTTGTAGTCTGTTTATGTCATTTTGATTTCCTGTTCCCCATAGTAGTTGTATATAACATACTTTAGTTTTTACATAGGCTTCATACATTATTTTTTTTTCCTTTATTGGAACAAAGTTTTTGATTTAAAAAAAAAGACTCGATAAAGTCGCCACTTTGCTAATTAAATTGTTGATATGAATTGTCCATGTCAATTGTCTGTCTATTGTTAGTCCTAGGTATTTAACATGTTCAATTTCAGTTAGTCGTTCATTATTTATGTAAGCATCTACTTGGTGACATTTTACACAATATTAAACCATCAAATTTAGTAAATATATCGTCGGGTGAATAAATTTTAAGGATTCTAGTTTAAAGAGTTCAGTTACATTTATTTGTTTAGTTTGTTTAAAAAGTTTTTTAGTTGCTGTTAGATAGGGTAGGTCATATACTAACTTTAATATTTTATTTTGCTATCTTTGTAGTCTGTTTATGTCATTTTGATTTCCTATTTTGGTTTTTACATAGGCTTCATACATTAAAAAATTTTCCTTTATTGGAACAAAGTTTTTGATTTAAAAAAAAAGACTTTGCTAATTAAATTGTTAATATGAATTGTCCATGTCAATTGTCTGTTTATTGTTGGTCCTAAGTATTTAACATGTTCAATTTCAGTAAGTCGTTCATTATTTATGTAAGCATCTACTTTGTGACCTTTTTTTCTAGATTCAAAATGGACCTTAGTAAAATGTAACCTGTGAAATGTGACATTGCAAACGTCAAAACAGCGAACAAATTAAACCGCGTGACATCATGGCATGAGTAAATGCAAAAAAAAAAACATTAGTAAACAGAATCTTATTATAAAAACAATCATTTTACAATTTAATATAATAAAAACCGAGTTACAATAACAATATTATAATATCTTATTTGAAAACAAGAATGATGGGAAAAATTAAATGACAACTAAAATACTGCCAATCCAACAAGTTGGCAAATTTTAGCTTTAGAATATTATAATGTTGGGATAAAATAATATCGTATTTATTATATTCTTTGTTAATGCCATTATTATGATTTACAAAAATATTCAAAAGACTGTTTAAAACTTTAACCGAATTAATATTTAAAAGAAGACAAGATTTGACTGCCACGAAATTGTCCGTCCAAAGTTTGGTGGAATAATATTGCCAAATCGTTTTCAAAATGTTTTCGTTTTCTTGACAATAAGTAAAAAATTCCATTATTTAAAGAACCCTCCGATTTATATTGATCATAATAAGTGTAATCCATTCCGTATTCGTAAATAAAAGCAATACTGAGAGACGTGAGCAAATAACGACAACCGGTAAACGTCAAAAAATGACGCCATCTTGATTATACTACTATTCTTCTCGCCGTTGTGTGGAGCACACAGTACATAACAAACATAGAAAGGATTGAAAATATTCAAAGAAAATTTTTAAAATACCTAGTTATAAAAACAATAAAACGCTTTGCACTTACAGCCAATCTGCTAAACAGAATGGATTTTTTACCCTTGAAAATAGCGCACTATATCTGAATTATGCTATTTATATAAATTATTAAATAATTCCGAAAGGAGTCAAACAGGGATGTGTAATGTCACCATGGTTGTTCAACATATACATCGATAACTATATGAAAGAACTGAAAGATTTAAGAATGGGAGCAAAAATGAGTGGTATAACTGTTAACTGTCTTCTGTATGCGGATGATGCCGCGCTTCTTGCTAGCAGCAAAGAAGACCTTCAATTCTTGGTAACAAAAGTCTACGATGTATGCAAGAAAAGTTAATAAATCGAAAGTGATGGTTTTTGAAAGGGATGAAAATATAACTAAATGTGAGATCAGCGTGAACTGAGATATTCTGAATCAGGTATAAGAATTTGTGTACCTAGGAAGTAGTATGTTTACTAGGGACGGAAAGGCCGATAAAGATATTGAAAGGAGGGTGCCGGGAACAGGGTGAGAAGTGCACTAAAATCTACTTTGGCAAACAAATGTTTATAGCAGGAGACTAAACTAGCAGTTCACAACGGAGTTCTAGTTCCAACTCTAATGTATGGGAGCGAAGTATGGAATTGGAAAAATAATGATGAAAGTAGGTTGAATGCTGTTGAAATGCGATCCCTCAGGCGAATGTGTGGTAAAACGATGTATGATAGGTGCACAAATGTCAAGATCCGTGAAGTGTGTAAGGCTGAGACACGCATTATTGACAGAAACAAGAAAGGGGTGCTGCGTTGGTTTGGACATGTAGAGCGAATGGACAGCGAAAGAACGGCTAAAAGGATCTACGATGCAAATGTTGATGGATGCAGAAAACGAGGAAGACCGAGAAAGGCATGGCACGATCAAGTCCATCAAATACTTGAAGATGGACATGTCAAAAGTAGGAATAATCGGCGTGCGTGCACGAGAAGATGTATGAATGTAGAGGAAGCGAGGTATGTATGCCAAGATAAAGTGTTATGGCGTTCTATCCTCTCTGCCTACCCCTACGGGGAAACGGCGTGATGGTTTGTTGTTGTTGTTGTTATTGATTAATATAGTAGACTCTTTTAACCTACTCTTCAAAATTAATCTTAATGCCCTCTTTCGCGTGACAAAAAATAAGTATTTATTCCATCTGCCAGTCTGTAGCACTAACTATACACAACACTCTTTCCTCTATCGTTCTTGCTCTAACTTCAATGCTTTTTTTCATCTATTGATATATTTAACACGCCCATTAATGTATTTAAAAATAAATTAAGACTCATTCTTTCTGGCTGTGATACGATCCCACTTGCTATTTAATGATGCTCACACTTACACATACCTTACCACTTACTCCCACACAAATACACATAAACACACCCTTTGTTGTACCACAATTTAATATGCATGATTTTTATTTAGAAACTTCGCTGGTCTGTCTTTAAGCCGCAACTTTTTATGTTATTATATTATTTTTGTTTTTATTTTCTACTGTTTGTTTCTGTAAAATAAATAAATAAATAGTAAAACGTTTTACTCGCCAAAATTGGTGGGCTAAATTAACTAATGATTAAGGACTTTTACTATCCACAGTTAGTAATAGTAAATTTGATTGAAATAAAATTGATCGTTAGTAATTACCATAGACAAAACAACCCATTTTGCCAATTTTTAACTATTACTACAGATTTTTTACTATTACTAACGATCAAACAACCAGGCCTAACAGGGTCAATAAATTTACTTTTGTTTTCATTATATACTCGTAAATTCCATTAACAAAACCATTGATTTAAAATCCGTACCACTACGGTTGGTTATGAAAACAGATTTAACCATACGCGATTTGTAACTTGTAAAATATGGAAGTTATAATTTAATACCCAAGAATCATATCTGCACGCACAGGGTTAAGAGTACACGATGAACCGTAAAAGCAGTACTCAAAATAACAGGCTTTTTTCACTTTGTAAAATTATTTTTGAAATAAGCAAAAAGTTCCGACAAAATAAGTATTTTTTTATACGTACGTTGTCGGATAAATTGTTCAAAATCAGGCACCTCAGAACAGTGATTTTTTTACACACTATAGATATTTATTGTTGGCGTGGCCCTATCGTTTTTTATAAAATTATTTTTGTGTGAGTTAGGACAGTAAAACGTCATTTTTTCAATTTTATTTAGGTCATAAAGCAGTCCAACGTGCAATTGTCGTGTTTGCACAGTAACGAAGAGACGTTTTCAAGAAAACGACACAATCCAATGCTCAAATACCAAATTCCACATGTATACAAATATGATAACTATTTTTTTTAAAAAGGCAAAAGTTGCTGACACCGAATATTTAATTCTGACATACTTTCTTATAAAATACAACCAAAGTCTTACGTACAATAGTTTTTTTTTGTATAGTATTCGAGGAGGCATCTGCAAGGGAGTGACAGGAAAACTATGTTCAAATACCTATTCAAAAAAATGCTCAAAGCCACTTGTCATTTTAAGGTTTCGGGAGGCATTCGTAATATATGGTCCATTGTAATCAAATTTAATTTAATATACCAACCGGTATCAAAACGTGACCTTTCCTTCGTCAGAAAAATGTCAGCACGCTACATTTTCATCACACCCGGTACAAAATAGTCACGCAACGGAAGGGGGTTCTACCCTAAAAATTTCCTTCGTATATCTAAGGAAATGAGTTAAATCGTTTGATGTCAGTTAGGGAAAATTTGACGAGACCTTTTAACGTTCTACGTCATACTAATTTTTTACGATAAAAAGCGTATTTTTTTATATTTTATTTTATTGTTTTATTTTATTATTTATTTGGATAACAACACCTATCATATATTTTATATATATATATATATAACAAAACAAATAACAAATAAGCCAATTACAGGTTTTCACAAGTAGCATCACAGTGAGTTAAAAAAGATTCTCGAACATAAAATGAATAGTAATTTAATGTAAATTCAAAGAAAAAAATTAAAAGAATTATTTCGAAAACAAACGCCGTACGTCATTCAGATCATTTGCAAATAAATTTATGTTAAATGATTTATTTATTACATTGAAATTATTAAAAGTTCGCCATAAATATGAATTTTGCTTATAATTAGATGAAACAAGATGTATGTGAAGAAGAGGGTTATTTCTTAAAACTTTGGAAGGAACATAGAGAAAGTTTGCACAGTAGTTCAGGACAGTCGATTGAACCAGAGACAATTTTTAGTAAATAAATTATATCCGCTATTTCACGATGTTTTTGCAGAGGCAATAGGTGATGTTTTTTACATATATGAATATACTGGTCGGGTTTAAACTCAAGTTTCAACCGGAAACACATGAACTTTACGATTTTTTTAAAAATATTTTCAATGCGTGATATCTGCACACTGTACATAGGATTCCATATTTGTGATGCATATTCTAAGTTGCTTCGCACTAATGTACAGTAAAGGATTTTAAGTGTCTTTGTTAGTACTATCCAAAAAACCATAAAATGACCCACTTTTATCTGCCGTTTTCAGATTTATAATATAAAAAATATGATGACTTTTTAAAAAACGCTTAAAGTACCAACATAGAAAATTTAATTAAAATACTTTTTCTTTAAAAAAAGGTTCAGTTTTGGGGTGCGAAAATCGGGAATACGAGACGTCGATTTGGTCCATTGTAGTTTGGCATAATCAGTCCGATATGCAGTTGTCCTTTTCGCGCAGTATCGGGAAGACATCAGACAGAAAAACTATGTTCAATTAACTATTTATCAAATTTCTCTGCCACGCATATGCGGAAAAGAGCAGTCACATCAATGTCGAATATCTATAGGGTGAATAAAAACATCGCTATAGTGTCCAGGGAGAAATACGGAAGTATGTTTATATGAAGAAATATCAGACAGCAACTAGAAATGTGAGGAAGTGATAACCTCTCCGATGTCTAGTTGAAATGTTGATGAAAACAAATTTTTGAATTCGTTAACGTTGATCGGACAAGATTATTTACTACTTTATCGCTGTTTTCATAAAGCGTGAAGTGATCATCGTTCTATTTTACCGGTCTATCGTAACTCACCTACTGTACATAATATTACGATCACGCCATGTCGCGCATGGCTGAAAAATACACACTATTTTGTAACATACTTGTACAAGAAATGATACCACATTCTTTAAAACGGGGACATTTGGTGGAATTTTCGTGTCATCAATATATTTAGTATGTTTTGAAGTTTTTTTCATTTTAAATTTTTTCAAATAATTATTTACCAAGCAAGCCCTTGAGGTGATTTTCACAAAAATGGCGCTATATAAATTATCCAAACATTATTATATCAACAGTTATACAGGGAATATTAGTCATAGCTGCCATACGAAACAATTTATCGAAAAAACAAAACGATGTTTTTCAAAATACAAAATTCTGGCTTTTTGCCGATGACAACAAGGTACTTAAACTTACTGAATCTCCCAATGATTGTCTTCTTTTTCAATATGATATTAATTGTTTTAATGAATGGTGCGACATCAATTGTCTTCGACTTAACATTGACAAATGTAAAATAATATCTTTCTCGCGACGAAAAAAACCTATACAATTCAACTACAAACTAAAAAAATACTTCCCTTTCAATGGTTTCGTCAATAAAGGATCTTGGCATTACTTAAGATAGTAAACACTCCTATCGTGAACACATTGATAATATTGTAAACAAATCTCTCAAACTTCTCGGTTTTATCAATATAGTGACGGCGGATTTCAAAAATGTTAATACCATCAAAACTCTTTTTTGCTCACTAGTTCGACCCTATCTCGAATACGCTTCTCTTTTTTGGTCTCCATTCTACAGGACTCATATTGACCATATCGAGTCTGTCCAACACCGTTTTCTAAGAAAAGTGGCATGGTTGCTCGGATTACAAAGGGGTAATTATTCCTATTTTGAAATAGAGCAATCTCTTAATCTGTCTTCATTGGAGAGACGTAGAACTGTGATGGACCTTATATGCATTTTCAAAATACTTAATGCTTTATGTGATGTCCCATCTCTGTTGCAATCAATTTCTTTTCATGTTCTCAACCGTATCACCAGAAGTCAAAATCTGCTATTTATAAAATCTTTTAAGAGCAACTTGGTTTTTATGCCCCAATGTCCAGAATGTGTAGATTAGTCAATTCATCACACGACTTAGAATTCTTTTGGATAGATCTTCCGGCTTTTCGTAGATCTCTTCGCGACTAAACAGTGTGGGATGAAGTTGTATTGGCATGGTTTAGCTCGAAGTCTTAGGTCTTTCGTTTTTATGAATATATTGTATATAATTATTGTTTTGCCCTCGTTTGTCTTTGCTTAATAATTTTATGTTCTTTTTGTTCAGTTTCTTGGATTTATCTTTCTTCATGTCACTGTTGTAATTGGCTTAGGCCGTATATATAATAAATAAATAAGAACACGCCAATGGTACATATCTATAGTGTGTAAAAAAATCGTTGCTCTAGTGCGGACATTCCCAAAGTGGTCCATATCGACCCCCGGGATCCACAACGACCTGCAAGGGATCCATGGAAGTGGAAAAAAATTGGGGTCCATAAGATGTACATAGGGGCCAACAAGATATCACATACTACGAATACCGATAAAAATACATAAAAATGGATTTTGTTATTTTTTTTAATCAATATGGATATTGTGGAAAAATGTTTTCATACATAACTTTAAAAAATAAATTATTGAAAATATGTGCCAACAAAATAGCGACGCATTTGGCCTAGATTCAATTCAATTCATTAATTTAAAATAACATATACATTGCAAACTAAAATTCAAGACTATTATAAAAAGAAATACATAAAATTTGGTTTGGACATGTAGAGCGAATGGACAGCGAAAGAACGGCTAAAAGGATCTACGATGCGAATGTTGATGGATGCAGAAAACGAGAAAGACCGAGAAAGACATGGCACGATCAAGTCCATCAAATACTTGAAGATGGACATGTCAAAAGTAAGAGTAATCGGCGTGCGTGCATGAGAAGATGTATGAATGTAGAAGAAGCGAGGTCTGTATGCCAAAATAGAGTGATATGGCGTTCTATCCTCGCGTGATGGTTTGTTCGTGTTTTTTAATATTTTATTTTATTGAAATAAACGGCACTTAGTGCCTTTTAAATATAAGTTGCATATAATAAAATACATACATGTAAGTGAAGTAAGTAAAATATAGTATTTAAAACAAATTATTACCAAACAGTTATTTACAAAATAAGGAGTCAAAATAATAAAAAAGATACACAGTTTAAAAATTATATTACTAGTCATAAAAATACTTGAAAAATTAAATATTTGATCATAGAAATATTTTGAACCTGTAAAAAAAACAGAAAAAAAAGTAAGAAAGCAACACATATTAATAAAAAAAATTAAAAACAATTTTCAATAACACTAAACGAAGATTTTTCTTTTTTAAATTACATGTATTATTATTTAAAACGACTACTTAGGTAACTAATATAAATACATACTGATAAAAAAAAATTGATAAGAGAAATATTTTGTACTTTTAAATAAAATCAAGAAAAGAAAAGAAAAAAAAACATTTATAAAGAAATTTAAACAATTTTGAAGAATATGATTTTACTCTTTTAGAAAAGAAATATGAATGTCATCTTAAACATAATTCCCTAACTAAAAATATGTTATTTCAATGAATGTCCGATCCAGAGTCGGAGCGCACGAGTCTACAAAGTGTTAATGTAGTACTTATCCCAATATTAAAATAAAATTTTCTAGTAACAGAGTGGGTATAGCATGTTGCGCATACATATTATGATTTAGAGGTCAAATAATAGGTCGATGGCATTTCGCGTGGCTAACTGTAGTAAAATTCTAGGCATGGGTATTTTAACATGATTTCCTATCGAAAATTAGCCAATATGCATTCCCTTTCATGTTCTGTTATTTTTTTATTGTCCATACATTCTTATTCAAACAAAAATATTTCTTTACTGACATGATTTGTGTTGAGGGTCCACTATACAAAATTATTTTAATATTTTTATCACTATATCGAGCCATACTGCGCAGAACAACGTAAGCGACATTTTTAGGTAGTTGCGTTTTTTTAAGGAAAAGTGTACCTTGCCGTAGATGTGTCAAAAACATAATAGCTCTTTAAAATTCGCCTGCAAATTTAATGATATTTATTTATTTAAAAAAAAACTGCAGTTGTTAAAAGAAAAAACAATATTTACAAATAAACCAAAATTATAGGGTAATTATAGTTTTCTATGTATTACTCCCCATCATTCCACTCTTTAAAAAATAAAAATATGTTGAAATATTATTTTTAAGCTAAGCAGAACAACGTAACCGACGACAATGTAGGCGTTTACGCTAGCTCGCACCACTGTCAAAGTTATAAGCAAACAGCGTTACCGCCACTATCTTAAAAGCGGAAGGTATTTATTTATTTATTTAATTGTTATATCTTAATTTTAAGATGTTTTTTTTTAAGTGTATTTTTGTAATTTTATTTCTTTGTAAATACATGTATGGAAAAATAAACAAATAAAAAAAAATATTTTAAAAAACTATTTGGTCATTTCAGTATTGGCTGTAACCAACCATTATAAATCCCATTTCCCAAATTGTTAAAAAATATATACAGGGTGTTTTTAAAACCCTGTCACATCCGAAACCACGATGACCAGTATAAGCAAGAAGACATATTGGCACATTAAAATATTTTTTTAGAACGAATATTTAAAAAAAAATATTAATCAAAAACAAATGGTTGCTTACTTCTGCAGGGGAGAAACGAGGAGTTGGGAGGGGGGAGTCTGACATAACGTTAACCGCGTGGCCGCGCCTCCCTCGCTTCTCCCCTGCAGAAGTAAGCAACCATTTGCTCTTTTTAATATTTTATTTTTACAAATTTTCATCGTTCTAAATATTTTTTTAAATATGCTAATATGTCTTTTTGCCCATACTGATCATCGTGGTTTCGGGTGTGACAGGGTTTAATGGACACCCGTAGAGTGTTTAAAATATATTTTATCTGTTCATTTTTTTTCAATTTAAGATCTTTCATGTTTATGGTGGTTTGAAGGAGATTATTGAACAACCCTTTCGTTCATCGTTCAGTGGGTAGATATTTGTACGGGTTAAACGGGTGCCTTAGATAAGTACTTATTAGAGTGGGCCGATTGTGTATGAAGGTTTTTATTATTTTAGGCATCAAAGTGAAAGGGGTTTAAAAAGTTGCATATTGGATCACATTGAACGTAATTTTTTTTTTTTTAATTCCATACTTCTTTTGGCCCTAAACCGAGGTTAAAAGTTTATAACTGTGTGAATATTTTTTCAATTCTCTTTATAAATGAAATAATTTTTCTGTTAAAAAAGATATAATTTAATCACATTACAAATTCAAATACGTTTTAAAACTACCGAAATGCAAAAAATTTACACTCCGCGGAACTGATTCCGTTGAGCGCCTGGCGAAAACAGTGGTTCATTAAAACAATGCTACCCAATTATTTCAAAACAAAATGCAACTCGCGCCCTTAGATCTTTATTTAATAAGGTTTAATGCACATTATGAAATTTTATTGGACTGATTTTCGTACTTGAATACGAAATGACTAATAAACTTTTTCGAAAACTTCAATTAGTATCAAATATTTTTTGCATTCCGTTTAATCTTAAATGCAATTTTTTAGACCCCTTTCATTTTTAAATTCGGAAAAAAAATACCGGCCCACTCTAGTACTTATTTAAAAATTTGACGATACAGGGTCGATAGTGCATATTCGTAATCGCTTGGAGAACTTATCTTCAACTTACCGTCATGGTAAAGGTTGTATGTTCCGATTAATCCCCCCCGGAAGAGTCGAATTTTGATAGTATTTTTTTATATTTATATAACCCGTTAGGGTTACAAAAATATAATTTATGTAAAATCATGTTATGTCTTCTCTGGTTAGTGTAGTCATAATATGCTTCTTAATGTTGATTTTAAATTTATCTCCGGTATAATTTTTCAAGTATTCAGGTAAGCCATTGTTGGGAAATCCATTGTATAATATTTTTCACTGTCATGCATTTGTCCTTGCTTTTGTTAATGTGGTAGTGTTGTTGCTAGTATTATATTTGTGAATGTCAGCATTTTTGTTTACTATTATGTCACAGTCTTGCTTGTTTCCTAGTGCCATTTATTTGTTTTATACATTTATTTCATAAAATAAGTACTTATATATATTTAATAACAGTGAATCAATATAAAACTAGTAAATAGAAAATGAAAACGGAGTGTTCTCTGTTTAAGATAATCTCCATCTAACATGGCCTGTTCTAAGATGGAGATTTTTTATCTTTTAAAGTATAAGTAGTTATATACTAATATAACAATAACAAAAAAACTAAAACTACCTTATTATAAATGCATAGCTAATCAAATGTAAAAAAAAATATAATCGTTATTATACAAATATAAAGTATATATATGTGCCAAGAATACATGTTACCTAAACATAAATAATAAAGTATAATATTTAATTAAAAACAAATATAAAGTAATGTAATACATAAAAATATAAATAATATGTGTACCAATTATATAAAGTACTACGATTATTAATCTACATATATTTTTCAAAAAAATCTCTCGCTACACTATTTATATGTGCAGTTATTTTTATTTTAAAACTTATTTTACATTTTGAGTTTTGGATTCTGTCTGCAATTTGAATCGCCTCAATAAAAATTGAAGTAAAAAGTTAAGTATTTTACGTCAAACTGGCGTGTTTTTTCGTATGGTTCAGTAGTTGGGTTCAATTAAGGTAAATTGTATGATTTTTATTTATTTTTTGAGGGGACGAATTAAGAAGTTCAGTGCTACAGGAAATCGTATATAAAATATGTTTATTACACGCGGTAAACACACAAACAAAAAATCATAATTTTTTTTTTTAAATATATGAACTACTTTTAATGAAATCAAAAGTTCATCAACCAAAGGTACAATCAACCAATGATAGAGTATTGTGACAGAACTTCAGTTTCCCAACCCACCAATCAGAACAATTCACTGAAAAGAACTAGTGAAATCACGCGCAGAGTAATTAAAAAACATCATCATTACCTCTCTGCACCGGGTGCATAGGGAACTGCATTGGTACACCAATCGAAGTGTATCTTGATCATTATGGTTACATGAAGGCAAGATGATCGCTTAAGGTACCAGTCCAGGGACAATGAAATATTGTAGTGTAAAAACAACTTTTTTAATTAATATTTAATGTCCACCATGTCGGGAATCGATCCCGAGATCTCTTGCATGGTAGGCAAACGAGATGACCACTACACCACGAGACCGACGAATTAAAAAAAAAAAAATGCGATTTTTGCGAAATACGTTCATAGAAAATTTTATATAAAAATAAAGGGAACAAAAAATTATAAATTCTTATTTACATAATATGCAGGCATGTGATTGATAAAGATCTATTTTTTTATCTTATCAAATAAGATATGAAATTCTTGAATCCATTGACGAAAAAGACTTTACAATAAAATCAAGTGATATTAAATTTCAATTGGATGATAAAGCGTATTTTAAAATCCATACTAATATTATAAATGAGAAAAAATGTTTTTTTTTTGTGTGTCTTTCACGTCTCAACGGAGCGACCGACTGACATGTTTCTTTGCATAGGAATAGCCGAAGAGGTGAGAAGTGCAATGAGATACTTATTTTTTATTCCGAATTTAAGAAAATACGTTTTTTTTTTTTTTTTGTTAATCAATGAATCGGGTCGTGGTCTTATGGCTAGTGTCTCGGACTCACGGACCAAAGGTCTGTGGTTTGAATCCCACTCTACCCCAACTTGATTCCTATTTTCTTATGGTGAGTTATTTACAACTCGTTGAAAATGGCCCTCAAAATTAAATTTTTGGGTTAATCATAAGAACGCTAAAATTTCTTTTAAAAAAAAAACGAAATCTTGAAATAAAAAAAAATATATAATAAAAGTAATTCATTAAAATTCTATAATTGACTTGCTTTATCTATGGTTAGCTCGGTTTGCTTTTCGTTTTAGTTTTGCAGTAGGATTTGGATTTGTAAACAGAATGGCGATACTACATCACCATAGACTAACAGATCGTCGTATTTTTTTCATTATTATTATTATGGATAACTTATATAAAGCCATTTTTGTAATATAATACCTAAAGGGCGCTTTACAAAGTGATTCTTTAGATAAATAAATTTGATTGAAGCTTTTAAATTTATAACTTAATTTTTTTTTTATTATTTTGCTATCACATGCTAAGGATTTATTCAAATAATTTAGAAAACAAGTGGGTTTTAAGTTTTTTCCGAAACATCACTTCACTTTCACAGCCTCGCGCCTCTGCTGGGAGAGCATTCCATGCCAAAGGGCCTGTGACCGCAAATGCGCTTTCGAAGACAAAGCTACTTTCAATCCCGATAAAATATGTAATTTCATTTGGAAAATTCGTATTGATAAACAAAAACTTTATTTGATAACGATACAACTAATTAATTAGGTCCCTAAATAATTTCTGTCTAATACCGCGTGAGCGAATCCGCTAGTAAAAAATAGTGGCTTAATTAAAAAATTGGAATCTTTTATTTTTTTATGCACCAGTAGCTCAATCACAAATAACTATCAACATGCTAATAAGCGACGTGATAACAATTTCTCACCACGGTTGTTTATCTTATTCGCTATCACAGTGGAACATCCGTGAACACCTAATGTTAAATATTAAAATATTTACGTTTCGCGGCGTGTAATCCTGCTGCGTAATCACATATTTGAATTCCACCAGTGTAAATATGAAAAATATTCCAAAACTGCCATTTTGATTTATTTATTTATTATTTATCATGCTATTTATTGCATTCAGCCGACGGTTGGTAAGCCAAATGTCAAGTATAGCAGTCGCTATAGTAATTGTAATTTAATTTTAACTTTTTTGTATTAGATACTCCTTACTATTTTGCAATTGCAATATATTGTATTATTTTTTATTAACAAACCATTAGTTTTTTTCCGTTTTCGAAGCAGTTTTATTCACTATCTGAAGTTTAATCATCAGCGTGGCGTATGTGGCAAATAAAAATAAAAAAATCTTCACATTAATCACTCTTTAGGGGGTGGAAAAGATCCAGAATACCACCCCTGGTGGGGAATAACATATAATAGAGATGGTAAAAAAAAAATCGGTCAGCGCGTCAAGATACACTGCGATTGGTGTACCTATGCAGTGCCCTATGCACCATCAGGTGCAGAAAGGTAATGATGATGATGATGATGAAAATCGATACTTTTGAACAAAATTGTTTACATTTGCAAGAAAATTTCAAGTATCTTTGTCGGTAACCTAAATTTGAACATTTTTTGACTACCGGCATAAAAAATATTATCGACGAAGATACTTCAAATTCTCATGCAAATATGCACATTTTGGGACATGCATAGGTAACAATTTAAACATTAAAGACAGTCAAATATAATATTTTTTTTTACTCGGTACGGTTCAAGTAGGGTAAATTGTATGACTTTCTTTTTTTTTTGAGGGAAGAGTGAGGAAGTTCAGTGCTACGAAAAATCGTATGTAAAATATGTTATCTTTCACACAGTAAACAATAGAGCTGATTGAAGAGCGAATAATCTCTAAAATGTGTAAAAAAATTAATTGAAAAAGATTTTTATAAAAATGAACTACTTTTAATGAAATCAAAAGATCATCAACCAATAATACAATTAACTAATGATAGGCACAAACGATTATCGACGAAGATACTTCAAATTCTCATACAAATATACACATTTTTATTCATACACAGGTACCAATTTAAACATTTAAGACAGTCAAATATAATTATTTATTAATTATTTTTTTTACTCTGTATTTTTTTATAAGCTAATTATAGGAATTTAAATGAATTAGAAGTTCTTCAAAATAAAGCCATGAGAATAATTCTAAAGAAAGGTAAATATAATAAAATAGAAAAAATGCTAGAACTCAATTGAATTGAATTTTAGTTGTAATATTTTTCTCTATTTTCCTCCTTTAAAAAAAAAAATTTATACCATTTTATCTGGTTTTGATGAGTTTTTTCCTCTCACCTTCTTAATAATATTTTTAATTTTTCAAAACATTAAAAACAAAATAATATACGTTGGCGTAAGTATAGCCTGTGAGCTCGCCAATACATGACAGATGACAGTAAACATAACCATAGAAAAACATAGCAGTTGAGCTCTCAGAAGTAAAGCAACTTGAATGCAGCAATGCTTGAACTACATGTCAATAATATTCTAATAATAAACAATATTATTTGGCCATACGGAACTTTAAAGCACACCTTGGTTTAATTACTAATAGTATTTTATCGGTTAGGTAAGTGTATTTTAAAAAAAATGTTGCGTACCTGAAAAAAGCACAAATAATTATGTTTTTGTAAATGATGTCAGTAGCGACACTCAGAGAGTGGCTTTGTGACGTTTTGACATTTTTTATAAGAAATTCATGGCGTAGCCGAAATACTGTTATAAAAACGAGGATGTTTTTGTTGATTGACGTTAGCAGGCGTTACCCAGGGGCGACTTTGTGACGTGAGAAATTATTAAAAAAAAGAGATTCATGGCGTAGCCGAAATATTGTAATTAAAACGAGGATGTTTTTGTTGATTGACGTTAGCAGGCGCTACCCAGGGGCGACTTCATGACGTGATGAAATTATTAATTTAAATATTTTTTTTCATTTTACATAGCGTAGCCGAGATAAGAAATTGCGTGGTGTTTTGAAATTTAACCGTGTAGGTAGCCGCCTAGTTAAAATATTATTTTTGTATTTGTATAACTCCTGTTTTATAATGTTTATGTATTTATCGCTATAAGAATTAAACTAAAGATAGTTTTTACTTTAAATCGCTATCCGTTAGTTAAATTATGTTTGTAACACTCAATAATATTTATTTTTCAAGTATTCAATGTTATTTTTGCATTCAAATTAATATTGTTAATATAAAGCGTATTTTTATTTATTAGAATTTACTAAACTGTTTTTATTACAAAAAATAAAAATGCATATTTCTCTGTGTATTTTTCTGTTATAAACAATCTATTAAAATAATACACATCAAATTTCCATTGTCTGTTGATTTGATTTGCAATCTTCTTTTTTTTCGATGGTTAAAAATCTAGGAAATTCAAAGACAATAAAATTTTAACTGTCATATATTGGCGAGCTCACACGCTATACATAGCCCTATACGTTTTTTATTTTATATGTTTACAGTATTATATCTGTACTTTTTCATTTGATTCTTAATAAAAAACTAATGTCTGAGCACCCGATGACAAACTATTATTTAATAGTTTACTGGGACAAAATATGTTTTAATACTTTGTTTTCTTTTTATAATGTATTAATATTGTAATGATGTTTGTATTTTGTTGAATAAAGACTATAAAAAAAATTATTTAAAAATATCAATGAAAAAGAGACAGATATATTATAATATCGTATATTATATTATTTTCACATATATACTTACTGTTAACTAATTTTCATTATTTGTTTTTAACAATAATTTGTTGATACCATTTTTTTTATACTTTTAAGTATATGAAAATGTATTTATTTTTTGTTTTAATTCTTTACAAGTTATTTACAATTTGCTTTTTAATTCAACTACTGTTATTATATCCATATATTTTTTTTTCTTTTTTACTATGTAAAGTTTCACTTTTTATTTTGCATGGCAGTATGCTTCTTATTGTGTCTAAATCTATACAAAAAAGCATTGTTTATTTTTTAAATTTTTACGCACTATGTTTGTACTTACCTGTATTTTTTTTGTAAATGCCCCTTGGGCGTATTGTAAAATTAAATAAAAAAAAATATGCTTGCTTTTATATGATTTTTTTTATCAATCGAATGCCCAAATACTTCATTAATAAGATAGTGTTAAATAAAAAAAAATCGTAAGTAGAAATTTGGATAGAATGAAGCTGCCATTAAAATAAAAACAGAATCACAAAAATGCATTATGTATAACAGTTTAAAAATGTATGAAGAGATGCTTGAATGTATGAATAATGAAAAGATTTTGAATGAATTTAAAAATAAATGTTGTCTACTGTAAGACGATGTAAATAGATTGTAATGTAAGTTATCGTAAATATTATATACATGAATTATTGTAATGTAAGCCAACTTAAGAAATAAATCAAGTTAAAAATTAAAACACAATTCATAAAATATTTCATTTGCAGGAATTCATTGCAAATCCTGAGACTTTCATAAAATACATCATTTAAATGATATAATATATGTGCAAAAAACGTCAATTTTTCGCTAAAAAATCATGTAAAATTATAACTAAAACAATTAAAAATAATTATTTCACTTACTTGATGCCTCCTTACTCATGGTTATTGATTTGTTGATCACTTAAACAGGAAATTAGACACTTGAAAATGTTTTTGATATTTTTTGTTTTGTCAAAACACGAACCGAACACTCGCGAGTTTGATTTGAACTGTTCGTACTATTTAATATCAAGAAGTACGAGGAAGATTATTGTTGTAATTTAGTATATTGCGATGAAAAACGCCGGCGAAATTATTATCGTATCTGTGGTATTTTAGACTGAAAAGTCATAATTAATTATATTTATTTGTTTATAAATTTGTATAAACCACTTAATTATTTTTTTATTATTTTTTAATTACACTTCGACCGGTTTCGAGGTTACTACCTCATCGTCAGGAATTTAACTAACTTATGATTACACGCGTTGCTATTTATATAATAAAATATTGTATGAAAGAGACAGAAAATTGAATGAAAGAGAGAGAAAGAGAGGTAGTAACCTCGAAACCGGTCGAAGTGTAATTAAAAAATTAAAAAATAATAATTAAGTGGTTTATACAAATTTATAAACAAATAAGTTTAAAATGTCATACCACAAAGTGAAAAATGTTTTAGATAACAATAATAAATTAATTATATTTTTATAGCTATCGAGTCGACAAAACTCGTCCAGGGTTCCGGGGTCTATACGGGAAAGACAGGGCATTTTGAGACAGGGTCAACGTAAGATATTTATTAAAGATGGTTGGCATAATACGCCGAGACAGGTAGAGGGACGGAAAGCCTGAGAAAAATATCTGGTTCATTATTCCTTTTCGCACCTAATGGTGCATAGGGCAGTGCATTGGTAAACCAATAGCAGCGTATTTTTATCATTTTTGTTACATGAATGGTATATGAACAGTCTTACTATTCTTGTGTGAAAAGACCCTTTTTTTAAATAAATATTTCATATTAACCACGTAACCCAAGACCTCCTGCATGGTGGGCAAACGCGCTGACCACACCACGAGACCGACAACATATTTGCATGCGACAGATAAACTGCATTATCTCTTTGAAAATTCATGTTTTTAGAAGAGACAAATTAGATATTTGTCGTTATATAAACATCTTTAATTTTTCAGACTTTAAAATATATTTTTTTCTTCAGTACAAACATGTTTTAAAAAAAGTTAAATTTATAAATACCAAGGACATGGCTTTCGAATGAACTACCAACCAGCTGCCCCTGTTATAGTTTTAATAAAATTTAAATATACATAATTCAAATACATTTTTCCTGTAAGCCTTCATTAAGTTATATATTTCACATCTGTTTTAATTATACACATTCAAACAAAACTTAAATTCATATAATCGTCATTACTTTATAATTAAATTATTTTAATTTAAACTCTTTTATTCTTATACTTGTATAAAATCATGATTTACAACCCACTTGTATATAACATTGAAATTTGTTTAGTCTGACGATGTCAGTCAAACTTTCAGTATTTTCCTTCTTTTCAAAAACACGCACTATCCTGGATTAAAAACTAAAGATAATAACTCTTTTTCTATGATATATTTTATTGCCCTTACTTATAATTAATATTTTTATGTTTTTTTAATATTTTTTATTTCCTTTTTTAACTACTATAAAATAAAAAGTACCTTTTAATCTTCAACAGAATTTTTTTTTTCTCTTTCTTATATTACACAAAAATATTATACCTATATAAAATCAATATATTGCTGCTCTTACTATAATGTGTCATTAATTTTGAAGATGTTTTTTAAATTGACCCAAATTTACTGTCTTATATTTCACTTAAAGATTCTTCTCATCGTTTCTTTGAATCCCTTAAAATAAATATGTGTATATTTATGTTTTTCCTTTTTTAAAAAAAAAATGTTAATAATATTTTATTTTATTTTTACATCTGAGCATGTTTTTCATTCTTTATTTCAATTCATAATTTTTAATTACTCTTACAATTTTTTTTCATTTTTAATATTATTTCCATTTGTAAATACTCACTACAAACTACAAACTTTAAAATGTCTTTTTTTCACTTTAATTTTTAATTTTTAAACAACTTTCATTTGTGTTTTTCTTTTTCCTTCTCTTTTTTATACTTTCATAATTAACCTTACATATAATTGCTTTATAATATGGAAACTTCACTGGTCCATTAGAATTAAGTCTAATTGTGTAAAATATTAAACTTTGTAACTGTACTGTATGTTTCCTGAATAAAAGAAAATAAAAAATAAAATAAAAAAATAAAAATACCTGTCTTTTTATTATAGGAGCAAAAAATTGGTTAACATTTCTTGTATACCCACTAACAGGCTATGTCTTTGTGGGATTTTTGTATTTCATATTTTGTATTTATTTGTATTTCATTGCTATGTAATTATTCTTTATTTTTTTAATACTCCGTTTTATATTGTAAAAAAAAAACAAAAAAAAAAAATGATAAAAATAAAAAAAGTCGGAATAATCAGCGTAGTAGACTGAATAAAAAATAAACGAGCTCTGTCTGCAGACAGATTCTCTCTGCCTACCCTTACAGTGAAATGGCGTGAGGATTTTTTTCTTACACTGCAATACTCAGTTGCCAGTGCAGAGACCATGAAATGTTCTAGTGTAAAAACACATTCTCAAATCAATAATTCAAGTCAACCATGTCGGAAATCGAACCCGAGACCTCTAGCATGGTAGGAAAATACATCGACCATTTGACAACAAGGCGGACTTAATTAAAATAGGCAGTGTTATTTTTTCTTAATTACTTCGTATGAATTTTTTTTAACGTTTGAATTTTAAACTGCCAATACCGTCATAAAAAAAATCGTTAAAATATTTATCGGAGTACATTTATTTTTTCCTGGTGATAAGAAAATCATAAATGTGGTTATTTTATGCTTTAGTAAAAAATAATTAATTTTTCTTGAAGCAACCGTTGATAAAAATATGATTTATTAATACGCATTTTAAATAAACAAACGTAAATCGATTAAAATCAACATTATTTTGACCGTATTGATGTATGCAAACAGGTTCGGAAGTTTACTTCGCAAAAAAAAAAAATATTCACATAAATGTTTAAACATAGGTAGAATAGTGAATGCAGTTTGAACCGGGTTGTGGTCCCGTGGAAGTGTCTCGGACTCACGGATCAGAGGTTCGACGTTCGAGCCCCACTCTACAACATTTTGATTCCTATTTTCTAATAGTGAGTAATTTACAACTCGTTAAATATGGCCATAAAATTTAAATACTTGGGTTAATCATAATAACGCAAACATTTCTTTAAAAATGCATTACGCTGTGTTGCACTTTTCGAGCCCAAATACGGCGTAAAATAATGAATTACGTATAATTTATTTGCAATTAAAATTAAATAAATAATAAAAAGTGCTTAAAATATAAAGTAGGTGTTAACAAATGCATTTTGACTTATTAAATTGCAAGGAAATATTAATAGTAGCTTCGCTGCAGTCAAAAATACCTGTTGTAAAGCAAGATATTATTATAAAATATTTACCCGCCCTGTGGTGTAGTGGTCAGTACGTCAACCTACCACGCAAGAGGTCTCGGGTTCGATTCCTGACACGGATAACATAAAATATTGATTTAAAAGGCTGGCTTTTTAAAAACTGGCTCCTGAAGCGTAAGACTGATCATCTTACCTTTATGTAACAAAAATGGTCAAGATAATCTTTGATTGGTTTCTTAATGCAGTGCCCTATGCACAATTAGGTGCCGAAAAGGAATGATGATATTACATGAAAATGTAATAATATGACAAATATGAAAACATAATGTTAAAAATTAAGTACCTATTTACAAAAGCATAAATGCATTTTTTTTAGTTATAGTTATAACAACTAATTTAATATATATTTTTTTTAAACAATCAATTAAACAATTTGGACGGCTAATAATTTAAATTTAAATCCAAAACCGGGTTGTGGTCCCGTGGCTAGTGTTTAGTGTTGCGGACTCACGAATCCGAGGTCCGAGGTTTGAACCCCACTCTACCCCAACTCGATTTCCATTTTCTGATAGTGAGTTATTTACAACTCGTTAAAAACGGTGACCAAAATTGAAATATTTTGGTAGATTATAAGAGCGCTTATATTTCTTTAAAAAAAAACTATCTTTTTTTATATTTTTTTTCTATGTTAATATTTTTGGTATCAAAATCCAGTAGGAATATTCTTATACAAAAAAATTATACTTAAAACACCTCAGTTATTATTAGTTCAAAAAATTGATATGTCGAAAGTGATAAAATGCATCGATTATTGCATTTGGCACTGATTTTTTCATTTGTATTGGAAAGATGCAGCTGTATACACCAAAACAAGAACATTAATTCATTAATGATTAGTCGCAAAGAACGACAGTATGTTATTTGCTAATTACGTAAATGCAAAGGCCATTATGCATAACATTCAACAGGTCTACCCACAATATTCATTAAGTAACTTGTATGAACGAATAACAGAAATGTAACGGAAAAAAACAAGATTTAAAAAAAATCTGAGTATGAGTGCAGAATCTGAGTGCAGCTAGGAAATGCAGAACCGCATTAACGCTCCCTAAAGATATACCAGTCTTGAGTTCCTGGGTTCAATTCCTGGCAGAATGGACGTGAAATATTTATTTTAAAAGTTGTTAAAACTAATGTATGGGAGCGAAGTGTGGAATTGGAAAAATGATGATGAAAGTAGGCTTAATGCTGTCGAAATGCAATCCCTCGGGCGAATGTGTGGTAAAACGATGTATGATAGGTGCACAAATGTCAAGATCCGTGAAGTGTGCAAGGCTGAGACGTGCATTATTGACAGAATCAAGAAAGGGTGCTGCGTTGGTTTGGACATGTATAGTGAATGGACAGCGGAAGAACGGCTAAAAAGATCTACGATGCGAATGCTGATGGATGCAGAAAACGAAGAAGACCGAAAAAGACATTGCACGATCTAGTCCATCAAACACTGGAAGATGGACATGTCAAAACTAGGAATAATCGGCGTGCGTGCATGAGAATATGTATGAATGTAGAGGAAGCGAGGTCTGAATGCAAAGACAGAGTGATATAGCGTTCTATCCTCTCTGCTTACCCCTACGGGAAAACGGTGTGATGGTTTGCTTGTTTGTTTGTTTGTTAAAACTGCAATATTTCATAGTTCCTGGATTGGCACCTGAAGCGTAGGGTTAAATCACCTTATCTTCATATTACAGCTGATCAAAATACGCTTTTTTTTTTACCAATGCAATGTCCTATGCACTACTGGGCGCGGAAAAGGAATTATGGTGATGACTTTTAAATCGTCAAGAAGCTTAGTGGTATTGTTGCAAATTTGAAATACTGTAATAGCTGAATCGAATCTAAACTTTGTTAAAAATTACTTCCAGTGTCAATAATAATTTTGATCATGAATTAAATTGGTTCCGAAAATATAAATATTTAAAAAATGCCAGAATACTGAGGTCCTCTATAATTATTATTTTTTTACAATACAGTTTTTCAATAAATATAGTTTATTGAACGATTTGAAAATATTTAAATTTATTTCAACAGAGAGGGAAAAAGTTTTCGAGAAGTAAATGCCTAGACTTCCATATTCCCTTCTCGAAAACTTTTTCCCTCTCTGTTGAAATAAATTTAAATTTAACTACGAACAACTCCCTAGGGAGGAAATCCAGCCAGTCTGCAAGCATTTGGACATAATCAAACATTGTTGAATTACTACCTGGTAAAAGAAGAAGTATAAAAATTGTTTCCAGGCGTTGCCTAGTAGGTGATTTGGTTCAGCCGGATGAATCTCACCCACGTGATAAAGGTTTCAGCTCTTTTACTTTAAAAAAGTCAACAGATGGAAGAGTTGAGGAAATGTGGATGTTCAAACATGGGCAGAATGGTGAATGTTACACAGTGTGTAAAGTGGCCACTTAAACCAGCCAATGACAGGTCATAAGCCCTGTAAATGCCAAGACTTCCATATTCCCTTCTCGAAAACTTTTTTCCTCTCTGTTGAAATAAATTTAAATACGAACAACTCCCTAGGGAGGAAATCCAGACAGTCTGCAAGCATTTGGACATAATCAAACATTGTTGATTTGAAAATAATTTAGATTAATAAAATTAATCTTAACGATTCCAAATTAATATGTTAAATGTGAAACAAATAATTCAAAAAGCCTTTTTACTGAGTTTAAAAAAACATGCCCTATACATGTGATATAATATTTTTACAGATATATATACATATATATATATAACACTTTAAAAATGCTGATAGGGTACATAAAATAAATTAACATATTTTTTTTATAGTTCTTTTCAAATTGTGACAGATTATAATGACCATTTAAACTATTCAGAATACAATCTGAATGCAAAATTATAATTAACATTTTGAATACTGTTTTTATTATTAAATATTGCTCTTTTGTTTAAGATGTTTCTTCAACTTAATGGATGTTAAAAATAAATGAATGAATCTAAATTTATTGCAACAGAGAGGGATAACGTTTTTGAGAAGGTAATATGGAAATCTAGGCATTTACAGAAATTTCGTTTTTAATTAGAGGGAGTAAAATCCAGCCTGTCTACAACTGTTTAGACATACTCAAAACATTGTTGGTATAAGAAAAACAAAAAATAATATTATGGAAAAGTGTTTTTTAGCGTAGCTAAGTAAGAAATAATTGAGCCTGATGAATCTCACCCACATAAATAAAGGTTTTAGTTATTTTATTTCACAAAAATCAACAGATGGAAGAGAGAAAAAAATGTTGATGTTTAAACATAAGCAGAATGGTAAATGTTAAACAATGTGTAAACGTGGGCACTTAAATTAGCCAATAACAGGTCATAAGCCATGTAAAATGCCTAGATTTCCATATTTCATACACAAAAATATTTTCCCTCTCTGTTGATTTTAAAATGATATCTTAATAACTCCCTATAGAGTGAAATCCAGCCCCTCTACAAACGTTTGGACATTAAAAACTAATTTATTTTGATTTGTCGCGTAAAATTTTTCCAACTGAAAAACTTATTGTATTTTTGTATAATTATTAAAAACACTTATTATAAACAAGTCGTCTGAATGATTTCCGCCGATAAACTTTTATTAATTTAATTTAATGGATAATAAAAAATAAAACAAATCATAAACTATTTAAAAACATCCCCTAGATTTTAATGCGAGGCAGCTATTTAACAATGAAGAAACAAATTAAAATCGCCGCCAAAACCTCACATACAAAAAACACTTGAAAAAATCGTAAAACTCTTTGATTTAATATAATGTCACAATCACCCCTAATTAAAACAGGGGGGGTTTCGTTTTAAAACGCTCATTTTTAAACGTAGAATTTAATATTATTTTTATCGTGCGTTACTTAGATTATTTATAAAGTTGTTTATTTTTATTTTGTTAATTCAATTTAGTGGTGATCACCGTACTTGATCGGTAGCGCGCGTTCAGCGAGACGGTTTATTTGATACTGGATTGGATTTACTATGACAGTGATATGAGGTCCGTAGCGGCTGCCAGAACGCGTTTATTTATAGTGGGAGGCACTTTCGTTGTATTTCTTTCTCAAATTAACTATTTGGTTTAAATCATGATTCATTGAAGATGCGAAAAAAACCCGTTTTCACGCAATCGACGCGTGAGATGCAACAAAACTCCACAAGTGCCAATGTATTTAAGAAAAATGTTTGCAATTGGTTGCTACACATCGATAGGGACGAGGTTGTCAATTTTTTTAAAGTACGAAGTTAGCAAAAATTTACTAATCTGCTTTCCTTCCATACTCTTTACTTTTATTTGCTTTTTATATATATTGATAGTTTTTATGTTTTTCTTATTATGTATTTTTGTATAATTTAATTTAGTACGTACTATTATTTGGCATATAATTTATTGCTCCTATTACTTATATTTCTTACTATAATTGAGTGAATTTCTAGAAAACATAACTCAATTATCATTTAAATTATGCTTTAATATATATATATATATTCTTTTTCTGTTGATTTAAATGATGCTCTTAATTTATATATATATATTTTTTAATACTACCATATTTTACTATTATTTTGTTGATTTTAATGATACCACTATTTTGTATATTTGATTATGTGTGATACTTAATTTGTATAATTATTTTTTTTTTTTTTTCTGATTATCTTTTTTGCATTGTATTCTTTGGAATTTGATTATTTATTACATTTACCTTTTTTTCTAGATTGTGATTCTATGTCATTATAATTTGATCTAATTAATTTTACTATGTATTTTT
The DNA here is from genome assembly GCF_059751315.1 of Micrasema longulum. NCBI lineage: Eukaryota > Metazoa > Arthropoda > Insecta > Trichoptera > Brachycentridae > Micrasema > Micrasema longulum. The sequence continues at coordinate 134,287 of NW_028277864.1, read as the reverse complement.
ATTGTTATTTATTGTGGCTTGACACGGGCATAGCCTAAAAAGCCTCAATAAGTTCATAAATATTTAATTTTGTTATTTGGAATGAATAAATTAAAAAAATGAAATTAAAAAAAAGAATACGCAGAAAAATTAAAATATTCAAAAGTATCGCGTTACATAATTTAAAAAACACTTTTAAAATATCGTACACCATCTGAAATTATCTATTATTTCAAATATTATTTATTGCAAATTTTTTCTTGCATTTATTATTTTTCAACAATATTTTGAGTTTGTCCAAATTTTTGTAGACAAGGACTGGATTCAACTCCCTGAGGAGCTGTTTCTATTAACATATTACAACAGAGATGAAGAACATTCGAGAGAAGGTAATATAGAAGTCTAGGCATCTACAGGGCTTAAGACCTGTCAATGGCTGGGCTAACAATAAAGGTTTCAGCTCTTTAACTTCACAAACATCAACAAATAAAATAATTGAAGGAATGTAGATGTTCAAATATGGGCAGAATGGTGAATGTTACACAGTGTGTAAAGTGGCCACTTAAACCAGCCATTGACAGGTCATAAACCCTGTAGATGCCTAGACTTCTTTTTTAAATTTTTTTTTGTCTTAAAATAGTACAAACATAACAAATGAATGTCCTAATATTAACTTATATCTAATTATTATTAAAACATATACTAATTATTAACATTTCTAAACAATATACGTACACTTAAAAAGAAAACTTTTATAAAGCTAACACGAATAAGATTACTTTTTAAAAACTAACTTATCTGCTAAACACTTGTTTTTTTGACTGACATTTAAATGAAATAATATTTTTTTGCTCTCTTATTTCTAATGGTATTTCCTTATATTATAACTGTACAGCTCGGTGCACTTCTAAATTCACTTAAATGTTCTTCATCTCTGTTGTTATAGGTTAATTTATTATTTTATTTATTTAACACTTTATACAGGGTGTTCTTTACACCCTGTCACACCCGAAACAAAAAAAAATGTAAAATTAAATATTCGTAAAAAGCAAATTTTCATTAGATTTAGATTTATTTATTTATGAAAAAATATAAGGTTTATAAACTTTACATTTTAAATTACATTACATATTTTATTTGTACGAAATATTCCCAATTAGCAAAATTGCTGGTATGAGGGGATATTATATTTATTTATTTATGTATTTATACTTTTACATTGTTTGTATTCTTTTTTTTATACAGAATATGTTCCCTCACTGGGGTGACCCGTGCCGAGGGAAACATTTTACAAAATGTGAAACATGCCTAAGATTAGCTATTTAACAAAGTTAACAAAATAATAACAATGAAAAAACCGTAATTCATCCAATTGACCTAACTATCATTAACATAATAAACAATAAAAAACTAAAATAATCATTAAAAAACATAACCAATTTATAGAGACCAATAGAACAAATGTCATATGGTTGCTTACTTCTGCAGGGGAGAAGCGAGGGGTGCGGTTGATGGTGTATCATACTCTCCCCTCCCTCCTCCTCGTTTTTCCCCTGCAGAAGTAAGCAACCATTTGTTTTTTTAAATATTTTATTTTTTAAATTTTATTCGTTCTAAAAAATTATTTTAATGTGCCAATATGTCTTCTTGCTTATACTGATCATCGTGGTTTCAGATATGACAGGGTTTAAAGGACACCCTGTATCTATTTCTTTATTTTAGTAAAACTTACATGAACGGCATTTAAGTAGTGAAATGTTATTGTAGTAATATCATTGAGGCATATAACTAGAGTAAACATACGCGTTAGAAATATATACCCTCAACCTGCGGCCTATTGGTATATGTTTGACAGAATGGACTTTAGTCTGTTGCGAGCGTTCGCCGGCTACTTTTCTCCTCGAAATTACTAAAATGTCTATATGTACGCTAAAATACTGCACAAATCAATCTGGAAAAAAGATGGTAAATCCAACCAGTCTGCAAGCATTTGGACATATTTAAACATTGTTGAATTAACTACCGGGTTAAAGAAAAAGTATCAAAATTGGAAAATTATTTTCAGGCGTTGCCTAGTAGGTGATTTGGTTCAGCCGGACGAATCTCACCCACGTGATAAAATTTTCAGCTCTTTTACTTCACAAATAGATGGAAGAGTTGAGGAAATATGGATGTTCAAACATGGGCAGAATGGTGTATGTTACACAGTGTGTAAAGTGGCCACTTAAACCAGCCAATGACAGGTCATAAGCCCTGTAAATGTCTAGACTTCCATATTCCCGTCTCAAAAATGTTTTTCTTCTCTGTTGAAATAAATTTCAATATGAATAACTCCCTAGGGAGGAAATCCAGCCAGTCTGCAAGCATTTGGACATTCTCACACATTGTTGAATAAATTTTCCTTTAAAATTGTACAGTGACAAGTCATCAATATATAAAAGTACTACTTCTACCATCACGCCATTTCCCCGTAGGGGTAGGCAGAGAAAATAGACCGCCATACACGTCTATCCTGGTATACAATCCTAGCCTCTTCCACATTCATACATCTTGACATACATGCCCTTCGGTTCTGTCTGCTTTTGACATGACCAGACTTAAGATCTTTTAGTCATTGGTAAATGGTTCCTTTTTATTATTTAAGTAGAATATCATCAGCATCTGGGATTTTCAGAACAGACGAATCCTTATCTTTTCTCACAAGTATACATATTTCTGTTTCTTGTCCATATAAAATTATAACCATATGGTTTTGTAACTTTGGCTAGCCAGACAAGTCGTTTATTTGCTGGAGTTAGTTTATCATTTATGTGTATTTGTTCCTTAGATTCACTGTATTCCAAGTCCTTTGCAGTTATATATCCTTTATTTATTTTTTGTTGAATATTTTTTATTGTCTTTTTTGAGTTAACTTGATTTGAATGAAATTCATTCAAATAATGTATGTAACAAACAAAATTTCTACAAATTATACTGCTTTATTTTTAGCGATGTGATAGTCGGTAAAAAAACGTAAAGAATAAAAATTAATTACCATTCAAAATTAATTCATTTATTTAAATGTACAAAACAGCACAGCTGCCAATCATAATATACCCACATAAACAAATCTTAAAGGATAAACCGCAGGAGTCACATTGAACAAAATGTTAAGGAAACAAGATTTTGTGACTGAGCGAACTTCTGAACCAAATGAGATAATTTCAACCTAAACATTAACTTACATATTACAACAGAGATGAAGAACATTTAAGAGAAGGTAATATAGAAGTCTAGGCATCTACAGGGCTTATGACCCGTCAATGGCTGGTTTAAGTGGCCACTATACACACTTGGTAACATTCACCATTCTGCCCTGAACATCTATATTCCTTCAATTCTTTCATCTGTTGATGTTTGTGAAGTTAAAGAGCTGAAACCTTTATTTATGCGGGTGAGATTCATCTAATTGAATTAAAAAACCTACATACTAGGCAACGCCTGAAAATGTTATTTTTTTAATTACTATACTTCTTCATGGACCAGGTGGATTTATCAACAATATTTTGAGTTTGTCCAAACTCCTGCAGACATGGACTGAATTCAACTCCCTAGGGAGCTGCTTATACTAACATATTACAACAGAGATGAAGAACATTTAAGAGAAGGTAATATAGAAGTCTAGGCATCTACAGGGCTTATGACCTGTCAATGGCTGGTTAAAGTAGCCACTTTACTCACTGTGTAACATTCACCATTCTGCCCATATTTGAACATCTATATTCCTTCAATTCTTTCATCTGTTGATGTTTGTAAAGTTAAAGAGCTAAAACCTTTATTTATGCGGGTGAGATTCATCTAATTGAATTATTTCACCTCATACTAGGCAACTATAATAAATATATTTATACATTTTTTTTTGTTTTTTTACAATAAACATGAGTGATAAAACAGAGTATAAAAAAATAAAGCATAATTACATAGCAATAAAATATATATTGATAGTAAAAATAGTAAACAAAAATCCCACAAAAGCATGGCCTGTTCGTTGGTATACAAGAAAATGTTAATGAATTTTATAAATAATTAATAAATAATAAACTGTAATAATATTTTTGTGTAACATAAAAAAGAAAAAATAAGATATTCTGTAAAAGATAATATGGTTTTTTTATAGTAACTAAAAAAGGAAATTAAAAATATTTAAAAAAACACAAAAATATTCCTTATTATTAAAGAGCAACAAAATATATCATAGAAGAAAAAAGTTCGTATCTTTAGTTTGAATTCAGGATAGTGCATGTTTTTTAAAAGAAAGAAAATGTTGAAAGATTGTAATCAATGAAATATTATCAGTGAAAAAATAATTTATAAAATTTGGGGCCTATAAAATATGCATGTCTCTGTGCGAGCCTCGTTTTATATTACCTTCTCTTCAATGTTCTTCATCTCTGTTGCAATATGTTAATACAAAAAGCTCCCCGGGGAGTTGAATCTAGTCCTTGTCTTCAAAAATTTGGACAAACTGAAAATATTCTTGATAAATTTATTTTGTTTTTTAAAAAGTAATAATAAAAAATTAAACATGATAATTACATTTTTATTTCAGCTTGAAAAACCATGTGTGTTTTATTCATGTATAAAATAGCTTAGTACGATAAGTTCTGTATTTTTAACTTCAAAACGTCAAAAAATAGACTACCGTGTTTTATCCTCTAAGGTAGAGATGTGATTGGATATTTACAAAAAAAAATTATAAAATAGTGCGCAATAGATTATTTACGTATAACATAATATATTCCATAAAAACTATAATAAACAAAGACAACTAAATCACTAACAGACATTCTAACACTATAATAAGTATGGTATTCCCATCCTAATTATACCACTATACTATGGCGTAACTTTACGCCGAGTTTATGAATAAGACCCATAATGATGCATAGTAAGAGAGGAAGAGTCTAAAACTGGTAATCTTAGCATGGAAAAGATCTACCTCTTTCAGTAGGCTGTTCCACAGACCAATCATCCTCCCTAGAAGTATATTCAACGGTAACTTTTTCCTGCATTCAGGAAGACTAAACGGTCTGTGTCTAGCTAGATCTTATGGCTGTAGTCTGGTAAAACGCACGCAAAGTGGGGAAATCATACAATTTTGCCATTAAAAACGATTTTTTTTTAATCGCGCAATAATAAAAATAGAAAAAAGCATAAATTAGATAAAAACAATAATTTTTAAAGGTATTTCTATTAAAAAATATAGTTATATAGTATACAATATTTGAGTTTGTCCAAATGTTCGTAGACAAAAGACTGGATTTCACCCTCTCCGGAGTCATTAAGATTAACAAATTACAACAGGGATGGAAACTACCTTAAATAAGGAAATTTGGAAGTCTAGACATTTACAGGGCTTGTGACCTGTCATTGGCTGGTTTAAGTGGCCACTTTACACACTGTGTAACATTCACCATTTTGCCTACGTTTGAACATCCATATTTCTTCAATTCTTGCACTTGTGTATTTTAGTGCAGCTAAAGAGCTGAAACTGAATTATTCCACATACTAGGCAACGCCTGAAAACAAGTTTTCAATTTTTAAACTTCTTTTGCATACGAACATTTGAACAAACTCAAATATTGTAATTGCAATTTATTTATTCTATAAACGTTTATGTACATTACAAAAAAGTTCAATGCATACATAAACCGAAAAAATTAAGAGTAAAATTTAAATATACAAAAATGGTAAAATAAAAATACCCAGCAATTATAGAGAAAGAATGCTATCCTCTCTGAACTTTTTTTCACTAATATGAAAGATGTCAATATCCGAAGAGATACGGTTGAGTAAAGACATTGCTCTTCCCACTGGCATTACCATCGGCAGGTTGGTTCTGCAAGCAGGAAGATAAAACAGCTCAAGCTGTTTATGTCTTAGGTAGTCATTAGGAATATAAAGAAAAATACTCTCCGTTATACCTATGTTGATCGTAATACCACGGATCAATCGGAAAAAATACATAAGCAAGTATGCATTTCTTCTTTTCTCCAAACTATTGTAGCCAAGCATTCCCGCATTATGAAGTCAGACGGGTACAACCACGTAATGAAACCAGCTGGTCCAAGAATTAGTTTAAAAATTGAAAACTTGTTTTCAGACGTTGCCTAGTATGTGAAATAATTCAGCCATATGAATCTCTTCGCAACAATAAAGGTTTCAGCTCTTTAACTTCACCAAAACCAACAAATGGAAGAATTGAAGAAATATGAATGTTCGAACATAGGCAAAATGGTGAATGTTACACAGTGTCTAAAGTGGCCGCTTAAACCAGCCAATGACAGGTCATAAGCCCTGTAAATGCCTAGTCTTCCATATTCCCTTATTTAAGGTATTCTCCATTCCTGTGTAATTTGTTAAAGTATAATTACTTGTAGACCGGCAGATTACGCCATTTCAAGTTAAGACTAAACTTAGGTATCTAGGATCTCAATAAAGACTAAGTATTTAATTATCTTTGATTTGTAAATCAAATTGAAGATAAATGTTAACTTTCCATTGTAGCTAAACTTTTAGATCTAAGACAAATATATTGTTTTCAATGTTTAAAATATACATTTAAGAAGCAAAATTTATTTACAAGTACTCGTAATTCAAATAGATCAAGTCAAAGAAGGAGTCGTGTGTTAGAAATACCACATTGTAAATCGAGGCTCGCACAGAGACATGCATATTTTATAGGCCCAAATTTTTTTTATTCTTTTTTTACTGATAATATTTCATTGATTCCAAACTTTCAAAATTTTCCTTCTTTTAAAAAACATGCACTATCCTGGATTCAAACTAAAGATATGAACTCTTTTTTTCTATGATTTATTTTGTCGCCCTTTAATAATAAGGAATATTTATGTATTTCTAAAAAAAAAAAATATTTCCTTTTTTAATTACTATAAAAAAAATATATACCATATTATCTTTTACAGAATATTTTATTTTTTCTTTCTTATGTTGTACAAAAATATTACAACTGTCCATTGTTTATTATAGGAGCGAAAATTCATTGACTTTTTCTTGTATACCCACGAACAGGCCATGCCTTTGTGGGATTTTTTGTTTACTATTTTTCTATTAATATGTATTTCATTGATATGTAATTATGCTTTATTTTCTTAATTCTCTGTTTTATTATTATGTTTATTGTAAGAAAACAAAACAAATCAAATTTTTTAAAAAATATTATAATAAATCGGGGCTCTGGTCTTTATAACAGCTACCGGATGGTAAATTTTTACATAAAAAAATAGTCCGCAATGAAACCCAGTTATCGGGTTCGATACAAATATTTTGGCATTGATTTCGAATCATTCGTCCATAACATTGGTTTATTTTCGTTTCAAGGTTTTAGTAATTATATTATTTTGATCACCACAATAATATTGTTTAAATCGTATAAGTATCTTATCTTCACAATACCGCTGTATTTTTTTTGAGCATTTTGGGTTTGTTAAGCGAACTGAAACGACAAAAATAACAAGAATATAGGCAGTATATTTTATTCTACATTTGTTTTTCTTGCTTGTGAAGAGTATAGGAAATGAAGGATGGATTTATTTTTTTGTGTGTTTTAAACATATGATGGCAATTGACATAATCTACCTACATACATATGTTTAATAAATAAAATTTGACATGTAAGCTCTACTTTCCAAGATAATTAAACAAGGATAAAAATATGTACAGGGTATAAAGGGTGGATGTCAGTTAAATACTGGAAAGAAACCGATAATTTGATATAAATGAAACCATTTTTGATAAATATAAAACAGTAAAGGCTATTTATATTTAGCAGGTTTCTTTTTATTTAATAGTTTTTTTTGTCTAAGAAGTTTGAAAACTTAAAAATAGTCTATCTTAATACTTCTTTTTTTTAAATAATTTTCGTTTAAATCCCTTTATATACAATATAATTTGTACTATATGTGTGTTAAGGCGGGGGAAGAATACAGTTGAAAACGTATTTCACTAGGACCCGAAAACTCTATTTTTTCGCTACAAAAGGCGTGACTAGAATCTGATACGAAAATCAAATGTTAAGGATCGGGTGTTAGATTTGTGAGCACCCCGAAATTTAATGATCACAAAGAGGCAATCAGCGGTAAATCATTGAAGATGTTGGGATTCGTTCTGCAAACTGCCAGGGTTTTCAAAAATACCCGCGTACTGAGAACTCTTTACAACTCCTTAGTGCGAAGTAGACTCGAGAGTGGCTCGATGATTTGGGGGGCACATAAATTGACGTACTCTCTTATAATAGAGAAAATCCAAAAGAAGTTTTCTATATATCTCTTCATGAGAGAATGCGAATATTATTCTTGGCTCTACCCGACCGAGTTTCTCCAGGGAATGCTTGGCTACAATAGTTTAGAGACTAGAAGGAATGTGTATTTGACTACACATTTTTATCGATTGTTGCGCGGTATGGTCGATAATCCTAAGATTATGATGACCATTTTTTAAATTTGTTCCTGATAATTACCTAAAACAGCGTCAGCATAGATTGTGTCATATATTTTAAAACAGCGTCAGCATAGATTGTGTCATATATTTTAATATACAGGACCAACTTGCCGACGGTTATGCCTGTTGAAAGAGCTACCGCTATGCTGAACAACATCGCTCTGGATGTTGATATGTTCCATGTATCCGAAGGGGTTTTCCGTAGCAGGATTCTTCTACTACTTTGACAAGTGCCTCTTTCCTGTATTTTCCTTCTTTTTATAATATGTACGTCTTGAATTTTTGTTTGTTATGTGTTATTAAAAAAAAAATAATAATAATTGAATTGAATTATGTGTTTAAAATGAAACCAGAATCCTGGACGAGAGTTTTCGACTTGATGGCTGCTCTCAGGTGAAAAGTCCGTCTCGTTGTGTAGTGACGTGTTCGTTTACTGTTTTTGAGGTCTTAGATTCGATTTCTAGCGGGGCGGACATGTAATATTGATTTTAAATATTGTTCAAACTGCAATATTTCATTGTTCCTCGACTGGCTACTTGAAGCGCAAGACTGATCATTTATCAACATAGTCTCCTTTAAGCATGATACATTCATTCTAACGCTTCTCCAACATTTATATGGCTTTTTTGTAGAACGATTTACCTTTGGCCTTATTTATTTATTTATTTGACACTTTAAATACATATACAATATGTATATATATACATATAAGGGCGGGCATATTGCCTTAAGGCAATTTCCTCCAACCTACCCAAACCGTTCAGTTCGAGAAAATTACAAATACATTGACATATTGAATCTAACAATTTTATACAAAAATTAAAAACAAAGGTTAACAAAATAAAAATATTTTTTTTAAAATTAACACTATACTACGAAGAGAGGAGAGGGGATAGTAAGAAAAGAAGAAGGATAAAGGAACAATTTAAATATTCAGATAGTGACATTTCAATCTCGACTTATCTGTAAAAAAAGAATGGGCGTCTCTGACATTAGTGGGTAGATTATTCCACAATCGAGCGGCCACTACTGTGAAAGAGGAGGCAAGAAAATTAGAGCGATGACAGGGTATTTAAAGGGTTCTCTCGTTACTAGAACGAAGAGATAGTCCGTGTTGTGAAAGAGGTTGGATGAACTCTCTCAGATACTCAGGCCTTGGTGAGAGAGCACTTTTTTCTTCTTTATTTGGGGTCGTTTTCTTTAATTTGTCTCAGCTGATAGAAGCATGAACTTATCGTTCTACTAATTTGAGCGTCAAGAGAAAGGTCAGAATTAAGTAAAAACTCCTAGTAGTTTAACGGTGGGTAAAGCGGTAGTCCCTACATTAGGTAGGGCCGTATCCTGGATCAAATTCTGTCGTCTGGCTGAAGCCACCTATAGTTGTTCCGTTTTTGATAGGTTAAATGATAGTTTGTTTTCAGCCATCCAGTTTCCTATTTTTTCGATGCATCCATCAAACAAATTGACAAGACCGAATATTGAAGATCGAGAACGGACGCAGCAGCCTTCTATAACGAGCGTTTCAAGGGTACGACGTTGGACCTGGATTGGACACGTGCTGCGTATGCCTCGGGACTACCTTTATCTAAGTGGCCTCTTCTTTACACCTGCGGGCTCCCGCCATCCTGAGAGACCATCGATGATAATTCTGGCTTAATTCGGCAGAACTAAGGGATGCGGGGTTGACGTGGGAGCATGCGAGAGTTTTGGCTGGCGATGGGGTCTCCGGGAGGCATCTGGTGATGTACACACGCTCCACTTAGGAACAGATTTGGAAAAAGAAAAAAGATTGTAAATATTGAATAATAAAAAAAAAAGTTTTTGTTTATGCAATGCCATCATCAGTTGTCGATTTTGATTTTTAAAAACAGGCTTAATGATTTTATGAATACATCTTAATCCGCTATAAAAAATCATTTTATGAATTAGTTTTATTTTTTATTACTTAAGTGAATTAAATACTGTCTATTTAATCAATCAAATATGTCAGCTTTATCAAATATATAAATATTTTACTTGGAATTACTAGACATGATTTTTTTTTAATTTTGGGTTTTATCGTTAATCGGCAATAAATTATTTCTTATCGATCTCATTTTAATTTGTAATTTATTTGTTTAATTTACTTTATAGATATTCTAATGGCAAAACATACAAAGGTAGATTCCTCACTCAAATTTTTCCATTAGTATGATTAATCAGTACCTTTTCAAAATATTAGAAGATGAACGATTTGTACTTCTTATTCAACGAGACAGCTCTCCGCAATAAACGGAAGCTCATAGATCAATAATTAGCCTTTTTTATGTGAACTACATCTACTCCCATAACACAAAAACTACATTCCACATACCATATTCCAAGCACAAAAAACAATAACAACACGAACATAAATTATATCATTTGTATTCTCATGACACGTTGTTGTCCTTGTAAGAAATTTGTATTGCATTAGAAGTTAACATAAGTGTCCGTTTTTTTCCAAATTTAAAAATGAGCGACAAAATTAAAACAAAATAAAGGACGTAGGATTTAGACATTTGTGGCATAAATATAAATAAACTTTTGAACTTGAACTTGAACTTAAACAAACCCTTGAACCTGTAGCAATTGCACAGAAATCTTTAATCGGAGTAATTTAAAAAATAACATTTCGTTATCCAAGTGACTTGCTCTTCAAAGAATTCAGAGTACTGAATATTATTCAACAGTATATATTGAGAACAGTAGTGGTTACACACATCAATAGAGACATTTACCCAAGCGTCAACCACAACCATAATACAAGATACTCTAATAGGGATCTGATACTAGGTGAAGGGGTCAACACTGTTCTGGCATCGAAACAACACTATTACGTTAAAAGGTCCATAACCTTTTGCCAGAATCGTGTAAAGACGGGAGTGTTGTCAAGTTGCGGAAGGTGTTGACCTCGCTCTTTTATGAAATTGGTCGTAGAAAGTCAGTAATGTTGATGCATGCCACGGATTGGAGATTCTTACTGGATGTCGAAAATAAAATATGAAAATAAGGAATAATTTAAAAAAATATATTTATAGATGGCAACCATGAAGTTTCACATAAATAAAATGTCTATGTTTTTATAAATGTATGTATGTGAATGCGCATGGGTGTATGTATATGTGTATATATATATATATATATATGTGTGTATATATATATATGTATATATGTGTATGTGTGTATGTATATGTATCAAAATGTTTATATTTTATTTGTCTGTGCTCACTATTAATTTGTTAACTGTTATTATATATTAGAATGTAATTGCCTAGTTTGGAACGGAGTATGTACCCTTGTTAGCTGGGCAAAGTGAATGCAAAATTGCATTTTGATAAAAGGTGTAAATAAATAAATAAATAAATTTACTCTTCTCATTTTTTGTGAGTGATGAAAATCCACTGTCCCATAAGCAAATTCCTCAATTTTTTTTTATCAAAATACGCTACGATTGGTTTACCATGCAGTGCCCTATGCACCATTGGGAGCGGAAAAGGAACATTGATGATATCTGTTATTGTTCCCAAGTAAAAATACAGTAAGAAGATGATGAGCAGGTGGATAAAAAGTAGACTTTTTAATATCCTGTAAATTAATTCTAATTATGTGTTTTATTTTTTTAATATCTCCCTATTCTTTTTATTGTTTGTATTTGGATTATGTTTTTTTTTTTAATTATTAACGATTTATTTTATAATTTTAATTTATGCTTAAACTTTTATTATTATTGGTATGTTTCCTAATTTATATTTAGTTTTAATTTTTTAAATATTATTATTATTGATACGATTTTTTTAATGAAAAAACACATGCAACAAAGAAGGTTCTGCCTAAGCACTGGATTTTATTTTTACTGGACAATATTTCATTACCTTTATTACATTAAAAATGTTTGAAAAAAACGTGATATTTCCCTATTCTCTAAGGTACAGATATTTATTTTGTTTCTACAATATTTGTTCGTAATACACTAGATTTACACATAAAAAGGTTTGATAGAGAAGGCGGCGATAAGGTCAGTAAATTAGTGATTTTTGATAAGAGTAACATTAACATAATTATCACTACTAAATAATACTATCAGTAGCTAGATAAGCTTTGGTAGTGCCAACTGATAAATAAAAAAACAATAATAATACCAAATTAATTTACAGTTCACGCTGTTTGACTATGAAAAAATCAGGATCTGGGGACTTATACTGAACCTATTTGCTTTTAGATTCGAATGCGACTATTGTAAATTGACGAGTGAGCATTTTGAAACCACGCGTGTGATTAAAGTCAATTGAAAAGCAGTCGACTTTATCTCGATTGCCTCAAAGTACTCGACATCGTACTTCAATCCTTCAAACTTTTGTCGGGAATAACACGGTTATCTTTAATGACGAGTGTTTAATTTAATTTTATTGTAATCTCAACTTATATAATTTAAAATAAAGAACAGTGATAAATGTTATGAAGTCGGTGTATCAGTCGAGATCAGGGGGGCGATTACAAACGCTACGTCATCGGCATTTATCAAGACAGTATACTGAACTTTTCTACTATCTCTATCTACCCCGGTATCACGAAGCTGGCTCCACCGATATGTCTATACAGCAGTGGCAAATGGTGATTTTATTTAAAGGTAAGCTATAAAAAAATATCATATATTTGTACCTACATAGAAGGTTCATAATATAATGTAAGTAATATATATAATAAATTGATATTTTTTTGTGGTTCTGTGTGATACAACAACTCTCATCCATGAAATCAACTCAAACGAAGTTACTTCGTGATATATTATATTATATAGATATATTATCTATTACTTTAATACATAACTCATTAAAAAATAAGTAAAAAATAGCACTATAAATTCAGTCGATATTAGATATTTAATTGAAATGTCAACTGGCCGAATTGTTCTAGAAATTAATAGTGCTAAAAACGGCCGCGTCGAGCGCCATATGTCCTGCAATATGACGCATGAAAGTAATTATGATCTTTGTAATGTATTTGATCTTTGATCTTTGTAAAAAAATACCATCGTAAAGAAAAATAACCCTTAAGAAAAAATGTTTGAAATACTGTTTTCCAAATCAAGAATCTTCAAATAATTTGTGTAATCTGCAAGTTAAATCTAGGAGAAAAAACCCGCACTGGAGTAAAGACATTAAAAATATAGTGTACTTATTTGTATGAAAAAATAAGCTGGAATAATCGGCTAGTTTCTTGGCTCACCCCTTCTGGACTATTCTTAATTTTATGGTTGCTACTTAAGTTTTGAAACAGACAAGTAAAAACAAATATTTATAATTGAAAATGGCTTTATTGTTTTTTTAAATATTCTTCTTGAAGATCAACACACTTTTGCATGCATTTGAACAAATTTTTGAAGCACTTTTTCCAGTCCGATTGAGGTACCTCTAAAACATGTGATTTGAACGCTCTGGAAGAGTTTAGGAAATGTGCAGAACAAAGGGAGAATGGTGAATGTTACACAGTGTGTAAAGTGGCCACTCAAATCAGTCAATGAGAGGTCATAAGCTCTGTAAATACCTAGACATCCATATTCTCTTTTCAAAAAGGTTTTCCTTCTCAATTGCAATAAATTTAGAAATAACATTTTGAATTTACCTACTCTGGAGGATCGCAGGCAAATAACTGACCTTATATTTTTTACTCTTAATTCGATTGTTGCGAACCCCTGGATTTAATATACATTAATATACCAATACGTCGAACTAGACAAAATAGTCTATATTATTGTCACCCTTTTCAAACCAACTATCTTTGTCACTCACCAATACCGCGTATACACAGACTAGGAAACGAATGCACCTCTCATATCGACATTTTTAACTCGAGTCTCTGTGAATTCAAATCATCTCTTTGTAAAAAAAATATGATGTTCTATAGTAAATAAATAAATAAATAATTAAATTTACTCTTCTCATTTTTTTGTGAGTGATGAAAATCCACTGGCCCATAAGCAAATTCCTCAATTTTTTTAAATCAAAATAGAGCTCATAATGGTGCAGTGCCCTATGCACCATTATGAGCTCTTTGTAAAAAAAAAATATGATGTTCTATAGTAACGATTAACGAATTATTTGCAAATGCTACTTATGCTAATTATCTGGTAATTATTCATTTGATATTTTTATAAATTTTGTATGCTGACATACATACATACAAATTAGATAAATCAGGGGTGTATAAATTAACTTGCCATGATTGCAGATCCTTTTATATAGGAAAAACATCGCGTTCATTCAATATAAGAATCAAGGAGCATATGAGATGTCTCAATAACAATAATTTTTCTGAATTTGCTGACCATATTATAACAAATAATCATTCTTTTAATTTTGAAAATGGATATTGCATTTAAATAATAAGAATAAACTAAATAATCTTTTTGAAATTTTAGAAATAAAAAAAGCGGTAAAACAGAACTTAGACATAATTAATAATCAGCTTACCCACCACATACCGCACATCTTCTTTTTTTTTCCTTTTCTTTTTATACCCATGTTTTTAAATTGTTTGAAAAAAATTGTATTTCTAACTAACTCATTATTTTGTATATTTTATATTGTAAAAGGTACCTGCGCCGTAAAATAAAATAAATCAATAACTCCCGAGGGAGGAAATCCAGCCCGTCTGAAAACATTTGGATCTACTCAAAACATTGTTAAATAAATTTGATGCTAATCTGTGTAGAATGAGATCACTTTTTGTCTTCTGCGTACACGAAACAGTTCCTTGTCAACTCCTTAGTTTATATTCTGTTTATTTGCCGCTGTCCAGCCACGTCTTAAATAAAACATTTTGTCTGTTTTCATGCATAATCTACATCATAGGTGGCCAAGCTTGTGTGAATAATCTTTGCCCAAAACAACGCGGAGTAAAACATATTAGAATGCTAATAATTACATATAAAAAATAATCACATATTGCAAATAAATTAAGCAGAAACAAAAGAATAGATTAAATAACAATGGATCAAAACATATGTTTGTGCCAAATACGACAGATGCGCTGAAGATAACGGATTGTAATGCATTTAACAGGCCGAAATCAGGTAGTAACCATTTCAACGCTACGAACGTCCGTAAAACGCAATAATCGGCCGGTATATTAAATGAACGTAGTTATGCAGAAAACACCCAGTCCGCAATTCTGGAAAAATAAGATTTTGGTGTTATCGGGTGCAGTATGGTCAATTCTATGTTAATTAATAATAAACACAGCCAGGACGCTTTCATAAAAAAATGTAATAATCACCTTCTGAAAATAGTGTTGATTACAAAAATGACATTTCTCAATTCAATCAATCCATGCTAAAAGGTCACAAGTCACACATGTAGTGATTTCGACATTTTCATGTAAGATTTTTTTTAAGTAAATAACAGCATTGATCGATACTATTCCTGGCCGATTACCTTTCGTTCCCATCCTTCCTTTGACCCATCCTTATGGTACCTACCTAACATCAAGATAGAAGATATTCAAAATTAGAAGATTCGGATGTAGAACAAAAACAAAACAACATTTACGACTTCACAAAAAATCGGATAAAAAAGTGGTTGGAATCGTCGCGCGTCGTGGAAAACATTGTTAAATTTTATAGTTCATTTTGTAATTCAGAGCCAGAAATTGAAGAACATTCAAATCATATTAAAGGTAGGTATCCATTCCACGTTCCTATCCTTTCTCAAATATTTCCCAATCACAAAACTGAACAAAATTCGATTTTCATTTACAGGTCGCCTTTTCGTTAACAAATATTTCAAAAATACATATCTTTTAGTCCGCATTCAATTTCAAACAAAATGGCTCTAATCCAACAAATAACTTATAGAAATTTGTTACAGCGATTTTCGTTCCATTTCGTTCGTTCTTCTTTTAACAAAAAGAAGACTAGTCCAATAAAAAGTTCTCTTTTAACATGGAATCAGAATAAAACATTTTATTTAGTGACAGTCCTGGCAATACGACAGCTGTCAGTTCAGTAGTTTTACCTTAAAAATCCAACGTGACACTCTGCAGGATACTTAAGTCATTTCAACATGGAGAAAGAAGAGAATCAGACGAGAAAGCGGACATAAATTTCTGCTAACCTCGCTTTTTATAGAACATCGCCACAAATTTTGACGTCACAATTATCAATGTCAAACATGTCGCGTTTTTCTAGGGCCTTTTTAAAAAAATAAATAATAATGTTTTATATGAAAACATTTCTCTCCTATATCCACATCGATTTTGAAAATACTACGTGACTCTGATAAACTAATCCACTTCCACTGTGAATGGTCAAGTTGGTTAAGGACTTTTTATCGTCGTGATAAGCATCTGTGATCGAACTACGTGGTGTATAGATAGGGCTCTGCATTAGCACTACTTGATTACGTAGAGGTAAGGTGATCAGTGTTACGACTTAGGTACCAGTCCAGGAAAATGGAATATTGCAGTGTAGAACCATCATCAAAACAAATACTTCACGTCTATCCTAATAAACATGTGTTTTATTGTTTTTTTTTAAATTATTGAAATATTATCACATTACAACGGAGATTTTAGAAAAGGAAATATTGTCTGGTTTAAATGGCCACTTTACACACTGTGTAACATTCATCATTTGGCCCATGTTTGAACATCCATATTTCTTTAATTCTTCCATCTGATTTAATTGTAAATGTAAACATTTGTTCGCGCTTTTCCGTACTCAATTTGATAAATAGAGAAGAAATATATAATCAAGTCGTTATGAAAAAAAAAATTCTTGCTTGTATGGGTGAATCCGAAGAAAGACATTAAGGTCCGGTTTTATAAACATCTAATCAAACTTCCGTACGTGTAACGAACCGTTGGTCGTTCGTTACGATAACCGGCGGTTTTGTGTTCTATAAACCATTTTTGTTAACGGACGGTCGCCGGTAAGCATTTTCATAGAAAATGAAATTTTAGTCGCAGCTTCTATATTTTTTTGTTAATTGTCTAAGGAAAAACATTTTACCTAAGCTCTTTTTGTCAAATGCGAACGGAGCGCATTCGCATTGAATGAAAAAATACATCAAATCCAAATACTCGACAATTTTGAACGAAGTTTCTACACAAAAAAGAACTATGAATTGAGAGTACTGTGAATTAAAATTAACATTATTAAAAGGCAGCACCTGATCGTACCTACGATGGATAGTTTTTACTATTATCTGTTATTTTAGTATACATTTATATCAATAAACCATGTTTAAAATTTTAAAAAATTAACCGCTGAATATATTTATCCATCAGACTAAAGTTGATTTTATACCACCACGCAGAGTAAAAAACATATAAAACTGGTAATTCAACTAAATCCCAAAATAATGACTATCTGGATGTTAATTGGGCGGAGATTTGATCAAATAACAATGTGATAAAACAACTGTCATGTCAAATACGGCAGCGGCGCAGAAGGTAAAGCTAGGGTTTCCTAGGACAGCGGTGCCCGTATCTTAACGGCCGTAGTGAACGGTGATGCGGTGGACAGCCGTCGTAACGGTGACTAGAGAGTGGTTTCCTAGGAAAACGGTGTTAATAAATGTTATCAAAACAGTTTTCCTAGGAAACCACTCTCTAGTCACTGTTACAACGGCTGTCTACCGCATCACCGTTCACTACGGCCGTAAAGATACGGGCACCGCTGTCCTAGGAAACCCTAGCTTAACGGATCGTAATGCATTTAACCGGCCAAAATCGGCCAGTAACCATTTAACCATAGATTTAACGGCTTGTAACGCTACAAACGTTTATAAAACGCAATAATCGGCCGGTATACCAAATATTAGTTAAAAATGGTATCAAGTTAACGAACGGATGTTTATAAAACGCAATAATCGGCCGGTATACCAAATATTAGTTAAAAATAGTATCAAGTTAACGAACGGATGTTTATAAAACCGGCCCTTAGTATTTGAAACGGACTCGGGTATGTGGTAGATGCTTTCAATGTTGATTTAACTAGCTGGAATCTTTAAGGTTGGGAAGAGATTCATCTGATTGAATTATTTTATATACTAGGCAACGCCTAAAATCAAATTTCCAATTTTTACACTTCTTCTTGGACTAGTTGGTTTAATTAACAATATTGCAAGTTATTTCAAATATTTGTAGGCGAAATACTAGATTATTATTTTTTTTTTTTTTTACCGCCTAGATTTCACCCTCTAGGGAGTTGTTAAGATTGACACGAAGGAAAAACGGAAATCTAGGCATTTACAGGGCTAATGACTTGTCATAATCTAGTTTAAGTAGCCACTTTACACGCTGTATAACATATACTATTTGCACACGTTTAAACATCCATATTTCTTCTTTTCTTCCATTTGTCGATTTTAGTGGCATTAGGTATGAAATCCAGTACTTTGTCTACAAATATTTGGACAAACTCAAAATATTGTTAACACGAATAATGTTTTACTGCTCAGATTTACTCAACCACACTCAGGATTCCACAGTCAGGTAGTAAATAGTATTTAAAAAAGATTTAATACGTTCTCAATGTCTCATATGAATATTGTTTTCAACGCATTAAAATAACATATCCATAGTAATCTTGATATGGAATAATGAATTCACTTGAAGAATTCCTGAATTACAATTGCAAATGGCCTAGGCATATTTATGGGTTATATTATGAACGATTTACGCGAAACGTAAAAGAAAAATGGCTCGATTTTCCCTATCCAATTGTTTTCCAAGATTGATGGCCTTAGGGCCGGTTTTATTTGGTATACCGGCTGATTATAGCGTTTTATAAACGCTCGTAGCATTAGGTTATTTTTATTTTTTTAGATAATTTATTTATTTTAACAATAAAATCATCATCATCAGTGGCGCTACAGCCCGTTGTGGGCCCTGGCCTCCTTCAGAATTCGTCTCCATTCCTCCCCGCACCCTGCGGCTCTTCTCAAGTTTGTCAGGCCAATCGCTCTAATGTCACTATCTACATTATCCAGCCATCTTAATTTTGGTCTGCCTCTGCTTCATCTGCTTTCGGGAGTGGTAAAAATAATATTTTTTGGGATACAGTTATACTTCATTCTGTGCTCATGACCCAACTATTGTAATCTTGTTTTTGCAATGTTGGGTTCGCCATACAGTGCCTCAATGATTCACGATTAAACCGTCTCCTCCACACTCTGTTTTGGTTGACAGCACCAAATATCTTCCTTTAAAATTCCTTAATAAAATAGCATACAAAATTGTATTTTTGTTCCCGCAAAGCCGAGGATTTTCTGCATTTTTATTGTTCTATTAAGGGTATGTACTGTACAGAGTACAGAGTTTAATACAAAATGAAGAAAATATCTATGTGCGCACTTAAGATTCACTTGTTCTTTTCAATAAATTTTTGATGATTTTTGAAAATGTATTTAAAGTTTTTTTCCTCTCGGTTTTTACTATGTATTAAGTTAAACAGTTTTGGTACTACACTCCCCATCGTTCTATCTCGATAGTAGTTTTTCTGTCGAGGCACGCTGCTCTGCCGATACTTGTAGGGTCACGATCGGGGGTGCTATTTTGAACCACTCTCGCGGCACGAACAGTTTTTTTCGTGTATTTTGTATTTAAATACAATATAGATGTGTTACTTTTAATTTAAAACTGCAGTCGAGGAAATGATCTGTCATTATCTTATACTGACATAGTGTGTTAATAGGCAAAACGTCAACAAAGTAAAATAATACTTTTTCATTATCTTTTATTTTATTATTTATATCACTACAGAGATGGGTAGAATTTTTGTTTCAAGATTATGGATATTCGAGCGTTTACAGGGCTTATGACCTGTCATATGTTGGGTTCAAGTGGCCACTTTTATGTAGAATTCTACAACATTCCCCATTCCGCTTATTAGCGAATATCCATATCGGTGACATTTTTGGTTTTAGTATATATGCCATGAAACAGGGAAAGCTTTCGCTAGCGCGTTTGGAGCGCCATCTATGTATTTGATATTGAGGTTCTTTTATTTTATTAACATAAACGGCAAATCTGCCTTTTACAAACATTTATAATACTAACATATTTGGCTTAATTTTTTTTTATTTTTTAAAAAAACATAAATTTTCTTATACCCATGAGATTTATAAAAAATAAATAAACCTTGAAATTTCACAAGATTTATACTTAAAAAAATAACCTTAAAATTATACAGCATATTCAGTAGAAAGTTTAAATCATAAAACATTCTACAGTAATACAACAAGAAAATCATAAGTACTGTTTCATACAGCTGGGCAAAGTGAAAAAAAAAACTGTATATGTTATGAAATGCATGAATAAATACATATAATTACCAGTCACCATCTTTGAAAAAGTTCAAAAGGTTTGTTCTATAGGAACAATACCCTACACTAAATATATCAGATACGTGGGAATAACTATTCCCAAGTTTATGAAGTCTATTTAATACGGCATTGCAAGTATACACTGTCCGTGAACTGTTGCTACAAAATGGCGGCACTTGTCTAGTCATTCTTCCAGGCACATGAAGTTGATGAGAGATAATAGTTCAGGGCAATCCCATATTGAATTTACAATTTTGAATAAATTTAAAAGGTCTACAATTTTTCTTCTATCGTTAAGTTTAATGTTTAAACAAATTTAATGTTTTTACTAAAAATCGTAATTTAAAATTCATGACTGATTCTAAGTTTAAAATTTATATACCGTAAGAATTTTTTTTGACTCTTTCAAGAAAATTTTGGTGACAGTTGTAGTAAGGAGTCCATATTGTAGAGTTATGCTCTAACTGGCTTTTGCCTCAATATTTATTTTTACAGGTACGATGGTTTTTTTTAATTTGTTCATGCAGGTTGTCCTTTTACATTAAAAGTCCTTGGTAGATTGAAATGACCTCATCAGGTTCAAAAGTGACAATGTTTTGGAAATTTCAAAATCACTAAATCTTGTTTTCTGAACATTTCGTACAATGTGACCCCCGTGGTTTATCTTTTAAGGCACAGATATTTTTCATACATTTTCAAGGAACTTTGCCGTACAATAATTTTATGCTCTCATATTTACTGCGGGTAAGAAAACATTTATTATTATGGATAACTTATATAGCGCAATTTAAATAATATCTCAAGGGTTCTTTACAAAGTGTTTTTTTATTTTGTAATTTAAGAAAAATAATGTACTTTGTCATCACATGCTAAGGATTTATTCGAATGATTAAGAGAACAAGTGGGTTTTAAGTTTTTTTCCGAAACATCACTTCACTCTCCTAGTTTCGCACCTTTGCTGGGAAAACATTTTATGCCGTAGGGCTTGCGACCGCAAATGCGCGTTCGCCGAATAAAGTGCGCTGTTTGCGTAGAGGTATAATAACTTTTCTTCTCGACGTAGATGTAGCTGATCTTAGTGTAAGACATCTGTCAGCAAGTTCATCTGGAATGCAGAGTTCCCTTAGATATTCTGGAGCAGAGTTGTGCAGTGACTTTTACATAAGCCAAATGAGTTTGTATTCCTCCCTCTGTGAAAAACGTAACCAGTGCAATTCCTGAAGTAGTGGAGTGATATGACTATACTTCAGTGGCGAGCCGTGATTTATTTTAAAGGTAATCTATTAAACATGTTCATCAATTTGTACTACATATAAGTACTTACATAACATGTAAGTAATGTTATTATAAATTACTACTTTTTCTGTGGTTCTGTGAAAATCAACTCAAACAACAATTATTACTAACCACGCGATATACGTAGCTTTTATCAACACTATTTTATTAGAATACTAAACTTGTACAAAAGTTTATTAACACATACCACAATGACATTCAACAGATATTTTCATTATGATCTGTCATTGACAGTACTGTCAAGACTTGAGCACTGGCCGATTTCTTTAAAAATAAATAATAATGCCTTAAACGGCCACTGCGAACGCCACCTGTTCTATGTGATACATAATATGTCAACGGTATCCCACCAAAGAAAAATAGTCCTTCGGAAATAATGTTCGAAATACTAGTTTCCAAATAGAGAATCTTCTAAAAATATTTGTAATCTGCAAGTTTGTTTTAGTACTAAAAAAGCCGACTTGGGTTAAAGACGAAAAATACAGTGTACTTTTTTGTATGGAAGATTAAGCTGAGGTAATCGGCTAGTTTTATCGTTCAGTGAGAATGGACTGGGCGCACTTCATAGATATTTTTTTGTAGAAAGATATAAACGGTGATTTATAATAAATAACAATTACTTTATATATTTTCCCATAAACATGGTTACTATAAATTATTATAATTTAAAGTCAAATATAATAGTAAGCTGTGCATAATCGCTTACTTTGACGATTCGCCCCTGCTATACTTAGATAATTTAAAAATAAGTCTCACTGCGGCATTCAATACAGACTGTAGGCGAGTCATTTTATTCATTGGTAGACCTGCCATGAATTCAATTTCTATGAGATCCAATTTTCCGTCGCACTGAACTTCCTCATTGAAAAAATATGGATATTTTACTGGTTATATACAAAACGTTTTTAATTAAACAAATGAAAATTGCGAAACACAGTTTGCAACGGACGTGGAGTGACGGTACACACGTGTCACGTCATTCACAACTGCGTAAAAGACGTGTTTCATTTGATAAATAAATAAGAGATTCCATTAGTACTGTTTACATAATGTTACTATTTTATTGCCATTATAACATGGTGATTAT
Source organism: Micrasema longulum (assembly GCF_059751315.1). Lineage (NCBI taxonomy): Eukaryota > Metazoa > Arthropoda > Insecta > Trichoptera > Brachycentridae > Micrasema > Micrasema longulum. The sequence goes on along the minus strand of NW_028277864.1, from coordinate 111,079 downwards.
CATTACCATACAAATTCATCTTTATAGGAATATTCATAGCTTGATAGATAGTGACTGCATTATGGAATAATTTTATACCCGAGCAGCGTGTCAGATATAAGAATGTGCGAACGATGAAAGCAGCCACCCCTATCCCAAAACTGTTAATCTCTTTCTTCAGTTTCACATATTATCTGTCAATTTTTTAAACCACTTTAGCGGAAATGTTATATTTCTTTACCATCAATCCACGAAAATAACAAAACATACATAGAAACTTTAAGAGCTTTCATTGTACGTGACCGACCAAAATAAGATTTTCAGCCAAAACCGAAACTTATTTAAATATAGTAAGTTAAAGGTCACTTCAAAACGCCCAAAATAAGACACGACTTATTTTCCATCAATTATGTGTAAACACTAATAAAATGCATATTTAAACAAAATTAACAATATAAATGAGTAAAATTGAAATAAAATATCAAAAATATCTTTCATATCATGAACAAGACTAGACAGGAAGCTGAGGAATATGTTTTATATATATGAAAATAATTTTAGTTTCTTGAAAATCCTTTTTCGTTTTATTGATGTGAGTATGTTTTTTTTTTATTTTTTTTATTCCTTTTGAATTTTTACAAAATCGATGTGAAGTTATGTGTAAAATAAATAATACACTGGTACTCCGGAACGTGCCTGTGGGCCAGTGGAGTGGCTACATCCATAAATAAATAAAAAAATATATTGAATGTACCGTACCTATTGTATAAGCATTTTTGTTAGCGCAGGCAGCAACCATTTTACCTTAATCACAAATTATAGACCAGGTTCTAAAGCACCACCTCGGAAATTTTATTCGGAAATAAAATCTTTACTTGAATGGGCCATCACTCGTACAGAAGTAACATACGTAACTGGAGATCTGAACATTCGTTTCGACCGCAAGACGGATTCAGAATCGGTTCGTTTTAATGCACTTTTAAGTGATTTCGATTGTTCACAAGAAGTAAATACCCCTACACATGATGCGGGAGGTACACTTGATGTTATAATACGACGGAATTGTGATCAAAAAATCACAGTTTTTGTAACAGACATCGGACTTTCAGACCACAGATTAGTGCACTGTAAAATTAATATCCAAAAACCAACACCAATTTACAAAACACTCGCCTCAAGGCCATGGAGAAAATTAAATTTAGAACATTTTAAATCCGAACTTCTGACATCGTTGATTGGTCCGGACACTGACCGTCGCTCAAACGACGTCGATCAATTGATTGGGTTGTACAATGAGGTACTATCTAACCTGATAGACAAACATGCACCATTTACTACCAAAACTATTCGAAAAAGGAAATCTGATGCATGGTTTGACGAAAATTGTCGACTCAAAAAGAAAGAGCTAAGACGTCTAGAACGCAAATACAGAAACACACTGTCAACTTCGGACCGATCAATATGGTTAGATATGCAAGCCTCTTATAGGACATTTATAAAAGAAATAAAATCTAGTTTCTGGTGTACAAAAATCACTGAACAGAAAAAGTCTCCAAAACAACTCTGGCGAAGCCTTCAATCTGTTCGTGGTGACTGTATAGCAGAGACATCTAACACAGGCGCTACTGCCACTGATTTTGCCGACTTTTTTACAAATAAAGTCGAAAAAATCAGACTGGCGTGTAGTTCAGCGAAAAAACCTGTAATTTTAGCTAAAGGTTCTTAGAACAACTAACCATTCATAAAATCGATCTTGTTTAAAAAAATAATAATTATAGTCTTTATTCAATAATATACACACATTATTACAATATTAGTACATTATAAAAAGAAAACAAAGTATTAAAATTATTGAAATATCATCACATTACAACGGAGACATTAGAGAAGGAAACATAGAGCCTCATTATTTTAAAGTGTAAAAAAATAGTACACGTAGATATCTCCGATTTTTTTACAGCTAAACAGGTAACTTTCTTCCCTGCCCTACTTCGCCAAATAGCCTGGAGTCTATGGCAATGAACCCTTATCAATAACTAAGGCATAATTAAATAGAGATGACGCTTCATATAACACAAATTTGAAATCGTGTTCCAAAAATCATCGAACATGACATTTTTCGGTTTGTTTTTTGTTGTCCTCGTAAATAAATACAGTTCATTGGCGAAAAATCGCGTTTACTATAAAAAAATAATACGATATATTGCATTTGCAAAATAGGAAGGAGTACCTAATACAAAAAAGGGAAAATTAAATCACAATTACTATTACGACTGCTTTTCTTGACATTTGGCTTGCCAACCGCTGGCTAAATGCAATAAATAGTATGATAATAAATAAATAAAATGAGCAGTTTTTGAATATTTTCTATATTAACACCGGTGAAATTCAAATATGTGATTACGCAACAGGATTATACGGCGCCAATCAGAAATATTTTGATATTTAATATTTGGTGTTCACGGATGTTTTATTGTGATTGCGAATACGATAAACAACCGTGGTGAGAAATTGTTATCACGTCGCTTATAACGGTGATAGTTATTTATGATTGAGCTATTGAAGGCGCGTAGAACCAAGTTTGCTTACATCGTACTGTGTCCAAAAATTGCCAAATATCCCCAGTAGTTTCAGTAGCGGGTTTAGAAAATTATTTAAAAAAACATTTTTAAAGAATAGCCCAGTAAAACTCATCGTTCATGACAAATCTTTGCGAACGCCATTATACTCGTATATACCACGCATCGTTCATAAATTAATAATAGTCATTTAAGAAATTGAAGTTATGAATATCAAATGATACACATAATTGCATTATAATAATCCGACGAGTTAGTTCAAGTTCACCGCGTGTCTCGTTAAAGTAATTTTCTATTCAAGAAATGCCTGCCACGGCGTCCATACTGTTTACGAGTGTGTATTATATTGTAATGTAAAGATGCACGCGGCCATTGTTGTCGCTTGACACTGGAGCTGAGCGATATGCAACCTGGTTTGCAATAAATTGCATTGGTTATATTATAATAATTGATATGAGATCAGTTTTCTAATTATCTCAAGTATAATTATTTATAAGTCCTCCCAGCATAATATTCTTGTCGGTCTTTAAGGGCGCGAATAGGCAAAGAAGGTAAACCTGTGGGCGATAAACTATTGACATAGAATACACAGGTGTCCCATAATCCAAGGTATTCCTTTTAAGGGGTGCTGGGCCAGCTCATGACTCACCAAAAAATGCAAATATGACTGCATTAAAAGTGCCTTAGTTTTCGAGATATTTCCACTTTTATTAATTTCCCGAACATCTACGCCTTAGATCAGTTTCTCGAGTGCCACATCTTCAAATTTTTATATTTTAGGATTCTAATTTATGTTTCACAATTCTGAATAACTTTTCTGTTAATCCTTATCCAAAATATTACAAATACTGGTTTGCTTTGGCGGAAAAAAATAGTAATGCCCGGTCAATGAATTTAAAATAAATCTTTAGGTAACTTTGACTCTTCACCTTAAAAAAAACATATATGACTCTAACCTGTCAAGTAATTTAAAAAAAATAACAAATTTTGTCGTTTTTAAAATAGTATGATTTGTTTTACTTTAGAAAAAAATATATGGCCTTTTTAATGCAAAATGAGCTGATTGTATAATTATTTCATTAATTAGGAATTCCGATTTCAAAATTAAAATTATTTATGCTCGAATAAGAGGCAAATGCGAACTGGATTTGGACAATGCCCAGTTTGGATTTAGGAAAGCCTTTTGCACAATTTGAAATGAATGTCCTTCTACAAAAATGTCGAGATCAGCGAAAATACGTTTTTCTTGCTTTATTGACTACAAGAAGGCATTCGACAGAATAAAGCACTTAGAATTACTGAAACTGTTACAGGAATGCCAGCTGGATGACAAGGATGTTTACTTCATAAAGAATCTTCACTGGCAGTAGACAGCTGTGATAAGATTAGGTCACAATGTAACGAGAGATATTGCAATTAAGCGTGGAGTGAGACAAGGCTGCATATTATCACCCTTACTTTTTAACTAATACTCGGACAAGATATTTAAGGCTGTAGTCTGGTTAAACGAACGCAAAGTTAGGAAGTCATACGATTTTGCCATTTTAAAAGGAATGTTTTTTTTCAATCGCGCAATAATAAAAAAATAAAAACAAATAAATTAGATAAAAACATTAATTTTCAAAGGTATTTTTATTAAAAACTATAGTTAAAAGTTTTATGTAACTAAAATATGATTACTTTTAGACCAGCAGATTACGCCATTTCAAATTTAGACTAAACTTAGGTATCTGGGATCTCAATAAAGACTAAGTATTGAACTAAAATTTTTTGAGATAATTTGAATTTAATAAATTTAAGATGAAAGTGGCCGCGGCCGAATTTAATTTTTTTGTTTTTGAAAAGAAATACAAGCATTTTAAATCACATACATTTTTGTAACATTTTCCTTTATTTCTACTTAAAATTATTCCTTCGGTAATACTTAAAAAAATAATTGAAAAAAAACTTATTACTTTAGTTGAAACCTTTTTTTATAGAATTGTATTATCTTTTTTTGAAAAAAGAAGAAAATTATGGTTGTAATATTTCATTTAAAACCTTAAATGCACTGTTTGAAGCAAATTATTAATGTCGTAATAAAACTTTCTTTTTCATACAATTCTTTCTCTGTTTTTGATGTGTATTATTATTATCTTATCTCTTTCTGATATTAATTTATCAAATATTTTTGTGTACCGTATATTATATTATTTTCACACATATACTTACTGTTAACTAATTTTCATTGTTTGTTTTTAAGATTAATTTGTTAATAACATTTTTTTATACGTATATATGGGTATATATGTGTGTATATATATATTTTGAATTCTTAACAAGTTATTTACAATTTGTTTTTTTTATTTTAACATTGTTCTTATATTCATATTTTTAATCTTTTTTTTTTATGCAAAGTTTCGCTTTTTATTTTGCATTGCAGCTTGCTTTTTATTGTTTCTACATGTATATAAAATCTTTTTTTATTTCTTTTAATGTGTTGTGTATTTATAAAATTATTACTTTCTTTGTTTGTAGTTACCTGTATATTTATTTTTATACTTATAAATATATGAAAATGTATTTATTTTTTTGTTTGAATTCTTTACAAGTTACTTACAATTTGCTTTTTAATTCAATTACTTTTATTATATCCATATAAAATTATTTTTTCTTTTTACTATTTAAAGTTTCACTTTTTATTTTGCATGGCAGTATGCTTCTTATTGTTTCTAAATGTATTGTTTATCTTTTAAATTTTTACGCACTATGTTTGTACTTAACTGTATATTTTTTGTAAATGCCCCTTGGGCGTATTGTAAAATTAAATAAATAAAATAAATAAAAATATCTTATTGACTTTTTTATGACCTTCAGACCAGGGTTACGGATTAGGGCTCTCTGATGTCAGGAAGGAAATAAGAATAAACGGCGAAATTATCAATAACATCAGATATGCTGACGATAATCCTGGCTGACAACGCATGCGTCCTTCAGGAACTTCTCAGTAAAATTGACGAAGCTGGTAGAGTAATGGGCTTGAACATCAATGTGGCCAAAACAAAGATGATGGTGTTTAGCCGAAACCCTCACAATAATGTTGTGTTGCGAATAAATGGTCAAACAATCGAGAGAGTCACTAACTTTAAATACCTCGGCAGTTAGTTAACTTCTGATATGGATCCGGATAGGGAAATTACATGCAAAATAGGGATGGCATGATCAGCATTCAATGGCATGAAATCATTCTTCTGCAGTGATAGTCTTAATTTAAAACTGAGACAGAGTATGGTCAAGTGCTATGTGTGGTCAATACTGCTCTATGGGGTTGAAACATGGACTCTCAAGGTAAACTCTATGAACCGATTAGAGGCTTTTGAAATGTGGCATCACCGGAGAATGCTGAGAATTTCCTGGACAGATTTAATGACCAACGTGGAGGTGCTGAGACGAGCCAATGCCGAAAAAAGAACTACTGTCCTCAATAAAACAGAGAAAATTCGCATATCTGGACAACGTCATGCGCGAAAGCAAATATGCGCTTCTACAGTTGATCGCGATGGAGAAGATCGAGGGAAAGCGTGGAGTTGGAAGGCGACAGATGTCCTGGCTGAGGAACATCCGCGACTGGACGGGAGTGCGCGGAGTTGAGGCGCTGTTCCAGTTGGCGCAGGACCGGAATGCCTACTCTAGGGTGATCGCCAACGTCGGGGAGACCTGATATGTTTATTGAAAAAACCTTGACAAAATAAGTATAAAATTACAAAATGGTTGATACATACATAATTAATAATAACGTTTCTACCTCTCTATTATCAAGATAGAGTGATATGATTGTTTGGTTTTTGATTTTCATCTAAGAGTAGCAATCGACTTGAAAGCACTCGTCCGGGATTCTGGATTTATTTCATACACTGAAGTGTATCCTCATCTGCCTGGACACAGATAGCTAAATAACATAAGGATACAAAAAAAAAACAATTAGTAGGTACACATTAAAAACATAAAATTACGACTCCAATTATCCACATACATAAAACGTTACACATGTATCCTTTTAAACCACTCAAATGATTTAAAATAGATTAAACGAATTTAAACATTATAATAATTCTAATTGCTGTAATAAAAATGCGGATCAATTAACTACATAGCGAGGAAACAATCAACAATTATAATTACATATTATCATAACTGTTTTGTTATTCAATCAACAAATCTTCTCTATTATGGTTTGAATCCATTTGCGTGGCTATGATACGATTTTAAAAGAAACATTTAGTTTTTTTCAAATTCAGCTACCAATCGGCAAAGAACCCTGGACTCCGATTACAATGAGAAGTTAACACTTATCTACAAAGTAAAATTAAATTTTCTGTATGAAAAGCAGAATATGCATATGATGCTTCCTTCTAAACGTGCTCTATTATAGGTTACCGACGAAGATACTTTAAATGTTCATGCAAATATACTCATTTTCGTACACAAATATCGGTTTTTCTTTATAGACAGTCGAAGATAACCCTGTTAACTTCCTATTGTAATTTGGGCCCAGAAGCCCAATTACAGATGTTTATCGACGTTGATTAAAAGTCCTTAAGCAATTTCACCGATCACAATAGAAATGGGCCGCGATAATAAACTTCGCACGCGCACTGGAAAGATTAGTTTATCTTGGTCGCGTGGTTATGTTAAACATGACTTTGTTGTCAAAATAATATTATGTACCGTGTGAAACAAATGTTTTATTTAATTTTTGTCTCAAATTAGGATTTACAAAAATATGTAACGTGATAAATAAAGCACGAACTATTACAAGATTATTAAACAAATTTATAATATAAAGTTTATATTTGAAGCACTAACTTTGTGGTTATTCATTATAATAAAATAAATAGAACAACTTTGTTTTTAACCACTAATTTAATAAAATCAACTTAAGGGTGCCTGGAAGAATGACTAGACAGGTGCCACCGTTTTGTAGTAACAATTCACGGACAGTGTATACTTGTAATTCCGTATTAAACAGACTTCATGAACTCGGCAATAGTTATTCCCACGTATCCGATATATTTAGTGTAAGGTATTGTTCCTATAGAACAAACCTTTTGAACTTTTTCAAAGATGGTGAATGGTAATTATATTTATTTATTCATGCATTTCATAATATACACAGTTTTTTGTTCACTTTGCCCAGCTGTATGAAACAGTACTTATGATTTTCTTCTTGTATTACTGTAGAATGTTTTATTATTTAAACTTTCTACTGAATATGCTGTATAATTTTTAGGTTAATTTTATAAATATAAATCTTGTATTATTTTTAGGTTTATTTTTTTTTACATAAATCTTGGGTATAAGGAAATTTATGTTTAAAAAATATATATATGTATGTATTAAACCAAATATGTAGTATTAAAAATGTTTGTAAAAGGCAGATTTGCCGTTTATGTTAATAAAATAAAAATAAAATAATAATAAACTGGTACCTAGGTACCGACTTATCAATGAAAAGTCTTATTCCAAGGTAATAGCAGGCAAACTAACGTTCGGGCAGGACAACGCCTGTCGGGTCCACTAATGTTATATAAATTATTATGTATTTACAGACAAAACTAAAAATATGACAGGCATCCCAAGGAAAATATCTGGATTAATTAAGTAAGGACGGTAATCCTTAATGAAAAAGGTTACATGTTTTAAGGTTAGGAAAACCCGCTATTAAATATTCATTGTGAACATTTGTCATAAATGTGCTGACCTTTGTGCGACGTGTTAGGGAGTTAGTTATCTTATGCATATGCTTTAAAATTCTAAGCAAACTTGATTCCCTTATCGATACGTTACGCCTGCTTTATAATGAACTTGACAACGAAAATAGATATAAAGTTGTGTCGCGAATAATTTATCGATGCTAATATTTATTTATAACGTATCTTTAGTTGACACAATAGGGAAATATCACTTTTTTTTACATTTTAAAAATAATAAAAGTCTATGAAATACTGTCCAGTGAAAAAAAAAATTTTTTGCTAATTATTGGTAGAATTATTATTTCTTCATTTGTAATTTTGGATTCCCGCGAGAGCCATAAGACCAAAGATCCGTAGTTCGAATCCCACTCTACCCAAACCTGATTCCCATTTTCTAATATTGAATTATTTACAACTCATTGAAAATGGCCCTCAAATTAAATATTTGGGTAAATCATAACAAAATATTTTTATTTTTTTAATTTTTAAAGAAATATTTGCGTTCTTATGATTTACCCAAATATTTAATTTTTAGGGTTATTTTTAACTAGTTGTAAATAACTCACTATTAGAAAATGGGAATAAAGTTGCGGTAGAGTGGGATTCGAACCACAGACCTTTGGTCCGTGAGTCCGAGACACTAGTCACAGGACTACAACCCGATTCATTTCTTTTTCCTTTTAAAAAAAATAATAAAATAGTAATTTCATCAATGTTTGAGTGGGTCCAAATGCTTGCAGACTGGCTGAATTTCCTCCCTAGGGAGTTATTCATATTTAAATTTACTGCAACAGAGAGAGAACACATTTTTAAGAAGGGAATATGGAAGTCTGGAAGGCATTTACAAGTAAAATAAGTAGTATAAAAATAAAAAAAATGTTTTCAGGCGTTGCCTAGTACGTGATTTCGTTTAGCCGGATGAATCTCACCCACATAATAAAGGTTTCAGCTGCTTTACTTCACAAAAGTCAACAGATGGAAGATTTAAGGAAATGTGGATGTTTAAACATGGGCAGAAAGGTGAATGTTTCAGTGCGTAAAGTGCCCACTTAAACCAGCCAACGACTAGTTATAAGCCCTGTAAATGCCTAGACTTCCATATTCCCTTCTCAAAAATGTTTTCTCCCTCTGTTGCAATACATTTAAATAATAATTTCACAGTTAAAAATTAGAAATATTTCATTTGCATTTAATGGATTTCAAAAACATATTGTATATACGAGCGATAAAATAATTTTAAAGTCATGTTTCTAGTGAAACTTCATTTCCTCTGCCTGGATCATATGCTGACCTAAGATTAGATTTTCTTTGGCATGTATTTACCCTAATACACAGGTCCGATAGGTATCTTGAAGCCATTTCATGAATGAATTTAAATACTGTCCAGCAAAGCTTGTTTTTTAATCGATATTATTCTCTTATTTATTAAAATAATGATGTCATGTTTTGATATGACTCCTAGTATACCATACTTGATAAGTCATAAGCCCTGTAAATGCCCAGACTTCCATATTCCCTTCTCAACAAGGTTTTTCCTCTCTGTTGCAATAAATTTAAATAATAATTTCACAGTTAAAAATTAATACTAAGCAGAGTCTAAAATAAAATTAAATTAAATATACTATTCTCTTGACAATGTAATACTTAGAAGTGCATAATAGGTAATCATCATACATATAAGATAGGACGTGGTAGATAATTGGATTCTTAGATTTCTGGAAAGGATGACTCTGGTGGAAAAACGATACATTAACGTTTAAACTTGATTTGTCGAAGAGTCTGCAGTACGAGAAGTGTGCTGATCTAAGTACCAAATAAGTAGCGCGCTGACGGTCACCGGAAAGTATTTAATTTCTAGCTTAGTTTTTTTATTTTATTTATTTATTGGGGATATCAACAGTAATACATGTAACAAAAATATAACAAATAAAATATACAGAGAATAAAACCGATGACAGATATCCACAGAAATACATTAAATACACGTACAATACATTCTAGTGTGTTTGTGTGAGTGAAAGTGAGTGAGTGGGTGGATGAGTGAGTGTTATATTGGAATGAGGGTGGACATGTGTGTAAATGAAATTATTAACATATAAACAAAGAATATTTTTCAATACAATGATATTTGTTCATAAAATTATAAACTCTAATAAAAAAACAGAATTTTGGAAAAAAATTGATCGGAACCAGCATAAACACGATCACAATACTAGAGAAAAGAACAAAATTAGACTTCCATTTAGGAAAAAGGCAAAGTCACAAAATTCAATTTTATTTAAAGCAATTAAAAAGTATTACGAAATGGAAAAAAATATTTATGAAGAAAAAAACATATCAAAATTTAAAATAATGGTCAAGACATATGTGATAAACAATTTATAAATTAAATATATTTGCAATGTTATTATTAGAACACACATAACAATATGTATGATATGTGTGCCCTACTTTAAGATTTAAATAAAATAAAAAAAATATTGCACAAATGTCGAGTGTCGAAAATATAAATATATATAAAATATTAAGAATTAAAATAAGATAAAATAAGACTTTATTATTGAAATTAAGTATAAGACAAAAAAGTTTGTTTTAAGACGCGCATTTGAATTGTTATTTTTTTACAATCAAATGGATCAATAAGTGGAAAGTTCAAATTATATTCACCAGCAAAACGTATAAGTGGAGAGTTCTGGGCATAGTTCGTACAAACTGCTGGCACATGAAAATGTTTTAAAGTGATTTTCTAAAAAGTCCTCAGTAAAACTGATTCATTTCAAAGTTTGAATGCCATTGTAATCACAATTAAAAGCTGCATAGCCAGCGAGAAAACTTCTTCACTAGCAATCTCTAGGTCCAAAACTACAAGGCTTTAAAATTGAACAGTAATAATAATTTAATATCAACAACTATGGGGAACAGAATATCAAAATGACACAAACAGACAACAAAGATAACAAAATAAAACGTTAAAGTTAGTATATTTCATTTATTTTTATTTCATTTATTTATTCAGATATTTAGAACACTACAAAAAAAAGACCCAATTAATTCTAAATACCATAATAGATCACAAATTACAGTAGATAGTTATGTTATTAAAATAATATACCAAAATGTACAAAGAATAATTACAAGTTAGAAAGTGCTTTCCTAAGGGAAGGCCCACTGTTGTGAAATATGTCGACATCCGAGGCGATGCGATCAAGTAGCAAGATTGCTCTACCAACCGGCATAACCATTGGCAGGTTGGTTCTGCATCGTGGTAAGTAAAACAATCGATGGTGTCTTTGTCGAAGATAGTTATCAGGTACGAACAGACCTACATCTATCAGAATTTCTGAGTTATGTATGCGACCACCGATAACCTGGAAAAAGTGAACACCCAAATGAACGTCCCTTCTCCTCCATAATGACTGATGCCTATTATCTCCAGTATATGACCTTCCCTATCTAACTGCAACTAGAGAACTTTTTAAACAAACTAAGCAGTTAAATATAACTGAACTTTTTCAACTAGAATCAATAAAATTTATCCATAAATTAGCCACTAATGTAATTGTAGACGAAGAGCTAAAACTTGTAAAAAATTATAGTCAACATGGACATAATACGAGAATATCAGAAAAATATCATACACAACTTTCTAAAACAAGACAAGGACAATCAAGACTAATAAACCAGGGACTGAAATTATACAATAAACTACCAGACAAAACTAAACAAAAGACTCGGACAAACTTTTCAATAGATGTAAAAAATATTATTTTGAACAACTATGAATAGAAAAAGTTTATTTTATTTTTGTAAAATTAATGTAATAATCCGTAAGGGGTAATAAATAAATAAAATAAAAAAATTAAATTTCCTCTAAATGCACTCAAAACTTGGTGAATCATGTAAATAGATTAATCTTTTGCGTGTGAAATAAATTTGCTATGACGTACAGAACAATAAATTAATTTCTATAAACTGACAATGAGAGCTAGTGGATTATGAAGCCAACAATTTATTAAAGCAACAATTTATTAAAGATGTAATAGTAGCAGAGAAAATCAACATGTAAAAGCACTGACTAATCTGGTGTTAAGTTTTCTTCCTTTTTGGCAATCAATTGACGCTATCAGGGAAATAGGTCTTTAGGAAGACTGTAGACACACAATTTCTACTGGAGGCGAAAGATGGTGATGAAATGCGATGGATGATGATATATTTCATGTTTGCTGCGTTGTGCGAGTGAAATCTTAGCTATAAAAAACTTACACGGCGAACAGCCAATGTTAAATTTTTAACTAATGGTTAAAGACCGTTAGTTACCATAGACGAAACAACCCATTTGTCAATTTTTAACTATTACTACAATTTTTTTACTATTACTAACGATCAAACAACCGGGCCTAAAAGGCTCACTATTCTGCCGTCAAAAGAAAAAAGGCAGTTATTTGCAAAAGTCATGTTTTGGGATATGATACTTTTGAGTATTTATCAACTTTATGAAAATTAAAAAAAAAACTGTAATTAATCATTAGCAAAAATAAAGCAAGTCAATTGTTTTTTAAGCATAAAACCTTTGTGTCATATCAAAGCTGAGTTTTTGCTTATGAATCTGTAGATATTGTGTTATTGCTTAAATAACATCATACCATTTTCCATACTATTTTTTTTTACTGCCCATTGCTATATATCAAATGGTTCGAAATTTCTTAAATATTTATTTTATTTATTTGACTTTTGGTACATAATGTTATTTGTACATTAGCGGGCTTATTTTCTTCCAACTTTTTTTGTTTTCTTTCAACTAACCAATAAAATAAAAGTTTTATTTTTACAATTCAAGTTACAGAACATATTCAATAGAAAAAAAAGATTAAAAAGCTAAAGATATATAAAAATAGAAATAAAAGTATTTGTTTATAAATTACCTTAAATCAAAACTATTAATAAATGGGAAAAGGGAAAAAGAGGAAAAAGGACAGGAGGAGAGATTAAGGAAGAGATAGGAGATGTTTCTTCAGACGTGATTTAAACAGAGATAATGTAGTAACATCTTTGATGGTGGATGGGAGATGATTCCAGAGTCGAGCCGCATGGACACTATATGAGTTAGAGAAGAAAGAGGAATTGTGGATGGGTATTCAGATAGTGCCTTGAGAATCAGAACGAAGAGGTAAACAATGAACTGATAAGTTGAACATAAGTGAGAGGGAGTGATAGTCTCTCCGCTGTCTAATTTTGAGCCATTTCAGTAGCCTACGATAATCAGAAATGTGGTCATATTTCCTAAGACCAAAAATGTACCTTATGGATGTATGAGAGTGGCTCACAACTTAAATCAGTCATGAAAACATCAGCGTAATCTAGAATGGGTAGTGGTAATGCTTGTACAAGGGTACATTTAGTATTAATGGGTAAGAATTTTTATTTAAGACATTAAGAAGATTAAGTTAAGATACGTCTAGCTTACTAAATATTTATTGTAGAACATTACCCTATATTTAATTGTTTTTGTGATTTTTGTGATTTTTGTCAAAAAGCTCATGGTGGCAGTATTACATCAATCAAGTATAACATTATAGTATATTCAACGTGCTGACATTAGAAGCATGTTATTATAATGTATAATAAAACTACTTACGTTTTATGACAAACGAGGATAAATAAAGATTATGTCAATTAAGTTTGTTTTGCTGTGAGGCTAATTCCATACTTAATTCGTCACGGTCCTTTGCTACTAGAATCTAGAATGCATAATTACAATCTGGACTTGAGACACTTTTTGTCACATCCATCAAGAGAAGAAAAGAAGCATGAAAATAAATCACTTCTCTTGCCAACAATAGTTTGAATATTCCCAAATTAATCCAACGACTGGTTTGTTCTTATTTATGACTTATTTTCGTGTTATGTGCCGATAGGTGGGGTTTTTGATTAGGGAAGCAATTAATATATAAGTAATTAGTACATAATAATATATACTGCCCTTACGAAATTAAAGACAAACTAAATACTTTACACATATGAATAGAAATAAAAACAATAATTTTACATATCTAGTAATAAATTGTAATGACAAATCAACCGACTTTACTATATATACCATAATAAAAAACTGGGAAGTATCTTGTGGCATTATGATTTATTTGACTAAAATGCAGTGAAACCAAAATAAATATTATCTTTAATTTGGTAATGTATCCAAAATAAAACAAGTTTGTTGGATTATAATTCTACTTTTTTTATATAAAATAAACAAAGGGTATATTGTGACGCGTTTCGTCTCGTTAGGACATTTTCAAACAAACTAACTTAAATATTTACAAAGTTTCCTTATATACTAAAAATAATTGCTATTTTATGTTTGTGGATTTCTATACAAGCCAAAATAAGTAGAGTAATTAAAATTCAATTAGGGTATACTGAGTATATTAGTTTTTAAATAATGGAAGGTTTTTCCCCAATATAACCAAAATATTCCTCTGGGCGTTCGCAGCATTTTATAGAATTACAACCTCCAGCCAGATGTAACTCACTGTGACCCTACTGACTTTGGCTTGTTCCCTTAGGATCTGGAGGTTTAGCAACGATCTGTAAATTTCCACCCAAAAAAAAGTGTTCCTCTGTTATTGGTGGCGTCCGTCTACTCTCAACTGGAGGAATGTCTCAATCGAATATAAAAAAATATCTTTAAATGCTCTTCTTGATATTTGACAATCGCGATGGGAATCATTCCCTTCAGGGAGGGTTACCTTTCTTTTTTTTCCTTCAATCCGTCAGCGCATAGAATCTTCTTGGGTTATCCCCGATCACTGGACTACGCAGTTTTTATCAGGTCATGGTAAATTTAATCAAAAACTATGTGTTTTTAATATTGTTGACTCCCCTTCGTGCTGTTGCGGATATCCTAACCAATCTTCTAAACACATCCTGTTGTCTTGTCCCTTTTCCCCTCTTTATGATAAAAGGCATTTCCATAATTACAATACTTCTAAAAAAACATAGCAATACGATACATAGAAATAAAATGAGCAAAAAAATGCTAATTTTAAAATAGTCCACTAAAAAAAACACAGAACTTCTTTATGGTTTGGACACGTTGCGCCTGGCAGTAAAGATAGCCTGCAGTGACTGGTTGTGGACTGTGGAAAGGAAAAGATTATGTAGATCGCTTAGATGGTGGACTTATCAGGTCAAGAGACAGCAGCCGGTGGTTGGAGTGCTGCGTGCAAAGCAGTCAGGGGAGAGCTAGAGAAAGGCGGCCACAAAAAGTCATGATCCTCAGTCAAGAGGACAGCGACTGAGACGAAGCAGCAGATTTGGAATCTTTAAGAACTATTTAAATTGAAGTTATAATTGACAAGTAACACCAGAGATGGAGCACATTTTAGAAAAGGAAATATGAAAGTCTAGGCATTTACTGGGCTCATGGCCTTGAGCTGGTCATTGGCTGGTTTAAATAGCCACTTTACACACCGTGTAACATTCACTATTTAGCCTATTTTAGATGTTCCAAATTTCTTCAATTCTTCCATTAATAGATTTTAGTGAAGTCATAAAGCTGAAACCCTTCTTATTGTGAAGAGATTTATGTGATTGAATTATTTCAAATACTAGTCAATGCGTGAAAACAACTTGGACCTTTTACGAAACTAAACTTCTTGGATCAGTTGGTTTTATTACATTATTTCTGTTTTGTCCAAATCTTTATACCCAAATGACTTTGTTATATTTGTTTGCAGCAACAATACAGTATCAACAGATTCATCAATGATTACGAGAGTAAAACAGTCTTTCAATAATGCGATAAATGTTGTTTTCTTGTGAATTCCAATAGATTCCTACATATTATTTTAATCAGCCAATGTTGGAAAAACCCCATTAAAAAGACCGCATCAAACCTCATATTAATTCTACGAAATTAATTAAGAGTAACGTAAGAAATTGCAGCAGAAGAAGAAATAAATCAATTTGTTTTATAGTTTTTGACAATTGATATATTTTGTTTTGTGGTTAGAATTCTGCTGAGATGAAGTAATTAATCACAGACATTTTAGTGGATCTTTGTTTATTGTTTTATTTATACAGTTGATTTCAACCGTCCATATTTCTTCAATTCTTCCATTTGTTAATTTTAGTGTGAAATCCAGTCTTTTGTTTACAAACATTTGGGCAAAACTCAAATATTGTAATGAAACCAACTGGTCCAAGAAGAAGTTTAAAAATTGGAAAACTGTTTTCAGGCGTTGCCTAGAATGTGAAATAATTCAGTCAGATGAATCTCTTCGCAACAATAAAGGTTTCAGCTCTATAACTTCACTAAAATCAACTTATAGAAGAATGTAAGAAATAAGGATGTTCAAACATAGGCAAAATGGTGAATATTACACATTGTGTAAAGTGGCAACTTAAACCAGCCAATGACAGGTCATAAGTCCTGTAAATGCTTAGACTTCCAAATTTCCTTATTTAAGTTATTCTCTATAAAGTTTTATTAATAATAACATTTAAAAATTGAAAAGGATTTTAGTGGCTAACTTTAGATTTAGATTTATTTCTTTATTTATGACAAAATACAAGGTTTTATAAACTTTACATATTACAAGCTAAACTGGCAGTGCACAGCGGAGTTTTAGTCCCAACATTTATCTACGGAAGGAAACATGGAACTGGCAGAGGAAGGATGAAAGCCGAGTGAACGCGGTTGAAATGCGATCTTTTAGACGAATGTGTGGAAAATCAATGTATGACAGGGTTACGAATGATGAAATCAGGCGAGAGTGTAAATCTGAGTCAAGTAATTGATAAGATTAAGAAAGGGATTCTGAGATGGTTTGGTCACGTAGAACGAATGGACGACGAAAGAATGGTAAAACAAGTATATATGGCAAAAATGAACGGCAACGTGAGACGAGGACGACCAAGGAAGACGTGGCATGATCAGATAAACCGAAATCTTAAGTCAGGTCATGTCAAAAGCAGACAGAACCGAAGGGCATGTATGACAAGATGTATGAATGTGGAAGAAGCTAGGAATGTATGCCAGGATAGACGTGTGTGGCGGTCCATTCTCTCTGCCTACCCCTTCGGGGAAATGGTGTGATGGTAGCAGTAGTAGTAGTACATATTACATTACATTACATATTTTATTTGTACGAAATATTTCCATTGAGTAAAAGTGTTTGTATGAGGGAATATTGTATATGATAAAACAATAGTTTAAATAAAAAGTCGATAAAAAATAAAATATATAAAAAAATATATTTAGAAGTAACTTAGTTCTACGAGTACTAACTGATCCCACGACACGTTTTTTAAAATAAGTTTTTGAATGTCAAGAAAATGCGTTATTCGACCTAATTAAATTTAATTCTGTATTAAAATAAATTATTCATAATTTATACTTGTTTTGTAAATTTTCGTGTCCCACAAAGACCAACTAGACTTAACGGTTTGTTTCAAAGTCATCATTTTTTTTTTACTGTTGTCGTGGCGCAGGCGCAGGTGGTTTTACGGCCAACTGTGAAACTGGCGTCGCGGGTTCGATTCCCGCCAGTTGCAAGAAAAAAATTCAATAAAGATTTTTTTCTCAATTGCTCTGGGTGGTGGAGAAGCGTGTAAATAGAGGCTTAGTGGAGAATACATTTTTTTTCAAATATAAAAACTTTTTAATTTTTATTTATTTTAACAATTAAAATAACATACATAATTGTATTTTTGTTCCCGCAAAGCTGAGGCTTGTCTGCGGGTTACATGACATTTTTTTTAATTAATAAAAGGTAAGTACATAGTTTAATAATAGATGAAGAATATCATATATTTATGTGCATACTTGCTGTTTTTAACAAGTTTTTGACTATTTTAAAAAATGTATTTAGGTTTTTATCTTTACGATTTTCAACAGGTATCAAATTAGAAAGTGGATATTTAGATCTGTTTTAAACCTTGTCGTTGATAAATTTAAAAAAAAAAAAAATATAAAAAAAAGTGATAATATAACCTGGCAGTAAAAGGTCCTATAAATTTTAATTATAAATATTATTTTTATGTAAAAATATTTATTATACGTAGGTAATTTTTTATTTTTATCCTAACAGAAAAATTAACAGTGGATTTGCGTTCAAATTTCATCTGTTGTTCAGGTAGGAAGTGCAAAACAATTCTAAATTAATTTATATTTCGATCATGGGTTTGTTTACTTCAAACATTATTCAGGAAACGTTGTTCGCAACCTCATAAATGATTCAAACATATTAAAATATTAAACGGAAAAGTAACACTCGCTTTGTTGGCGTTGGGAAAACCCGGTTGAATTTTTTTGGAACGCATTTTTTTATGAATCACGTCTGATATATTTATTGACCGGTGGAATGGCCGATCACCAATGCCTAGTAAGTGATTCTGTGGTCAGAGTAAATAAATTTGTATAGCTAGTCAAAGGTTACCCATTGATAAAATGTCGGGTATGATCTTTATGGCGGGGGACTTATGAGAAACGATTTTACAGAAGAGTCAAAACAATGTTTAAAAACATAAATATAACAATGTTTTGAGCATATCCATTTTGTAATTTTTTTCATTATTTATAAATCATACGTTGAATAATACGTTGAATTACATTCCCAGGAGTTACAACTACCCAATTCGGGACATAAATAATACTAAAATTTAGAAAATAACACATATTGAGAACAACAAAGAAACAAAGCAAGTTTAGCACCTTTATAACTAAATATAGCACAACAATGTATATGCCTTAAACCTTTTCTTACACAAGCAGAATATATATATTAAAAAAAACGCTTTTAAGAATAAAAAAAAATCTTGAATCTACTAAGGGAGATAAGGTCATTAACATCACATGCCATGCAGGTGATGCTGCCATGGTGATGATGAGAACATTTCCATCTCAGTTAGTAAACATATGGATGCTTAAGAAATGTCGTATAGTACAATGAACACATGATTATTGGAAACATAATTCGTATATGTTTGCAGTCTGGCTGGATATACTCCCTCAGGAGTTGTTTTGATCTAAATTTGTTGCAACAGAGAGGGAAAACATTTTTGAGATGTTATTATGGAAGTCTAGGCATTTTAGAACAGTCTCTCTTGAGCAATATGATAGCTGCCAAACTAATGTGACTAGTCATGAAAAAGTACTGATTACTGATCATGTACCGATCAAATCGATTTTATCAGTGTTCATGCAAACTTGAAACTCTGTTTCCGGATCAAATGAATTATTTTTTATTCGATCGATTTACATTGATCAATTTGTCCCATCTCTAACATTTTTGCAAAATGATGTAACCTTGTAAGTACAATGTTAATAATTAGGTTTATTTTAGTTTTGAAAGCTGATTTAATATAAAAATGTTGCTTTATATGTCAACCATTGTTTATAATAATAAAAATACGTATATAGTTTCATTCCACTTTTATTTATAATTTTTTACCAGTGATCGGGTTTCGTCGTGACCGACATCATCAGACTGGTGGGAGACTTAACAAATTTCTTTGTTATGTACAAGTGCAAGCAGGGGTTGTAAATCATGATTTTATATAATTATGGAAATAAAAGAATTTAAATTAAAATCATTTTAGTATAAGGTAATAACAATTATAATAATATCAGTTTTGATGTATATGTTTGAATGTATATGATTAAAACTAGTGTTAATTTCATAATTTTATGAAATTTTATAATGAAAATGTATTTGAATTATATGTATTAAAATTTTATTAAAACTATTGGAAGGTCGTTCAAAACTAAGATTAACGAACACTTCCAAAGTTGGAGAAATAACAAAGAAAACTCCACGTTTGCGAACCACCTTATTGAGTCAAATCATGTTTTTGATAAAAATACAAATGTTCAATTCCTTCACACATGCAGCAAAGGGCAAAAATTAGATAAACTTGAAATTTTAGAAATAAACCGCTTAAAGAATTGCCCCGATAAAATAATATTAAACGATCGGGTAACACACGTTCATTCCCCATTATTGTATCTATCAAAATACAAACAATGAAAATAATCAATAAGAATTTACTGCCGGGAATTTTCACTTTCAGAGAACCACTTTATTACTTCGGGCCCGGAGGACAAAGCTGTCGATGAAACTACCAACCAGCGGTCCCTGTTATAGTTTTAATTAAATTTAAATAAATATATTTCAAAAAATATTTTCACTATAAAACTTCATAAAATTATATGATTAACACCAGTTTTTATAATGTACATTCAAACAAAACTTAAATTCTTTTATTTCCATAATTATATAAAATTACGATTTAAAACCCCTGCTTGCACTTGTATATAACATAAATTTGTTTAGTCTCCGACCAGTCTGACGATGTCGGTCACAACGAAACCCGGTCACTGGTAAAAATATATAAATTAAAGTGGAATAAAACTATATACGTATTTTTATTATTATAATTAAAATGCAATTCCACCGAAAAATGTCAGTAAAAAAACTCAATATATCAAGCATTGTATTAAAAAAACTAATTAACATGCCAGATACGAATGATTTTTTGTGTGTCAATATAAATCACTCCTTAGACGTTACTACAAAGTTATGTCGTCACTTTTGCTGACAACTGTCATTCTGATCAAGGCGTATTTTAAGGACCATAGGTTATTATTACTCTAAGGTTATTCGAGTAACTATGTTAAAACTATTTTAACTACCTATTCCTCAAACCACTCTTCCGCACAAATGAAGGTGTTGCTGTTGGAACCTTAATAAATGAGAAAGAATGTAGGTATACGGACACGGAAATGGATTAAATAATTTTGCATTAAAAAGGTGTGTAGCAATCATATTACATTATTGTCTATTTGGGTGTGACGTGTGACAAAGAAAGAAAAAGTGACGAGTAATGTCTAGGGCTGCCACCATTCAAGACGGCAATACCCGGAGATTCCGGAAAATTCGCTATTTTTATAAATAAAACATTAGTTATTACATTAGAATTTCTCTAGAAATGATTTATTTAATCATCATGACTTCTTTTCCGCATCCAATGGTGCATATGACACAGCATTGGTACACCAATTTTGAGTTCCGGTGACACGGTTGGGAACATGAAAAATATTGATTGCAACAGAGATAGGACATCACTTATAGCTAGACTGGAAAATTTCGCGATCGCGATAAAACGAAAAATAACGCAAAATTCGGCATTTTTACGCAAATAACGCGAAATTTGGTGTTTAGCGAAATTCGTTGTTTTCGGAAAATAACGAGCTTAGCAAGCTTTGAACAGCCATAAAATATTTCGCCGAATATTTTAATTTGCTAACTTCATGCTCGTTTCTCTGCGTCATTCTATGGATCTTGGCTTGATTTGAATTGGAGGCCATATTTGTTTTCATAACTGTCATATTTCCATAAAAGTGTTGTTATGTGCCGATTCTGCTGAATATGACGATATCTTGGGAATGAATGGATTCTTGTGAAAAACATATTCATGGTGTGAAACATAGGCAAAATGCCGAGAAGAATTCATCTTGCACTTCAAAGCAATCTTATAAATAAAATATGTTACCAGAAGACAAGACGCGGTTACGGAATTGGCTAAAGACTAAAACCTTTATCAAAGCCAACATACCTTTGAAAAAAATCGATGATCCGCATGTCAGAGCCTGGATTGACAAATATATGCAAGGTATTTGGATTTATTTTTATTTACTTTATTCTGAGCATAACATTTTTTTTAAATGTTATTTTACCTATTTTAATAACTGTTTTTAACACATATTTATTAAATGGTAAAAATACGACATTCAATATTTTACCTGTAATTTTTATAGTACGCAGTGAATTTGTTTCGTAAACTTCACTGATCAAAACAATTTCCAAAGCCAGTACTTTTACAAACACTATTATAATTTCAAGATTAACGCCAAATGAAAACATTTGACAAAAGGCTTAAAAATTTGTCGAAAATACCGTTTTCCTTTCTCAGATTACAATTGTTTTTTTTTCAGGTGCTGGAGATTTGCCGAGCACAAAAACATTAAGAGAGAAGTATCTCGGAATTGTAGCTGCTGACAGAGTTTGCAAAGTGAAAGAAGTTTTACAAAACAAAAAAAACGTATGTGTTTTGCGCCGAAACTACCGATTCTTCAGGCCGTTGTGTGTTCACTATATTATTTAGAATTAATGCAAGTCCTGAAGAGATACACTGTTTGTGACAGGGGTAAAATTTTTAGAGTCAGCCAACGCTACAAATTGTGTCAGGGCTATAATAGATGCCCTGAAAGACTTTAATGTTGAGTTAAAAATGTGAAGAGACGTTGAAGGTGGTGTTGGGTGACCATATTTTGCATGTGTATTGCACACATATATATTCCGCGCTTTATGTAATATTTGCTTAATTTATTTTTTTAATTATTAAATTATTTTGAATTTAATTTTTTTTTTTATATATTACAAGTAAGTTTATAATATGTAGTTTATTTTCAGTGTTTTCAATGT
The DNA here is from genome assembly GCF_059751315.1 of Micrasema longulum. Lineage (NCBI taxonomy): Eukaryota > Metazoa > Arthropoda > Insecta > Trichoptera > Brachycentridae > Micrasema > Micrasema longulum. The sequence continues at coordinate 88,303 of NW_028277864.1, read as the reverse complement.
TGTATTATTGTAAAATAAATAATATTAATGCAAAAAAAACACGCCTTTGACTTTTCTTATAAACCTGTGTACTCAAATTGGTTCTAAAAAATAACACCGCCATTTTATAAAAATAACAGCGCTTTTGGCAAAAAATAGCCCGCTTTTCACAAATAATAACACCGCTGTTTTCCGGTCTCTACTTTTAGCATTATGTATGAAAATGCATATAAGGTCCATCTCCGTTCTACGTTTCTCCAATTAATACAGATTGAGAGGTTGCTCTATTTTAAAATAGATAATAATCTTTACAATGAACTCCGACTTCACCATGTCGACTGATGAGCAGTTTGTCCATAAAAAATCCTTATTTCGAAAAAAACGCTTTCCTTAAAAGCTTAACTAATCGGGGTAGATGAAATTGTTCTAATTACTTTCGGTAGTTCTCAAAAATTTGTGACTCTTAATAACTGAATCCGTAGTAGATCAACAGAAAATGTTGATTGTACGATTTGGAGAAATATTTGCTTCAATTTATTGATATCATCATAAATCCAATATCTGTCTTCATTTATTCAACCAGCCTATTCGTAATTGAATGAACTTTTCAGATAAAACTTCAATAATGTTTTGAATGCAGAATTCTTAAAACCATAATATTAACACTAGGACAGCTCGGGTCCGGAAACTCCGGCGACAGGACTTTTCTGCGAATGCAAAATACAAAAGTGTGTAGATTAAGAGAGCAATTAACCCTTTGAGACCGTATGTATGTTACCTTTGCGATTTTATTTATCCCATAATAAATTTATTCATTTGACGGACTTATGCAGTCCATTCCAACGATGGTAAATACAATTTCTAATAATAAATATCGGCACTTATAAAATAAAATACGACTTAATAAAATTAAATCTAAGACAAAAAAATAAAAATAAAAATTACTACCTCAAGACAAGATCCGGTCTATCTTAGTGATTTTTTAAATCTACAAAGACTTACACTAAAAAAGTCCAGATCTTGGCTCGAGTTTACAATACGACACAATCGAGACATTGGTGCATGCAAGCCATAGTTTGTGCTGTGTTGATCGAGGAACAGCACATTATTATTTCGCAACCGGTAGATTTGAACATTAAATGCCACTTGTTCCAGTAACGATGGTACATCAAATTAAGCCATTCAGTAAATTAAATATAAATATTGAGTCAATGTTATTGAAATAATAATGTTGAGTTTTTGTTTTCTAATTGCTAAAAATCTTCTCTATGGCGTCTATTTTTTTCCGCTAGGTTGCAATCCGTAATCTTGCTTAAAACAGCATTTAAATTTTTACAGATCTACATTCATTAAAGCATCTAATTTCTTCCGTTGTTATTTGGACTATTTAAGGCAAGTTATAGATTTTTTTTCATGCAATTTATATTTATTTTGTTGCCTAAAGGCGTATTTTTACGATATCATAAGGCCATTACATCCATTTTTAAAAGTTATTTACTAGAATATTTTACGATGAAACACCATGTTCGTTCAATCGAACATACGGTCACAAAGGTAACTTTTTAGCCAGTATGACTGATTGCTCGTGCTTTATTGTCGTTAGAAATTAATTTTTGCAGGAATTATAGTAAATCTTTTTTTTTTATTCGTAAATTATTAAAACAATGATATTTTTTGTATTTTTTTTTTACAATTTACAGATAAATATAAGTCGAAATGGCTTTACTATTAGAAAGCGACATTTCAGACATTGAGCTGGAGGAGGAAGACGGAATTGTTGACATACTGGATCTCAGGAGTCACAAGTCCTGTAAGCCTAAACATTCATATTCCCTTCTGGAAAATGTTTCCCTCTCTAACAGAGACAGCAACAAATGCAGATTTAAATACCTCCCTAGAGAGGAAATCCAGCCTGTCTACAATCATTAAGACATCAAAACATTGTTAATATGTTTAAATTTATGCTTGTTTTCACAGTAACTGTTTTTTAAATTAATAAAATGGATTTTAGTATGTATTTGCAATTGGTATTTATTTTCCGTAACAATAAAGAATACCCTTTGAGACCAAATGAATGTTTAAACGAACATTGCAATAACTTCTAAACTATTAGGAATAAAAAATTAAAAAATACACCATAAAATTTCTTATCTGTTATAAAGCATCAAATATTTTTTACAACTGCCAGATTTAATTCAGGTTTCTAAGGGTTAAGAAATACCAACTGTTGGACCAATTGACGGCTCTTGCTCTCAACGCCCTGTCTGACCCGGAGATATATTTATTTAACACTTTATATACATATAAGGGCGGACATATTGTCTTCAGGCAATTTCTTCCTACCTACCCAAACCGTTCAGTTTGAGAAAATCACAAGTACATGCAAATATTGAATCTTACAATTTTATACAAAAATTAAAAACAAAGATTAAGAAAATAAAAATACATAAAAAAATAACACTATACTATGAAGAGCGGAGAGGGGATGGGAAGGAAAAAAGAAGGATAAAAGAACAACTTTAATAGGTGCGAAGGTTTTCACGGCCACTGTTATCGATATGTTTCCTTTTTGGGAGATACCGTGTGCGTTGGATTTGTCCCGACGTTTCGGTTACCATTGCAGTATTAATCACTCAGTTTACCCTGAAGATGGCTCCTGCAATGGTAGCCGAAACGTCGGAACATAGCCAACACACACGGTATCTCCCAAAAAAGAAACATATGAACAACTTTAATATTTAGACGGTGACATTTCAATCTTGACTTAAATATAAATAAAAAAGGGGCGTCTCTAACATTAGTGAGTAGATTATTCCGCAACTGAGCAGCTACTACTGTGAAAGAGGAGGCAAGAAAATTAGAGCGATGAAAGAGTATTGAAAGGGCTTTCTCGTTACTAGAACAGAGAGATAGTCCGTGTTGTGATAGAGGTTGAAAGAGCTCTCTCAGATAAACAGGCGAAATGGGATTATTTAAAATATTATGAAGAAGTGATAGAATGTGAATGTTTCTTCTATGCCTGATACTGAGCCAGTGTAGATCAAAGGATCAGTGTAGGTCAAATTTGCGAAGATCAAAGATATAACGAATACAAATATTCTGCAATCGTTCTAACTTATCAATTAATTCAGAGTTAGCATCTGGATAACGTCAAGGAGTGGAAGAAGTAAGCTCTGGACTCATGTTTGCTTAACATTAATTGGCAAGAAATTCTGTAAATTTTAAGTGAGTGCAAACTGCTTTAAAGCTATACGATAAACGATGATATACGATGCAAACCCGTAGCCATAGCCCGGATATGCTGTATTCAAACCTGTGGACTCCGAGGCAAACCCGGAGAGGTGGTCGCCCTAGTAATGTCTAATGTCTACGTACAAAATACTCACAAGCCTTTTTCCAATGTCAATCATTTAATAATGGCGTCTTCGCGTTCGTTTATATCATATTGTTATGATAATGAGACGGTTATCATATGTCAAATGATTTTTTTAATCTATTGTCTTATATCTTAGATGTTTCCGTATTGAAAAAGTCTTTATGTTCGATAATTAACGAATCTCGTAGCTTTGTATGTTCCTAAAACTCGTACGCGACAAACACAGGCAGCGGTATTTTATATTACCTAACAAAAAATCTAGTACTAGTTAATGCAGCGCTGTCAAACTTCATTTAGGCCGCAGGCTATTTTTTCTTTAGAAAACATTTCGGGGGAGAAGAGGATAGTAAAGTCTGTTAATAAATGTCAATTCAAAAGTGATTTTTTAAATTTATTTATTTACGGACATTGTCCATTTACACGATTCATCGGAATTTTTATTTTATTGGGTAAACAAATAGTATGTATATAAATATTGACAATTTATTTTAATATTAAGTGTTGGACACTTATGCACACACAAATAAATTGTTTACTCTTAATACTATGGTCAATTATTTAAAGTTCATACAATAGACACTATTTATAAAATATAGTCCACTATAATATAAAATAAAATTAAAATCTTGGTGTAAACATAGATTAAAATGGAAAGACTATATTAGTGAACTAGTTAAACGTATTTGAAAATGTATATACATATTTATTTTATTAAGGAATGTTTAAAAAAATCCATTATTTAAAAATAGCTTATTACTCAATTGTACAATCTTTGTAACAATATGGAATTGTAGGATGTGGTGGTGCTAATGCCAATATATTAAACCCTCTTAAAATAGTACAAAGATTAATTTTAAAGAAAACCTCAACATTCAATACGGAAAGTCTGTATAAAATATTTAAGGTTCAAATTAATATTTAAAAAATCTTTGTAATAATTTGAAAATAACATTTTTATATGTATAAATTGTATGTATTTATTTGATATGTAATATATATTTTCTTTACTAACTTTGTATACTATGTGGAAATCTGTTATTAGTTCTGAGTTTATACACTATATCTGTTTGTTTACTAAAAATATGTATGTAGAACTGTTGATTTCCCTAATAAAATAAAATAAATAAATAAATACAGTAGACACTCTTTATAAATTAAATTCCATTATACAAATTTATAAACAAGAAAAAATAAAAGAATTTGAGATGAGTAAGTCACTCAGATCCAAAATAATATTAAAATCCCTAAATTCCACATAAGTCATGGTCAAAATAGCTTTGTCTTCAAAGGTGTCAAAATTACAATAATCTCCCCAATGAACTAAAAACCATTGAAACTAATACATCTATAAATAAATTCAAAGTAAATCTAAAGAAACTTTTTGAACAAGTGTAAAAACTGCATTGACTTTTAATTTGTATGAATGTATTATTATTTTCTCTTTTTCTTTATATATCCTATGTTTTTTTCTCTCATGTACTTGTATATTCGAAACTATATAAACTATAATAAATAAAGAACTATAACAGTATAAGTCACTCTCCAAGCACAAGATTTAGTATCTTTTTTGGAGAGTTACAGTTATAACATTTACGAGATGTGTAAAAGTAGATTTGAATAGAATAAAAAAAATATGTACCATTCATGAAATTTATTAATAAAAAAAATAAATAAAAAATACAATAATTTAAATTATGTTAAATACAGCAAATGTAAAATAAATTAAATAAAAAAGTATGTCAACAATAATCAAGTTAAATATCTGCTTCTCTCAATATTTCTATGATTTTCGACCTAAATTTACATACATTGTCATAAAAAAAATTCAGTCTCGGTAAATCTATTGTTATATTGGTCGCATATTCTATGTATTTTAGATTGTTTCAAATAGTTTGTTGACGCGTTATCTGTGTAAAACAGAAGACTTTATCTTGTCGGTCTAGATGGCACACGGAATGGAAGTCTTTCAAGTAGATTGGGGGAATCAATTGGAATATTTATTAATTTGTATATAAATAACTGGTCTAACATTATTCTTCTATTTTAAAAAAAGTTTATTCTATGGTACTGCATAATTTCAGCATAGTTAGAGAAGTTAAGGTTTCACCGGTAGTCGACCTGGTTAAATAATTTTTGTTGGACCCTTTCTACTCTATTAATAGTAACATTATAGTAAGATGAACAAATAGGAGTACAGTATTCTAGCTGGGGATGAACAAATATTTTATAAAGTTTTTCATATGTCTCTGCATGTTTTAATGGTTTCGATACCCGCATAAGTCCGACCATTTTATATATTTTTTTCAGGACTGTTTCAATTAAACAGTAGTTTTGTATCAATAATAACACGTAAGTCGCGAATTCGACCATCTGTTAGAGAGATAGGAGAGTTATTGAAAGAGTAAGGAAATCTGATCGTCGTTTGTTTGATAGCGATAAATATATTACAATATAGCAAAAGTTAAACACATTGAAAAAGAAGAAAAAAAGCATCGACCTAAGGGACATCAAGACAAGATCTGTACTATTTATTTAGTGCTCGTTCAAATTGTTGTAAACTCAAACCATAAAAATCCAGATTTTGTCTTGAGTGAACAATACGACAAAGACAGGTTAGGTCATTGGAGAATGAAGGCCATAGTTACTTCTATGCTGATCGATAAATAGTACTTCATTTTTTCTTAATCTACGAGTCGGCATATAAAACTATACCTGTCCTAGTAATGATGGCGCATCGATTATACCATTTGGTATGCTGAAAATATATATAGAGTCAATATTAGTTTTACGTTTTTGTAGAAAAGAAGTATTTAACATTGACTCTTACCTCTCTCTAATCCAAGCATCCAAGCTACTTTTCGAAGCAAGCGGTGTTGGACTGATTTAATGTGATTTGTACGATTTACAAAATGGAGACGAATTTTTACGAAAAAATAAAGTAAAAAATAACACATAACTAGAAATAATAAAAACAGAATATTATCAAGTTATTCATTTATTTTTTATTAAAACAATATTAATGTTTGTCGCAAGACGCAAAACTAGCAGTTCACAGTGGAGTGCTGGTCCCGACTCTGATGTATGGGAGCGAAGTATGGACTTGGAAAAACAGGGATGAAAGTAGGCCGAATGCTGTCGAAATGCGATCTCTCAGGCGAATGTGTGGTAAAACTATGTACGATAGATGCACAAATGTAGAGATTCGTACATTATGTAAGGCTGAGATAAGCATTATTGACAAAATCGAGAAAAGAGCTCTGCGCTAGTTTGGACATGCAGAACGAATGGACAGCGAAAGACCGGCTAAGAATATTTAGAATGCGAATGTTAATGGATGCAGAAATAGAAGAAGACCGAGAAAGACATGGCATGACCAAATCCAACAAATACTTGAAGATGGACGTGTCAAAAGTCGGAATAATCAACGCGCGTGCATGAGAAGATGTAGGAATGTAGAGGAATCGAGATCTGTCTGCAAAGATAGAGTGATGTGGCGTTCTATCCTCTCTGTCTACCCCTACGGAGAAACAGCGTGATGGTTTTTTATTGTTGTTGTATTTAAGATTTTAAAATAAAAAATTTCAAGCTAGAAAAATTAAGTTGTGCATTTCTTTGATTTTTTTATTTTTTATTAAAAAAATAAATATCTGCGTTTTTTTACCGAAATATTTAATTTTGAGTGCCATTTTCAACGAGTTGTAAATGACTCACTATTAGAAAATGGAATCAAGTTGGGGTAGAGTGGGATTCGAACGATGGTCCTTTGGTCCGTGAATCCGAGACACTAGCCACGGGACCACAACCCGATTTAAAAAGCATTTGTAATATTTAGTATTATTTAGTACACAAATATCACTCTGTCAGATTTAAAATTTACACCTAAAATGCATTATGTAACTTAGTAAAAGTTAGTTAAAACTTAGTTCCCGTCCTTATCCTCTCTTCAAGCATCCTTGTCCTAATCCCGCCCAATTTACGATAACTTACTGCTCTTAAAAAATATATTAGAAATTCTTTGAATATTGAAAAATATTTACGAGAACATGAAATTAACATTTTTATATGTATAAACTTATATGTATTTATTTTATATGTAATTTATTTTCTTTGCTAAATTTGTATACTTTGTGGAAATCTGTTATTAGTTCTGAGTTTATACACTATATCTGTTTGTTTACTATAAATATGTTTGTAGAACTGTTGATCTCCCAAATAAAATAAAATAATCAAATGTTTTAATGTATGATGGGTAATTCTGAACACAATTTTATACGGCCTTTACCGGACAAGTGACGTCATATATTAATTCTGACTGCTTCCCAATGTTTGATGAAAAAATTGCTGTTAAATGTACAGTTCGCGGGCCGCAAAAAAAGATTCGCGGGCCGCCTGTTGGACAGCGCTGAGTTAATGTATTCACTCGCCTATTCAGAAACTGCATAAACTTGGCAATGGATCAAGCTATAATGAGGAATGTCAATGTTATTTTTATATTTGTATGAGCTGAACCCGGCAATGCTTTGCTATTGCTTGATTTGAGTCCATACTCGCATATAGATTAAATGAAAAAAGCCGACTACAAAGACTACAAAAACAATAAAATAAAACATCAAAGTTAGTATTTGACCTTCCCTATCTAACTGCAACTAGAAAACTTTTTAAACAAACTAAGCAATTAAATATAACTGAACTCATTCAACTAGAATCATTAAAATTTATCCATAAATTAGCCACTACTGTAATTGTAGACGAAGAACTAAAACTTGTAAAAAATTGTAGTCAACATGGACATAATACGAGAATATCAGACAAATACCATAAACAACTTTCTAAAACAAGACAAGGACAATCAAGACTAATGAACCAGGGACTGAAATTATACAATAAACTACCAGACAAAACTAAACAAAAGACTCAGACACACTTTTCAAAAGATGTAAAAAATATTATTTTGAACAGAGTATGAATGAAAAATGTTTATATTATTTTTGTAAAATGAATGTAATAATCCGTAAGGGTTTATAAATAAATTTTGCTGTCAAAATACGATCTCTCCGTACATTATGTAAGGCTGAGGTAAGCATTAAAAACAAAATCAAGAAAGGAGCTCTGCGTTGGTTTGGAAATGTAGAGCGAATGGACAGCGAAAGAATGGCTGAACAATGTGAATATTGATGGATGCAGAAGAAGAGGAAGACCGAGAAAGACATGGCATGGCCAAATCCAACAAATACTTGAAGATGGACATGTCGAAAGTCGGAATAATCGGCGCGCGTGCATGAGAAGATGTACGAATATAGAGGAAGCGAGATCTGAGATTGCAGAGATAGAGCGATGCGGCGTTCTATCCTCTCTCCCTACCCTTACGGGGAGACGGCGTGATATTTTGTTGTTGTTATTGAAAAAAAAACATTCTTTAATGCCATAATTCAAAGAGAAAATACGTGAATCCGTTTGTATGAAGAAAAGTCGGACCGCGTTTCCTCTTAAGGTTAAACATAATTAAATATACTTACAAAATTTTACTAAAAAATCTTTTGGCATTCAATGTTCCGATCCGCCGGTTGCGAAATAATAATGTGCTGTTCCTCGATCAACACAGCACAAACTATGGCTCGCATGCACCAATGTCCCGATTGTGTCGTATTGTAAACTCGAGACAAGATCTGGACTTTTTTGGTGTCTTTAGAGATTTAAAAATTCACTAAGATTTAAAAAAAAATTTGTCCTTGATTTAATTTAATTTAATTGTATTTTATTTTATTAGTGCCTGTATTTATTATAAGAAATTGTATTTACCATTGTTAGAATGGACTGCATAAGTCCGTCAAATAAATAAATAAAGAACTTTTGTAAAACCGTTCGGATAAACGTAAAAAAGATACTTTATTTGATTTTATTTAATTACGAAAGAAAAAAGAAACTTTTAATTGGTAAATAGGTACTTGTTTATGATTGAATTCCAAATCTAAAAATAATATATTCAAAAATTGAATTTAAGTAAGTACCTAAGTACTTGTATGTGTTTGAATTCCAAAACATAAAAAAAAATATCATTTTTAAATAAAGAATTTTTTTAACAAATGTCAAACTCTACTCAGGGATGCACTTGAGTCAGGAATGCGATTTTTAAAAATGTAAAGAATGTTAGTTGATATTATTTTAGTATAACCAAAATAAATAAATGGGTAGAAATTAAAATGAATTCAATGAAATTATCTGATTGGGATATAACAAAAACCAATGTTGTTTGTAAACATTTAAAAAAATAAATATATTAATAAATTTCATAAAAAGTACATGTTTTTGTAAAATTCTAAACATATCTACTTTTACCCATCTAGTAAATGTTATCACTGTACCTCTCCAAAAAAAGAGACTAACTCTTGACATTCAAAAACAATCTTTTTTAATGCACAAAAAAGTAACATTCATCCATTTTTTTGTAGGCGCATTTTTGGCGAATGTAACCCTATGTGATGGATAAAAAAAACATTTACGCTTTAAACTTTTTTTGTACTAATTAAATTGAAGATTTTATGAGCTACAAACCTTCTCGTGGCAAAGATGTACATTTATCTGAAAATCGCACGTAAATCAGTCCGGTAATTATTCAGTCCATCGAGGACAATTATTCGAACATTGTCTTTTAAATATATAGATTTGTATAACAGACAGACAAAAAAAATTGTTTTTAATTTATATATCGTACAATCAGTGCTATGATTTTTTGAAATTTTGAACTACGCACGTGACGCCTCAAGTTCTCGTCGCAGAGTTCTGCTGCTTGGTGAGATGGCTTTCCGGAAACCAGAAATCTATCACAACACGCTATAATTGGTTTATCCGAGTGGACTGGAGACGTTGTTCAAAGAAGTTACATTTTCGAGATACTTCGCCGTACATTTAAACACTCTTATTCTATTTTTTGTATACAACTTCCCGTAGCACTAAACTTCTTCATTCTATGGATTGGGTTTATAGATATGGCCTGCGTTCAAGGCGCACGGAAGAAAAGCGGTCATGTGTTTTGACGCTGCCCGGTTGAGTTCCGATTAAAACAGCGGCTTAATGTTGAAGAATATAATTTATGAGAAGTGAATAAGCGAATGTCTGCAGACCTAAAATGTAAAAATACAACTGTTTTTTTAATTGTATTATTATTATTTTAATCAGTATGTACACAAAAAAACATACACAAATATATATTTTTAGTTAAAATTAATAAATTGGGCAGTGAAAGGTTATGATCTAAACTTGTTGCAACATCATCACGATTCCCTTTCTGCACCTATTTCAAGACCTCTTGCATGGTAGCCTAACGTACTGACCATTACTCCACGAAGCCGACAAAAAACGACTTGTTGCAACAGAGAGGGATAACATTTTAGAGAAGGGAATACGTAAGTCTAGGTATTTACAGGCCTTACGACCTGTCATTGGCTAGGCTAGTTTAAGTGGCTACTATACACACCGTATAACATTCAACATTTTGCCTATGTTTAACATCCACATTTCCTTAACTTTTCCATCTTTTGACTTTTGTCTGTTGCGTAAGTTATGTTTGTTGTGTTACTACAGTTTTAAGAAATTGTTTTTGTATATTTGGATACGTTTATTTATGTAAATTGATTGTGTTAAAAAAAAAACAGAGGCATTGAGGGGATCCTGAGGGGTGGGGACGACGTGTTGGCCTCTGTCCATACATCCTCTTCCCCCCTCCTTAATCTGCATAGAGTTTGTATTCCTTGGGAATATTTATAATAACCTTTCTCTATGCGCAGCTGACAGAGAGTCTCCCAGGACTCTATAACGAGTGTAGTGTAGTGGTTAAGACGCTTGACTCACACACGGAAGGTTTCGGGTTCAATTCCCGGTGAGAACACATAAATTACATGTGATTATCATCAAGCCTGGGTGTTCTGTGATGTAACTCACCACTGTAATTGGGCCTCCTGGCCTGTTGTGGTGCAAAAAAAAAATATCTTCATAAGAGCTGCGGGTGGACGGTAAACTTAAAGATCTCCCCTCAACGTTGACTTTTGTGAAGTAAAAGAGTTGAAACCTTTACCATGGAGGTTCATCCGGCTGAACCAATTCGCCTACTAGGCAACGCCTGAAAACAATTTTTCAATTTTTGTACTTCTTTCGCTTGAATGTTGTATCTGTCATATAAAAGCCGTCTGGGCTTATATAATGAAAGAATAAATTAAGCAAATTAAATTATATAAAAAAACAATGTATCTTTGTGTGTTTTATAATAACTTTAATTATATTAATTACGTTTTGTAGTATGCGCTTACTTGCATTTTTCTGGAATATGATTATAAAACGCAATTACATTTGTGCTGAACAAAAACATAAAAAATAAGTATATATTAAAAATGATTTGTCGTTTCATTTTGTAACACGGTATGACAATTCTTGGAATAAAATAATACACGTATCTCTAAAAAAATAATAATAATACAAACAGCAATGGTTTTTCTCAAGGTTAGTGTCAAGAATGTAAACGTCTTTTTTTAGAATTTGTCCTTGGATTAAAAAGCTTACTACGAGTAAAATATAAGAAAAGTGATAGCTATAGTCCTTAAAATATAGCTTGATTAAAATGAAAGCTGCCAAACTAACGTGACTAGTGATGGGAATTACTGATCACTGATCATGTACCAATCAAATCGATTTTATCAGTTTTTTCGTGCAAATATGAAACTCTGTTTTTGAAAATTGATATAATAACACAAAAACAAGCCTATTATAGTGTGTTTAAGACAACTATTCACCAAAAAATTAGAAAATAAACCTTTTTTCATAAACAACATCAAATAAATTATTTTTTTATTCGATCAATTTACATTGATCAATTGGTTTCATCTCTAACATTTTTGCGAAATGATGAAACTTTGCAAGAACGTCGCGAATAATAAGTTTTATTTTAGTTTTAAAGCTGATTGTATATAAATATGTTGATTTATATGTCAAGCGTTGTATTAAAAAATAAATTAACATGCCAGATACGAATGATTTTTCGTGTGTCAATATAAATCACTCCTTAGACGTTACCACAAAGTTATGTCGTCACTTTTGCTGACAACTGTCATTCTAATCAAGCTATATTTAAAGGACTATAATACCCAACTAGGCTTTGTATATTCTAACTCGTCATGTCGTGGATTGCATATTATAGTACATTATGTACCCAAATCGTTAAACCACGGGAGTCACATTGAACGAAATGTTTAGGAAATGAGATTTTTTTATTGTGCGATTTTCAAAACTTAATTTTTTTACCAAATGAAATAATTTCAATTTGAAGCACTAAATTTGTCCAACAATGCTTTTAGTATGTCAAGCCAGTCTTCAAGCATTTTGACATACTCAAAACATTGTTGAATTAACTACCTGGTAAAAGAAGAAGTATGAAAATTGGAAAATTGTTTTCAGGCGTTGCCTAGTAAGTGAATTGGTTCAGCCGGATGAATCTCACCACGTGATAAAAATTTCAGCTCTTTTACTTCGCAAAAGTCAACAGATGGAAGAATTGAGGAAATTCGGATGTTTAAACATAGGCAGAATGGTGAATGTTACACAGTGTGTAAAGTGGCCACTTAAACTAGCCAATGACAGGTCATAAGCCTTAGACTTCCATATTCCCTTCTCGAAAATGTTTTCCCTCTCTGTTGCAACAACTTTAAACACTAAATAAGTGGTTATTCATTATAGGTAATTGAATCAGTCCTGAAAAAAACATGCAAAATGGTCGGACCTATCCTGCGGGTATCGAAACCATTTTAACATGCAGAGATATGTGAAAAACTTTACAAAACATTTTTTCGTCCCCAGTTAGAAGACTACTTTTATTTGGTCACCTCACTATAGTGTAAGTATTAATAGACCAGAAAAAGTCCAACAAAAATTATTTAAACAGGTCGACTACAGGTTAACGCAAACTTCTCTAACTATCAACAATATTTTGAGTTTGTCCAAAATTTTTAAGACAAGGACTGGATTCAACTCCCTAAGGAGCTATCAATATTAACACATTACAACAGAGACGAAGAAAATTTTAGAGAAGGTAATATAGATGCCTAGGCGTCTTTTTTACGTGTTTTTTAAAAAGTGGTTGTTGTTTTATTATTTACCTTCCTTATAATATACAAGGTTTATATTTAAAAAGTTGATTTTTCTGCAATTAAATTTCTTTGAATTTAACTAAACTGTTGGGATCGGGAGGGATATACTAATGTGAGCCAATCAGGAACTTCTCAGCATTTGCTCGTGTGGAGAGGAAACCACTTAAAACTCTTCAGGAGAAGCCGGCCTGTTGGCAGCAGTCAACAGGCCTGCCGTTCCACTAGAGGAGTGTTCGGCATTTTGTTCCCTACTTTGGTTTATTTTACCAATTGCCTGCACTATATTGACCATGTATGATACTACCTCTCGTGTAGGTTATTTAGAGTTCTTGTCTAGGTATCTACAGGGCTACAGAGAAGAAAAACATTTTTGAGAAGGTAATATGGGAGTTTAGGCATTTACAGGGCTTATGACCTATCATTGGCCGGTTTAAGTGGCAACTTTACACACTATGTAACATTCAACATTCCGCCCATATTTGAACATCCACATTTTCTCAACTCTTCCATCTGTTGACTTTTGTGAAGTAAAAGAGCCAAAACCTTTATCATGTGGGTGAGATTCATCCGGATGAACCAAATCACCTACTAGGCAACGCCTGAAAACAATTTTCTAATTTTTTATACTTCTTCATTTACCAGGTAGTTATTTCAACAATGTTTTAAGTACGTCCAAATGCCGGCAGACTGGCTGGTCATAAGCCCTGTAAATGCCTAGACTCCCATATTCCCTTCTCAAACATGTTTTCCCTATCTGTTGCAACAAACTTAAATATGAACAACTCCCTAGGGAGAAAATACAGCCAGTCTGCAAGCATTTGGACATACTAAAAACTTTTTTGTCAATTGTCATTGGCAAAAAATCAGCGTTTACTTTAAAAAATAATACAATATATATTGCATTTGCAAAATAGTAAGGAGTATCTTATACAAAAACGTGAAAATTGCAATTACTATGGCGACTGCTTTTTTGACATTTGGCTTGCCAACCGCCGGCTAAATGCAATAAAAAGCATGAGTAATAATTAATAAATGAATTTAAATAGCAGTTTTAGAATAATTTCCATATTTACACCGGTGAAATTCAAACATGTGATTGCGCAGCAGGATTATACGTCGCGAAACGTAAATATTTTGACATTTAATATTAGGTGTTCACAGATGTTCCATTGTGATCACGAATACGATAAACAACCATGGTGAGAAATTTTTAACACGTCGCTTATTAGTACGTCGATAGTTATTTATGATTGAGCTACTGGACGAAAAATAAAAATGGCTGCTCTCTGGTAAAAATTCTAGATAAGGAAAAAAAATGGAGATAAGTCCGCCTCTTTGTGTAGTGGTTGGCGCATTTGCCCACCATTCTTGAGGCCCTGGGTTCGATTCGGGTGGACGGGAAATATTAAGTTTAAAGGTTGTTTAAACTGCATTTTTTTTGTTCCTGGACTGGCGCCTAGGGCGAAAGACTGATCACCTTACATTCATTTAACATATGATGATGATCTATTTCACGAAGGCCATAAAAAAACAGTTTGAATTATTTTAATAAAAAATGAATAATTTTTACATTACTTATAATTGTATGTTATTCAGTTGCTAATTATAAATTAAATGATTTTAATTAATCATAACTTATGCTAAGGTGTTTTAATTAGCGTAGAGTTTATATTTTATATTTAAATTAAAATTTAAATAAGGAAGCTTTATAATATTTGATAATATCGAAATAATTCAATTTTTAACACAATGATAAAATGTGGCTGGTAATGTTTATAAAGTGTGCGTTGTGTTCTCTGTTATAATTTTCGTAGTTTTACAATAAATAATAACAATGTGGTTTTATTAACTTAACAACAATTCCTGTAATCTACTACATTTCTGTGGTAATATATTTCTCTGGATTGTGTGGAGTCTGCCTAAAGTAGCGTTCTCACGAGGACGGGACAATTTTGTCCTGTCCCAGCATCTGACCTATTCTGCCCTGTAGCTCAATCACAAATAACTATCGATGTGCTAATGAGCGACGTGATAACAATTTCTCACCATGGATGTTTACCGTATTCGCGATCACAATGGAACATCCGTGAACACCTAATATTAAATGTCAAAATATTTACGTTTCGCGACGTATAAACCTGCTGCGCAATCACATATTTGATTTTCACCTGTGTAAATATGGAAAATATTCCAAAAATGCTATTTTTATTTATTGATTTATCATTTATCATGCTATTTATTGCATTTAGCCGGCGGTTGGCGAGCCAAATGTTAAGAAAAGCAGTCGCCATAGTAATTGTAATTTAATTTTCTCTTTTTTGTCTTAGATACTCTTTACTATTTTGCAAATGCAATATATTGTATTATTTTTTATGGTAAACGCCGATTTTTCGCCTATGAACTGTATTTATTTACGAGGAAAACAAAAAACAAACCGACACGAGCGTTGACTTAGGAATTGCACACGCGTTGACTTATGACTGCGATAACTTAAGCATGTTCATTATTGTTTATTGTGATCGCTCATTTGAGCATTTGCTAAGCAAGTTTTTTAGAACGTCGATAGTTATTTGTGATTGAACTACTGGGCTGGTATTCTGAACGGAAGTGCGCGCGAAGAGATCGCACTGTTAGCGTGTATTTAGTACGCAAATATTCGTAAAAGTGCGTTTTTGCGTTCAGAATACCACCCCTGTAAAGGCCATAAGTAGTATCTGCTGAATTACACTATTTACAGAAGATTACTGTTTAATGCTTTGTTAATCAGATTTCTTTTTTTTTTAATGTTTTTATTTTTCTAGCTTATAATTCATTTTAGTAACAAATTACTAAATTTATTAGAGGTAATCTATTTGCCGAAATTATTACAAAACTTTTGTCTCTACAATAGGGAGCTATACACAATCTTCGGAGCGCCCGATGTAATCAACTCCATCAAGGTGGGACGTTCGAGCTGGGCTGGCCATATAATTAGAATAGAAGACGAAAACCCCATAGACGTCTAACTCTCTCTGTGCCACAAGGACGACGAAGACCAGGAAGGCCCAGAATGCGATGGATGGACTGCATCAGTGCAGATATGACAATGTTGGAAGTGGGGAACTGGAGAGGAAGCGAAGGAGCGAGGAAGCCTAGGCGCAACTTTATACCAAGCTTATGAATAAGGCCCTGAGTATAATCAATGTAAAAAATATCTTATTTACATATTTCTGCAAAATTCTAAACAGAAATGACTATCTCTGTTAACCAGAAAACCAAATTCCTTGAGACGTGATAAAAAGTTAAATCGTCACCTGGGTCAGCGGTTTCCAACCTGGGAAGCGCGGACTATAGCCAAGGGAGGCGCCAAAAATTAAAAATAATAAATAATATTTATTTTATTTTATTAAAATAAACGGCACTTAGTGCCTTTTATATATTAGTTACAAAAACAATTAAACATACATACATGTAAGCATAAGTAATACAGAGGATTTAAAATAATATTATTTATTAACAAATTAAGAAAGTCTAATAAAGATAAACTATATAAAAGAATAAAATATTACAGTTATAGAATTATCGATAGAAAAAAGATAATTTGGTATTGGAAATTCTTTGAATCAGTTTAAAAAAAAAACTAAGAAAACAATTTTGAATAACATTAAAAAAAATAAAAATATATTTGTATTATTATTAAAAACTAATACTTGGGTAAATAGTATATATTTATGTATAAAAATATATAATGATGTAAAAAAAAAATATGAAGAGAAATATTTTGTACTTATAAATTAATTCAAGAAAAGAAACGAAAAAAGAATTTTAAAAAAACGCTAATAAAATAGATAGAATTATCATGCGATAGCTCACTAATATATATCGATATAGCAATGAAATTATCATGCGATAGCTCACTAGATATATCGACTGCCGCATACACCAAGCGAGGCTTGTGTTGAACAAAAAATCGAAATTTTTTAAGTAAAATAATAAAATAAATTGAGTTTTTCTACTGACATTTCTTGGTAGAACTGCATTTGAATTATAATAATAAAAATGCGTAAATAGTTTTATTTCACTTGTATTTATAAAATTTTACCAGTGACCGGGTTTCGTCGTGACCGACATCGTCAGACTGGTGGAGACCAAACAAATTTTTATCGAGTGCAATGTATATAATAAAAACTGGTGTAAATTTTATAATTTAATGAAGTTTTAAAATGAAAGTGTATTTGAATTTTATTTATTTAAATTTTATTTAAACTTTTATTCTTATAATCAAACAAAACTTATATTCTTATAATTATTACCTTATATTTAAATGATTTTAATTTAAATTATTTTACTTCCATTATTATATAAAATCATGATTTACAACCCCTGCTTGCACTTGTATATAACAACATGTCGGTCACTGGTAAAAATTTATAAATAAAAGTAGAATAAAACTATAAACGTATTTTTATTATTATAATTCAAATAATATGAATTATAATAATAAAAATAAAAACTTAAAACTCCGCAAGCAACTTGCTAAGACATGTGTCTGGAGCATATTGATGTACCGTTGTGAGACATGGTACCTTACCGAAAGAGATAAAAAAAGACTAGAGGCCTTCGAGATGTGGTGCTACAGAAAAATACTAGAAATTTCCTGGAGAGACTACATCCTTAATGAAGAGGTTCTCAGCAAAATCGTAGAAAGGAGGCACCTAATCAAAACCATCTTAGAGAGGCAAGCTAAATGGATCGGCCACATTATGCGCCATGAGGGTCTCCTGCATGACATAATAGAGGGAATGGCTGAGGGGACAAATCACAGAGGGCACCACCGACGGAAGTATTTGGAGCAAGTGTGCGAGGATTTAAACTGCGCCTCATGTACCGAGTTGAAAAGGGCAGCAGAGAATAGAGACCAATGGAGGACGAGATGCAGAACTTTGCTGCAGACCAGTCCCCAATATTGAAACTGCGAAGAAAGAAGCTCACTAAAACAAAAGTTCTTAATCCAATTTTGGGTGAATCTTAGCGGAGAGTGTGCATCTTTGTATTGCAAAGAAATGCAGGTACTTCTACCGTTTGTAACGTCTTATTTATGCGAAATGGGCTATTTGGCATTGGCTGCAATAAACACTAAATATCGAGCCAGGTTAGTAGTCGAAAAGGAGATAAGAGTGGCACTCTCCACATTGCTCCCAAGATTTGATAAACTTTGTGCCAATAAACAACAACAACCCTCACATTCAATTTTTAAATGATGTACCATCCACCAAAATAAATATACATGAAAGTATATGTTATAGCATAACCTATAGTTCTTAAAATATAGCTTGATTAAAGTGACAGCTGTCAAACTAATGTCATAGTGATGGGAAATTATTGATCACTGCTCATATACCGATCAAATCGATTTTATCAGTTTTTCATGCAAACATGAGACTCTGTTTCAGAAAATTGATATAAAAACGCAAAAAAAAGCCTATTATAGTGTGTTTAAGACAATTATTCACCAAAAAATAAGACATTTATACTTTTTTTCATGAACAACATCAAATGAATTATTTTTTATTCGAACGATTTACATTGATCAAGTCTCTAACATTTTTGCAAAATGACGTAACATTGTAAGAACGTCGTAAATAATTAGGTTTATTTTAGTTTTAAAGCTGATTTTATATAATTATGTTGATTTTTATGTCAAGCATTGTATTAAAAACATAAATTAACATGCCAGATACGAATGATTTTTAATGTGTCAATCTAAATCACTCCTTAGACGTTACTACAAAGTTATGTCCTCACTTTTGCTGACAACTGTTATTCTATCATACTATATTGAAGTACTTAAGTTATTCTTCTGTTAATTGTAAATTATAGTTTTTTAGTTGTAATAAAGTTTTCATTATTTAAAACGTGTCTTTATTATTATTACTACTATTTAAAAAATTAAAGCTAGGGAGGTGCGGAAAATATTTTTTTTTCGTGGAGGCGTAGTACCATAAAGGTTGAAAACCGATGACCTAGGTACAAGTTTAAAAGTGACAAAATAAAATAAAAGACGAACGATGGCGTGTAAAATATCACCACAGACAATGGTGTTTATTTTAAGAAGGTTCACATTAAGGTAATAAAAATAAACGGCCCAAAATAAGATGGCGTTATTTCTTCTGTCCAATTTAATACCAAGTTCACTTTGAACTACTGACCTCTAGAACTCCCTTTGTTTATTGTTTTGCCGTGAAATTCCATAGAAATGCACAGGCGACAGTGCTGCGCGACCTCGACTCATCCGCAAAAGCGGTCTCCATCGGAACTTATTTTCAAATTGACATTCGGTTTGACAGACGCGAAATAAAAGATAAGATGCACCCACAAGGCTTAATCAAGGTGACAATTGAACATCTTTTCTGTTTATTCATTAAATATCAAACGGCAAGTACGAATAACTTGATGTTAAATATTCAAACTACATAGGGTTTTATTAATTTATTTTTACATAAACGGCATAAATTACCTTTAGCAAATATTGAACATAAATATGAAAAAAAAATACATAACAAAAAATTATAAAGTTGCAAACTATAACAATAGTAACAAGTAGGTAAATACACATAAGCAACCAAAAATATTAACGAAATAAATACATAAATAAGAAAAAACAAAAAAGGAAAAACATTCTTAAATATAAAGAAAAGTTTAAGAATAATATTGCGAGAGAAAAAAAGAAATCAGACTCGTTTTATAACCATCAAGTCCAGAACCAAATATATCGGCCTTGTCCTCATACTGATTGCCATATCTATGGAGCCTAGGGATAGGCGAGTGCATGTGATAGTTGGTCCTAGAACTTGCAGAACAAAAATGAGATCTGTGGCGGGTGTGTCGACCAGGTACACGGAAACACACCAACTCCAGCAAATCAGGACAGTCAATTAATGAATTGATCACTTTACAAAGTAATATTAGGTCAAGTGTCGGGTTGTGGTCCCGTGGCTAGTGTCTCGGACTCACAGACCAAAGGTCCGTGGTTCGAATCCCACTGTACCCCAACTTGATTCCATTTTCTAATAGTGAGTTATTTACAACTCTTTAAATTTATTTCAACAGAGAGGGAAAAAGTTTTCGAGAAGGAAATATGGAAGTCTAGGCATTTACAGGGCTTATGACCTGTCATTGGCTGGTTTAAGTGGCCACTTTACACACTGTGTAACATTCACCATTCTGCCCATGTTTGAACATCCACATTTCCTCAACTCTTCCATCTGTTGACTTTTGTGAAGTGAAAGAGCTGAAACCTTTATCACGTGGGTGAGATTCATCCGGCTGATGAGATTCATCCGTTGAGAATGGCCCTCAAAATTAAATATTCGGGTAAATCATAAGAACGCAAATATATCTTTTTTTAAAAAAAAAAAATAAAAAAAATTAGGATTCTTCAGAAAGTCTTAAAAGATTTGCTGAAGATAACAATTGATTATAATTAAATAAAGCAGCTGGAATATGAAGTTTGAAATTAATATATTTCGGAAATTTCTTCTGGACGCGCTCGAGTGAATCAGAATGTATATGATAATGGGGCGACCAGACTGGAGAAATATATTCAAAACGACTTCTAACCAGGGAGCAATAAAGTAACTTGATTGGTGTGATACTTTTAAATTTGTTAGTAACCCTGCATATAAAACCCAACATAATTAGCGCCTCATTTGAAATCTTGTCAATATGTTTGATAAATGTAAGTTTAGTATCAAAAATTACGCCAAGATCTCTAATGAAATCAACTCTTTCAATTGTTGCGTGGTTCAACAAATAGTTGAAAATTAAAGATTTAAAAATTATATCATCTAACGAAGCGTCGCGACGTGGGAAACAAATTATTTAATGTTTTCATTGGTTTTAACAATGGTGTTCTAACAATATTTTGAGTTTGTCCAAAATATTGTAGACAAGGACTGGATTCACACATTTATTTATTTTATTTATTTATTTATTTATTTATTTATTTATTCAGATATTTAGAACATTACAGAAAAAGACCCAATTCATTCTAAATACAATAATAAATCACAAATTACAGTAGATAATTATGTTATTAAAATAATATAACAAAATGTAAAAAGAAAAATTAAATGTTAGAAAGTGCTTTCCTAAGGGAAGGCCCACTGTCGTGAAATATGTCGACATCCGAGGCGATGCGATTAAGTAGCAAGATTGCCCTACCAACCGGCATAACCATTGGCAGGTTGGTTCTGCATCGCGGTAGGTAAAACAATCGATGCTGTCTTTGTCGAAGATAGTTATCAGGTACGAACAGACCTACATCCATCAGAATTTCTGAGTTATGTATGCGACCACCGATCACCTGGAAAAAGTGAACACCCAAATGAACGTCCCTCCTCCTCCATAATGACTGATAGCCTAGCATTCCCAGTAAAAAGTCAGTTGGGAAGAGCCAAGGATAATATCCACACTCTTTAAGGTACAGATAGCGCAGAAATTTTTTCTGCACTCTCTCCACCATCAAAGAGTATCGAGTCTCATGTGGCGACCAAATAATGGAACTAAACTCCAAACGACTTCTTACCAAGGAATTATACAATGTCCTCAAAATCTGAGTGTTAGAAAAGATCTTGGCATTTCTAAGAACAAAACCAAGCATTTTAAGGGAGTCATTACATAGATTCACTATATGAAGATTAAAAGATAACTGAGCATCAAACAACACCCCGAGATCTCTGGACGTTGAAACCCTTTCAAGTCTTACTCCGTCCATGAGATAACGATAGTATATTGTTTTGGATGCTCTTGTGTATGCCATTACAAAACATTTGGAAACATTGAAGAACAATTTGTTTTGTTTGCTCCATTGAATTATATTTTGAATGTCACACTGAAGTTTAATACAATCAGAAGAAGTCAGTATTTCACAAAAAATTTTTAGGTCGTCAGCAAATAAGAGAAAATTACAAAATTTTATGACTTTACCAATATCATTTATAAAGATTAAAAATAACAATGGTCCCAAATTAGATCCTTGAGGAACCCCTGAAGAGGTATTAAATGTTTCAGATTGATACAGTCCATATGACACATATTGCTTACGATCTGTAAGATAATTTGTGAATAGCTTCAGAAGAATGTCGCTAAAGCCAATCCTCTGAAGTTTCAGAAGCAAAAGTTGGTGATCTACCTTATCAAACGCTTTGGAAAAATCGTTGTACGAACAGTCTACTTGAGCACCTTTGTCGAGTGACTTAGTGACAAAATTCGTAAACACCATCAAATTTGTATTGGTTGAACGCCAAGGCCGAAATCCATGTTGTTCGTTTGATATGAATGGTTCTAATTGGGGATAGACAAAATGATATATCAACCATTCAAATGCCTTTGCAGGAGCAGATAAAATTGCCACCGGCCTATAGTTTTCGATACATGTTTTATTCCCTTTTTTAAACACTGGAGAAATTTTGGAGATCTTCCATAACTCCGGAAAGACACCTGTTTTTAAGGACAGATTGAAAATAACAGTTAGTGGTTTTTTGAAAATGTGTACACAACTCTTCAGCACAGCGGTTGGAACAAAATCGGGACCAAGTGAACAAGTGTTCTTTAAAGAACTAATAGATTTGAAGACATCAGTTTCGCTGAAATAATCTATTGAAATATTTTGCGAGCCTTGAGACGAACTTTGTTTATTTAGATGCACCTCTTTATTCGGAGTAGAACAGTAAACAGATTTAAAATTACTAGCAAAAGCATTCACAATATCCACATTTCGAACGTCTTGACATTTCCAGGTCATGGAGTCCATGATCCCTCCATCCCGGCGCTTAGAGCCAATATATCTCCAAAAGTCACTGGGATTTCGCAAGATATTTGATTCGATATCGGAAATATAAAAGTCAAAGGCTGCATTTCTTTTCTGTTTTACCTCGGTTCGAAGATTACTAAAAAGAGAGTAGTAGTATGGATCACCAGAAGACTTCCACTTTTTGTGGTATCCGTGTTTTTTTCTGATGTCACTGATAATATCACGAGAGAACCACCTCGGATATCTCCTGTTACTCACAGCCGGGTGTTTCCTCGGAAAGCACATATCTAAACAATTGTAAACAGTGTTATAAAAATAATGAACAGCCTCATTAACATCAGTTAAATCTATTATGCCGTCCCAATCAGCATTAAAAAAGGAGTCGTAAAGGGAGCGGAAATCACCTTTAGTAAAATCCCATCCCCTTTCCGATGTTATATACATAAACATACAGTACATTAAACATACAGTACAATTACATAGTTTTATAATATACTAGCGGACCCGACAGACGTTGTCCTGTCTGAACGTCGGCAAAATACTTTTCATTGATTTCCAAAACATAAAATAAATATTTTTCAAATATGGCATTTTTTTTGCAAACGTCAAACTCCGGTCGTCTCACCAACAAAGGGGTGTACTTATGTAGGAATACGATTTTTAAAAATGTATTGAATTTTATTTTATTTTAGTGTTACCAAAAGTCCATTAAAAATAAATAAATGGGTAGAAATTATAAGAAATTCAAGGAAAAAATATGATTGAGATCTACCAAAATTTTTTTCATACACAAAAAAACAACATCTTTCATTTTTTTTGCAAATGCATTCTACTCGAATGCAACCCTGGTAGGTCGATGAATAAAACATTTATGCTCCTAACTTCTTTTTTACTTATTAGATTGAAAATTTTGATATTTACGAACACGCACAGCGCAAATATCTATATTTCTCTGAAAACCGCACGTAAATCGGTTAAGCCGTTTAGGAGTACGGTGACATCACACGAACAAAGAAATTATATATATAAAGATACAGTTAGACTTAATTCTTATGGACCAGTGAAGTTTCCATATTACGTGTATTATCATTACATGTAATCTTAATTCTATGATCTAATGAACTATTTTTAGGAAAATTTTATAAAAAGAAAAAAACATAAATGAAAGTAGTTTAAAAATTAAAATAAAAGTAAAAATATTTTTAAAAGTTTGTTAATCTTACTAATAGCGTATTTACAAAAAAATAAATAGTATAAAAGTAATTAAAAGGTAAGAATTAAAATAAATAAGAATAAAAAAAAACATTATCAAATGCAAAAAAAAACATATACAGAAATGTAAAACAAAAATATTTTTTATTTATTTTATTTTATTAATTTTTCACGCCCATAAGGCTTTTACATACATGAAAGTTATATAAAATAGGAGTATATAAACAACATAAAATGTAAAAAATACAATATAAAGCAACAAAAAATATAACAGAGTTTAGAAGTAAAGTTGGTATAAAAAAAAGAAGATGAGTTGAAACAACATAAATTTTTTTAAAATACAATAAAAAGAAATAAAAGATAGGAACAGTGTTAAGAAGTATAGTTGGTATAAAAATAAAAATAAAAAGATGAGTATTAACTAAATAAATTTAAAAAAATACAATATAAAGTAATAAAATATAGAACTGTGTTTAAAAGTTTAGTTGGTTTTAAAATAAAGAAATAAATAAAAAATATTTTTTTATTTTTTTATTTTTAAATAAGCTAAAGATATGCAGTTAAAGGTTTAAAGCATCTAGGTACATAATGTTATAAAATACAATATGAACAGAATATTTAGTTGTATTTGATATGGTACATATATATTGATATTTAAAATTTACAAGACTCGCGTTAAAGACATCGATGTTGTTAGCATATTGGTTCGCGAGTACATGCATACGCATTACTGGTGAATTTGCGCTGTAATTAGTCGATGATGAACCGCAGTAGAACAGAGTATTAGATCGGGTAACTCGACCAGGTACTCGCCCATTAATCAAATTGATAAGTTCACAACAATCGAACATTGATATTATTATTTTAAACAAAAAAGCGAGTCATTTAATTTTCGTCTGTTTTCTATATATATACAAAGACAATAAATTTAAGTTAATTTAAAAAACATCTTCAAAGTTTACTCATGGCGCTGGCGTCCGTGTATCTGCTCTCCCGTAAAAGTGAGTTTTTTAAGTTGTGACACTATTATTTCCAGCGTCCGTAAAGGTTAAACTCTGATCTTTATCAAGTGTACCTACACATGACGCAAATACTTCAGAATGCACGGACAGCACTCTCGCATGTTTATTAAGCCCTTTAAATACAATTACAAAGCTGAAATTTTGATATTTTACGGCACGCAAAAGCATATTTATTACCACTTTATTATCTCTTGGGATTAACAAAGGTATTCTCTTTTCAAAAATAAGTTATTAAGGACAAAGTTGACAGTTGAAGATCATTGCTACCAACATAAATAACTTTTATCGGTGTTAATGTGTACAAGCATGCTGGAATAGTGTGACGTTGGCGTTGTTAACCTTACCGATTTAAGAAAAATAAAATATATTTCTTAAGTTATATCGACGGTTTCTACGTAAGAGCAGAACGCAGCAGAATGCTCGTTCGACGTTTTCCTGTAATTTGAATTATTTAATACCAAAAACACGTACAACATTTGCTCAGAGGAATTTCTCTTTTGTGGCCCCAAGAGTGTTCAATGTCCTAGATGAACATATTAAGTTCTCCAAAAAGAAAGCCATTTTCAGAAAGAGTGTTCAAGTATAGGTTTTCTCTAAGAAAAGAGACCATTGCAGGAGACTGCTGCGAGATATTGCATAGATTTCGATATTATTAAGCGTGTTGTCCAGATGTTTGCTGAAATATATGTTTATGCATTATTTTCTTTTTTGCTATTATTTAATCATGTACAATGTATATGCTTCCACTTTCCATTACGTTTATTTATTTATACTTTTACATTGTTTGTATTCTTTTTTTTGTATGTTGTATCTCAACTTGGCCTCATAGAGTTTGGGATACGTTATTATTTTTTTTTTATAATATATCATTTGTATTTGTGTGAATATATATTTTTTTTTTAAAGGAATAACCCGCTAAGCCTCTATTTAGAGGCTTGTCAGCAGGTGGGATAGAGGGGATATGGAAGGAGATAATGAAAAATACACCACAACACACACACAACACCAGATCGATTGAGAAAATAATCTTTCTTGATTTTTTTCTTGCAACTGGCGGGAATCGTACCCGTGACGCCAGTTTCACAGTCAGCCGTCCAACCAACTGCGCCACGGCGCCTGTCTATCGAATACTATCGAATCTGCATTTTGCGAGGTTTATAGGAGCAAAAATAATCCTTGATATTTTATCATGGAGACTCTTTGTGTACACCATATGCTCCAACTAGGGAGCGGACATGGAATGATGATGATCAGATACTGTAGAAATGCCTAACACGTGTCTACAGTATTTCAACAGATACATTTTTCGTCGCTTTAGTTCGTTTTTGTCCAACAGACCATTTTTAACGAAATGGAGTTAAGTGTACAGGGTTGGTATTCCGAACGCATTTACAGCGCGCTATAACGCGTATTTAGTATGTAAAAACGCGCTATAACGCGCTATAATTGTGTTTTGAATACTAGCCCAATAGTTCTGAGAAAGCCTTTATTTATAAAATTAATACGATTTTTTTATTTTTTTAAAATGGTTTTAGGAGTTTTTTAACGAATTTTATCTGAAGTTGGGGTCATTAAATCAAAAACGAACTATTTTAAATGACATCGCTAGTTCATATGAATCAACCAATGATAAGAAGTTGAGGATGATTTGCGTTTTACGTATCGTCAACGGACCAATCGTCAGAACTGGCTAAGAAGAAGCGGAAACACGCGCGGAGTAATTAGCATGGAAGGAGCAGATAAGACACATTCTTAAAAAAAAAAATATTAAAAAAATGTTTAAAAAAATAATAATAAAAATGCATACTGCAAATGAATCATATATTCATTTCAGCATACGTTAATTTGGTTTTTCTTTTCTTTTCTTTTCTTTTCATGGTCATGTCATACCATATATATGTGCTATAAACTTTTTAATAATTAAAAAAGGAATGGCCCACGCTCAGACGCTGTAGTCTTTGTGAGCATTTTTTTCCAATTCATGTTATAGCTTAATTTTAAGATGTATTTTTGTAATTTTATTTCTATGTAAATAATATGTGTATGGAAAAAAAAAACAATTAAAAAAAATATTTTAAAAAATTTTTGAATTTCAAATATTAAAAAAAAAAGTTAAAAAAAGAAATACAAATCTTTAAAAAATCATAGCGCTAATAATACAATACATAAATTTTTTTAAAAAAATTGGCTTAGTTTAATATTCTCGGCCTCGTGGTGTAATGGTCAGCGCGTTTGCATGCAATTTTGCAATGCAATAGGTCTCGGGTTCGCCGTCATAGTTGATATGAAATATTTTTTTAGAAGGGTCTTTTCACACTAGAATATTCCATAGTACCTGGACTGGTACCTGAAGCGTACGTGGTGTAATGGTCAGCGCGTTTGCATGCAATAGGTCTCGGGTTCGCCGACATAGTTGATATGAAATATTTATTTAAAAAGGTCTTTTCACACTAGAATATTCCATAGTACCTGGACTGGTACCTGAAGCATACGACTGATCAACTTACCATCATGTAACAAAAATTATCAAGATACCCTGCTATAGGTGCACGAATGCAGTGTCTTATGCACCATAAGGTGCGGGAAGGGAATTATGATTGATTTATTTTTACATATAAACCCAATGGGCATTTTTATGGACACGTTTATACATAGAAAATTATTCGTAAAAAAATAGAAAGACTCAATGGTTTATAGTAGACTTTGTGGGAGTGGAAGCGGGAGAGAGGTGTTAATAATTGAATTTGATTCAGTGATCGTTTGAAAGAAGACAACTTGTTATCAAAGAAATCAAGACTGGTATGTTTTTTGGCAGACCTAAGAATTCTGGGCATAGGGTAATGAAAACCATAGTTAGTTCTATGGTTATCGGTATGAAAGAGTAAGTTTTGTCTGAGGTTTCTAGTTGGGATATTTAATTTTATTGCGCTCAGGCGCATCAAAGAGTGAGTTGAGAATTTTAAATAGGACTATAAGGTTGGATTTATTTCGACGGTCTTGAAGAGTAGATATATTAAAGGTAGTTTCTAACTCATTAAACGTATATTGGTCTCTGGATAAGCCCAACCTCCAGCCTATCTTTCTCAAAAATCGATGTTGAACTGATTCAATATTCTTGATGTAAACATCATAATATGGAGACCAGATAACAGAGGAATACTCTAGGTGCGGGCGAACTAGGGGACAGAAGAAAGTTTGAAGGGTATTGATATTTTTGAATAAATAGTCTATTAACAAACAAAAAAATGAAAAAAACCACCGAATTTCGTCATTGAGAAGAAAATCTTTCTTGGATTTTTTCCCGCAACCGGCGGTAATCGAAACCGTGACGCTGGTATCAAATTTAGCCGTCTAACCAACTGCGCCACGGCGCCTGTCAATAGTAGTGATTATAATGATATAATAAATTGTCAGGGAAAACAGATAAATCCTGTTTTCGGAATTACGTTTGTGCATAATAATATGACCGTTGAAAATTAAGAAGTTTGTCTGCATAACTTTTGTGGTCACGTCACCAAAACGTGTCCACACAAAACTTACAATAAAGAGGCATTTATCAAAATCCATCTGACGAATTTGACGTGACGTGATTTTAAATAAGTATGCAAATAGATAAAAAATTCAACAAAGATGGGAACCATTTTGAGAAGAAAATTGTATTTTATTTCAATATATGACGCTGCGCAAGTCCATATCGTGGTATAGTGGTTGGTATGTTCTCTAACCATTATTTTTCTCTTATTGTAGACCTGAACCGCGATTCTGCAACTATGTTCCTTAACTTAAGGCAACTATTAAGGATCAAATCCTTAGCTTAGGATGTTTGCGATTCTCGATCAAAAATTTGACAGATGAGTTCCTTTCGCGAAGGCCAAAGTCCTTAAAACTTTCCTTAACTTACGGCTGTAGTCTGGTAAAACGAACGCAAAATTAGAAAATCATACGATTTTGCCATTTTAAAACGAATATTTTTTTTATGAGCGCGCAATAATAAATAGATTTAAAAAACATATATTAGATAAAAACAATATTTTCTAAAGGTATTTCTGTTAAAAAATATACGAAAAAGTTGTATGTAACTAAAATATAATTACTTTTAGACCGGCAGATTACGCCATTTTAAATTTAGACTAAACTTAGGTACCTGGGATCTCAATAAAGACTAAGTATTCAACTAAAATATGTAGTAATAATTTTAAGATAAATAATTTAAAGACAGACCTGCCTTAGGGCCGGTTGCATCAAAGTTGGTATAAATTTAGTTTAAAATTAAATATTTAAACTTAGTTAAGGATCAAAATCTGGTAACTGAAAAATTCCCTTGCACCAACATTATTTTGGTAAAGTTAATTTTAAGAATGTTGCCACTGTAAAGGTTCAAGTTTCACCCTAAAAATGGTTGGGATTTTTGCGCAAGCACATACTTGTTTATTTACATGTAGCAATACACATGCCCCGCGACGCGTCTTTGGGCACAAACGTTTAAATTTCGTTCCAATTTTCAGTGTGTGCGAAAGGGCGAAGCAACACTGCGCATTCGGAGAAGAAAAGAACAAAGGGGACATCGTCCTTTTTGAACCAGATAAAAAATTAAAAGAGCAAAAGCTAAAACAAAATGAAGAACTTTTTACTCTAGAAATAGAGCAAAAAATGTCATTTTTCGGGCAACTAAGGCAGCTTTAAATGCCCAGAAAGAGTTAATTGAGCTCAATCTAGCTCTGTTTAAAAATAAATAAACAGCATTTCAATACAGTGATGATTTAGATTTATTTTACACCACGCCCGCTGATGATCAAGTCCCGTGTTTTGAAAAATAATTAACAATTAAAAATTCAAATAATTAATAGTTCTTCACTTTTTTGACTTTCAAAATATTGCGATAAAGTCGGACTCTTCCCACAAAAAATGGTCCGTTCGTGGTTTGAACAGTTTTTTTTTTCGGTTTAGAATATACTTGATGATAAATTCGTCATCGGAAGACGAAAAATCAGATAAAATTGACATTTTGTGCAACTTTTCACAGATCGATCAATGGATTTCAACACTCACAACGCTTTTTTGACAGATGGCAGATCGCATTTAACTTTAAACTTAACTTCAAACGGCCCCCTAGCGGCCGGTTAAATAAAAGTAACTTTTTTGTTAATATTGAGTAAACTTTTTTTGATGCAACGCATTTTGACATAAAAGTAACTTTTATTTGACTTAAGCCCTGACTTCAACTTAACCTTTGTCGATGCAACCGGCCCTTAATCGTTTTCGGTAAAGGCTGGTCTGAAGGTCAAAAAAAGTCAAGAATATTTTGTTTTAAATTGAATATTACAACCAGAATCGTCTTTTTTTTAAAAAAAAAAAAAAAGAATTCAATTCTACAAAAAAGGTTTCAACTAAAGTATTTAAATATATTTTTATTTTTTTAAGTATTACCAAAAGGCATAATTTTAAGTAGAAATAAAAGAAAATATCACAAAAATGTATGTTGTTTAAAATGCTTGTATTCCTTTTCAAAATCAAAATAAATCTTTTTCATGTTCAATTTATTATCTTTAAATTATTGACAAATTTTAGTTTTTTACTTAGTCTTTATTGAGATCCCAGATACCTAAGTTTAGTCTAAATTTGAAATGGCGTAATCTGCCGGTATAAAAGTAATTATATTTTAGTGAAATAAAACTTTTAAGTATATTTTGTAACAGAAATACCTTTGGAAAATATTGTTTTTATCTAATTTGTGTTTTTTTATTATTGCGCGATTTAAAAAAAACGTTCGTTTTAAAATGGAAAAAT
Source organism: Micrasema longulum (assembly GCF_059751315.1). Classification (NCBI taxonomy): domain Eukaryota; kingdom Metazoa; phylum Arthropoda; class Insecta; order Trichoptera; family Brachycentridae; genus Micrasema; species Micrasema longulum. Next base: position 57,001 of record NW_028277864.1, on the reverse strand, counting down.
CGTATGATTTCCTAATTTTGCGTTCGTTTTACCAGACTACAGCGCGGCCATTTTACCCAACGCTAACGCTAAGGATTTTGTGCAATTTTGTATTTAACATAAAAGTATTTTAAATAGATATTTAATTTCGCATATAAACGTAAGAAAACAGTGTTTTTTACTGTATTCTGTATTTTTTTTATTATTAATTACCATCTACGTAAAGTAATTACTATTCTTTATGCTTTTGTCAAACGTTAATGAAAGAACCTTTGTAGTACCTAATGAAATTAATTTATTGTAGATGCTCACTATACATCGAGTTAACTTAATAATCGCTTGAGTACTCATATGATTGTTTTCTAACAAATATTTTTAATTAAAGTATGCCAACCACATCGAAGTTTAAAGACAATTATTGTTTTTGGACATACGGCAGTGTCATGTAATTATTGACTATTTTATTTTATTTTATTTGGGAAATCAACAGTTCTACATACATGTTTTTAGTAAACAAACAGATATAGTGTATAAACTCAGAACTAATAACAGATTTCCACATAATAAAAGTTAGTAAAGAAAATATATTACATATCAAATAAATACATACAATTTATTCATGTAAAATTTTTATTTTTATGTACTCAATAATCAAAGAATTTTTAATATTTATTTTAAGAACATTAAGTTACTGTAAATTGGGCGGGATAAGGACAAAAATGCATGAAGAGAGGATAAGGAGGGGAGGGGTGATATACATATTTATTATTATAATGTCTACTAAGTTACATAATACATTTTTAGTGTAAATTTTAAATCTGACAGAGTGATGTTTGTGTAATCTATATTTTTAAATTTTGTATTGTACATTGAAAAAGTCCTACGAAAAAAAGCATTTTTAACATACGATGTTTTACTTATTGGTACATGAAACAGGTGGTACCGTCTACAAATCCTGGCTGGCACATGTATTGTTATTAAACCAAGCAGCTCTGTACAGTCAACCATTCCTGTCATAATTTTGTAAATCAGTAGTTGGTCCGCACACACTATGCATTGTTCTTTCAATCTAGGATTATGGATAAAAAATATTTCAATAACGGCTGCAGGGTATTTCGCCTGGAATATAGTAGAGGCAGAGAAAGCTAATTTTATGAGGCTCCATTATAGGCTGTTAAGAGATAGCCAAAACCCTTTAGAGCTGGAGGAACCACAGGGTCAAAATTACTACAATTTTGACTTTTGACCGTTTATTTCGTACTTAAGGAAAGTTACAGAATCGCGCCTCTGGGCTCATTCTGAACGAAATTACGCGCGAAGAGATCGCTCTGTTAGCGTGTATTTAGTACATAAATACGCTTTAAAAATGCATTTTCTTCGCACGCTTTTAAATATCACCCCAGTAGCTCAATCACAAATAACTAGCGACGTGCTTAAAAACATGCTAGGCGTTTGAGCGACACAATGAACATGCTTAAGTTATCGCAGTCATAAATCAATGCGTGCGTAATCCTTTAAGTCAACACTCGCGTCGGTTTGTTTTTTGTTTTCCTCGTAAATAAATACAGTTCACTGGCAAAAATCGGCGTTTACTATAAAAAATACTGCAATATATTGCATTTACAATATAGTAAGGAGTATCTGAAACAAAAACGTGAAAATTAAATAACAAGGAGGAATCAGGTTGTGGTCGCGTGGCTAGTGTTGCGGACTCACGGGCCGGAGGCCCAAGGTTCAAACCCACTCTACCCCAACTTGATCTCCATTTTCTAATAGTGAGTTATTTACAACTCGTTGAAAATGGCTACTAAAATTGAAATATTTGTGTAAATTATAAGAACGCTAATATTTATTTTTCATTTATAAAAAAAAAAAAAACTTCAGCCCTACGGGAAATGGGATACAAAAAATGTTTTCTTGCGCGAAGTAAAAATTAGAGCATTAAATTGTACGGCAAAGATTCTGAAAAATGTACGGAAAAATAATGAAAAATATTTAAATAAAAACGCACTACTTTGAATGACGTCACTGGTTCGTGTGAATCAACCTATGATCTGAGAGCTATGGAAGATTTCCGGTCTGCTTGTCGCTTCTGGACCAATGGGAAGAACTGAATGAGAATAAGCGGAAATGAACCTCTGACGTTACACGCGGAGTTATTTAAGAAATACAAAACTTAAAAAAATCGTAGCGCTGATAATTATAAATTGAAAAAAAAAACAATTTAATTACTTTAATAGTCCATTAACAAATAATTAAAAAAAAAAAAAAACCACTGAACTTCCTCATTACTCTGGCGACTGCTTTTCTTGACATTTGGCTTGCCAACCGCCAGCTAAATGCAATAAATAGCATGATAAATAATAAACAAATAAATAAAAATAGCAGTTTTGGAATATTTTCCATATTTACGCCGGTGAAATTCAAATATGTGATTGAGCAGCAGGATTATACGTCGCAAAACGTAAATATTTTGACATTTAATATTAGGTGTTCACGGATGTTCCACTGTGATCGCGAATACGATAAACATCTATGGTGAGAAATTGTTATCGCGTCGCTTATTGCCACGTCGATAGTTATTTGTAATTGAGCTACAGGAGTGATATTCCAAACGCTCTCGCAGCCGTAGAAAAATCTTTTATCTCGCGTATTTACATAAAAAGTACGCGAGATGAAAGTGTCTTCTATGGCCGCGAGAGCGAGAGAAACACTGGCCTGGCACACAATGCATGGTTATTATAATCACGTGTTTACACGGCTCCGAGACACAAAGCATAAAAAAAGGAGTGAGAACCTGTATATGTGCAAACTTTGCAATGCGCAATGTGGCTCTCCATAAAAGCAAATGTTGACCAAACTATCATACAAAAATGACTAATTGAATTATTTCAAATGGAGTAAGAGATAGAGAAGTTTCAATTAATTTAACGTAGTATTTTCATAATTATGACACTTAAAAGAAATACTTCACAAAACATTAAATTTCACAAAAATGGGCCGGGCACAGGGTAAATTCTATGTGTATTCGGCCGGTACTCAAAGTGTTAATTAAATATTTCATGTCAACCATGTCGGGAATCGAACCCGAGACCTCTTGCATGGTAGGCAAACGCGCTGATTACTGCTCCGTGAGGCCGACAATATTTCATTTAAGTACTTAATTCAAAAATAATTTACCTTTGACTTTTTTTAAATAATTGAAAAATATATAAATTTTTTTCGAGCAGTGTAAGGATGAATTTCAAACATTCATTCGTTTTGTAGCTGCAAGACGTGCAATTTAGCTTCTATCTTGCACTCGCACACACTCCGCTCAAGTGAACAAAATAACTAAACGAACTACGGACCCGAAAGAAACGAAGAAACAAATGATACGAAAGATACGAAGATACAAATGATACGAAGATACGAAGATGCGAAAGATGCGAAGATATGTGATCTAAAGAGCCAAATGAGCAAAAGATACATTCGTTCAATCGAACTACTTTAAAGATTCGGTCACTTTAAAGATACAGATCAAGTGACACATATCTTTTCGGTGACAGGGTCTTACCCACCTCTATGCGAAATCCATTATTTTTTGTCCGTGAAGATATAATACGCTTTGTGCTTCAAAATACCTATTCATCAAACCGCTCTTCCCGCATACCCACTTTAGAGATTGCTCTATTTCAACTTGGGAATAATTACCCCTTTGCAATTTGAGCAACCATGCCACTTTTCTTAGAAAACGGTTCAATTTATTACACTATTGTTCTTCTAAGTACTCGTGTGTTTGAATGAATGCGGTGACACTCGTGTTTCATATGCGAATGTCAAGGCTAGTGGTGAGATGTTTTTATAACCAGAGTGTTTCAAAAAATTGATGTGTTTTTTCTCTTTAAGTTCTCATATAAAGCCCGTTTAAATGGGAAAGAAATCGGACGAGAAACTGTTCGAATTATGACGCAGATAATATCCGATAAAACTGAAAACGAGACGTACCGTATTATTTGGATAATAAAACGCACTTTTTCGTTAAAAACATTTTTCTTCTTCTTAATATTTATAGATATATTTTGGGGTGTGCAGAATGGACCGGTGCGTCTTATTGTCCGCAAAATACAGATTTTCAGTAAGGTGTACTGAATAAATTATAAAAAATACTCTCATATGCTAAACAATGTCTTTTTACGCTATGCCCGTCTTTAGCCATTATAATTAACAACAAAATATAAAGTTATAATTTCTCTACAGTACTGCAGAGTGTGTGCGGACCAACTAATGCTTTACAAAATTATGACAGGAATGGTTGACTGTACAGAGCTGCTTGGTTCAATAACAATACATAAGCCAGCCAGGATTTGTAGACGGTATAACCTGTTTCATGTACCAATAAGTAAAACATCGTAAGTTAAAAATGCCTTTTTCGTAGGACTTTTTCAGTGTACAATACAAAATTTACAAATATAGATTACACTAACATCACTCTGTCAGATTTAAAATTTACACTAAAAATGCATTATGTAACTTAGTAGACATTATTATAATAAATATGTACATCTCCCTTCCCCTCCTTATCCTCTCTTCAAGCATTCTTGTCTTAATCCCGTCCAATTAACAGTAACTTAATGTTCTTAAAATAAATATTTAAAAATTCTTTGATTATTGAGTACATGAAAATAACATTTTCATATGTATTTATTTGATAATTAATATATTTTCTTTACTAACTTTGTATACTATGTGGAAATCTGTTATTAGTTCTGAGTTTATACACTATATCTGTTTGTTTGCTATAAATATGTATGTAAAACTGTTGATTTCCCAAATAAAATAAAATATTAGAATAATTATTAATGATTAACAACAAAAAAGAAATTTCAAAAACAATCCAAATACAAGAAAAAACATTAAATACTTTGATAATAATAAAAGGGTACACGTGATTCAACATTAAAAATAACAATTTAATTTAAATTGTAACAATTCAAATAAAAGAAATAACATTAAAAACTTATAAAACTAATAAAATATAAATCATAGCGATGAAATAACAAACAGAAAACTGTAAGGTCAGCGCGAGGTGGGTTCCAAGAATGCTGACGCCTTTCCAGAAGGAACGACGGGTTCAGTTTTCAAAAGAAAATTTTGACCTACTTGAGGAAGGCGGCGAAGCTTTTTTGTCTCAAATAGTAACAGGTAATGAAATCTGGATTCACCATTAAGACACCGGAAACAAAACAAGAGTCAATGCAGTGGAAACATAAGGGTTCTCCGACGCCCAAGAAATATCGGACTCAACCGTCCGTTGAGAAGATTATGGCAACCATATTCTGGGATAATGAAGGTTTGCTATTAATTGATTACCTTTCCCACAAGGAAACAATCACAGAGGACTACTACGCTGGTGTTTTGAAAAAACTAACTGAAGGTGGCAATACGGAAGAAGCGACTGGGGAAGTCAAGTCACGGGGTACTCCTTCTTCATGACAATGCCCCCGTACAAAAGTCCCGCATCGCTCGGGCTGCTGTGACTGTATTGGGGTTTATATAATTAAATCACTCTCCCAAAATAGTAATATCATAAAAATAAAAACCAAATTCTTTTAATAATTTAAACATGGTGTGCAAAATATAAATTAAAGTAATCAATAATGAAACCAAATAACGGTTTAAACGATATAACGAAACATCAAAATATATAAAACGGACATAAGGATAAGAATAAAGAAGATTCCGAGTTTCTGGCGCCTCCAAACCAGACGACCTCCACGACGCTAACAACATACGAATGATTTTAAAAATCTAACTTTAAAAAAATAATAAAAAACACAATAATAATACATCAAGCAAAGAACTAGTAAGTATGGCAATTAAGTGAACATGTAACAGCACAAAAAGTCAAATATAAAAAAACTAAACAAAGATAGCATTCCTTAACTTATTATTAAGGTTAACAAGATGATAGACGATACTCAAACTCAAAGGGTCCCTGTTTTATTTAGGTATGCAGTTTACAGTTTACAGGAAAAGTTATTATACCTCTACGCAAACAGCGCACTAAATTTAGTGAACGCGCATTTGCGGTCGCAGGCCCTATGGCATGGAATGCTCTCTCAGCAGAGGTGCGAGGCTGTGAAAGTGAAGTGATGTTTCGGAAAAAACTCAAAACCCACTTGTTCTCTAAATCGTTTGAATAAATCCGTAGCACGTGACAACAAAATAAATTGTTTTAATTAAATTACAAATTTAAAAGCTTCAATTAAATTAATTTAACAATAGAATCACTATGTAAAGCGCCCTTGAGGTATTTTATTACGAAAATGGCGCTATATAAGTTATCCATAATAATAATAATAATAATGTTGTCCTTTTCCTAGTAAATAACTGTAAAAGCATTTGGTTCACATTTGGCTGTTCCCTGGGTTCTTAGTAACTCAGTAACAAGTTTTCTGTCTTATATAAAACGGGGTTCAGATTTTTTTTTCATTATTAGACCAATAATATCAAGGTCAACTTAAATTATTGCAATTATGCGGCAGGTTCCTACTTACTCGTGCAAACGATTATTTATTTTTTGAAGTATTCAGTAATAATCATAATTATACAAATACATCAATAAATTATCAAAATAACTGCAGTGATTTTGCATATTAAATATATGAATTTATATTAATATTCCAATTGCGCAGTATAAAGGGTACAAACATGTAGGTTCATAGCAAGGGCGCGCGAGGTTTTCTATTAGGAAAGCAGTAAAATATTTGTCTACCAGGCGCGTGCGGTGATCAGTAAGATTATCAGTAAGGATGCTGACAAAAAACCAGCATATTCATTATTTTAGCAGGTTTATTCAGAATTATTTAATAAGCTATATAAGTTGTCTATTGGAGTAATAATAATCAATAGTTGATAATCAATAAATTGACGGAGCACAGGTCTAGAGGTGAAGCTGTAAATTTTCTTCTTTTCATCTTCTTTTTCCACTCCTAAGTGCAGCATGTGGACATCACCAGACGCTTCCGGGAGATATTATCGTTAGCCAGCACTCTCGCCTCCTCCAACGTCGATTCCGCGTCCCTTAGTTCCGCCGAACAAAGCTGAAAGATCGCCATCGACGGTCTTCCAGGACGGTCCCCGTAGGTGTGTAAAGGAGATAACAATATAAACATCAAAACACCTAAAACAAGACCCGAGACAATCGTTCATAAATTTGGGCCAAGTGACAATAATGCGCTACTTTGAACATTATGATAAACGTTATTAGAGTAGTTTTTATTTGCATAATACAAGTTGGATGCTTCTTACCTCTCCGAGGCTCGAAAGGGAAATCTAAAACCGTACGAACCTAAAGCGCATGCGCGAAAATTTGGGCAAATGCAATGGGAACTAGACGCAACTCGACAAGCAGCATCCCGCGTATACAACAAATACTACCAAGAACAAGATACCTTGATATTTAGTACGTACGTTGATATAGAAAATACGCATATGTAGCTAGGTATGTATACTGAAGATATTGTTTGAATCGCGTGCACCCGAACGTTCTCAGTGAGAAGTTTAGGAGTGCAGGAAAGATGGAATATCCACAGATATCAGTAGTTAAAAGTAGTTATCACGCGCCATTGTTATTGAACTTTGCAACAATGGTGACTGGACTCATAAAGGTAATAAACCAAAATCAGTGATCGAACATCCCATTTCCAAGACAAACAAAAACGATTTTTCCGAATATCTGAGCCTTGTACATGACAAGTAAGGCTACTAATAAATACAGGAGTCCAAATATAGATATAAAAATATTTAAAAAACCCTGTATTTCTCACATATCATGTACTTATATGTAAGTACAAATTAATAAACATTTATTGTAGATTACCTATAAAATAAATCACGGCTCGCCCCTGTCTCACCCTACACACATATACTCATCCTCACTAACATGTACAATAATAGCACTGAAACACTAAAGCAAGTACTTAGCATAAATATCATTATGATACAATGAAAGTTGTCTTCGTAATTGAGACACATTTTATGTACACATTTCTGCCGACGCGCGACAAATTGAAACCATAAGATAAAATAAATCTTACGAATTCATTAAAATAAGTGTTAAATAAAATACATAATGAAACAAAAGGTATAAATTCAATCTTTTTCTTCTTCTACTTCTGCAGCCTTATTCTCTCCACTGCTGGATGGCGGCCTCTTCCAAACGTCTCCATTCCTTCCTATCGCCCGCTTTCATCATCCACGTTTTACCGGCAATAGAGGCAATGTCGTCGACCCATCTTTTCTGTGGCCTTCCAATAATTCTTTTGCTTGCCCATGGTCTCTACTTTATTATTCTGGGTGTCCAACTGCCATCATTCTGTCTCGCCAAGTGCCCTGCCCACTGCCATTTCAATTTCGCTGCACGATCCATGATATCCACGACTCCGGCTCGGCGCCTTATTTTTTCATTTCTTATTCTGTCTCTTAGACATACACCGAGCATCTCTTTTTCCATGGATCGTTGAGTGCATTTTAATTTCTGGCTACTTTTTTGTGTTATAGACATGGTTTCTAGTCCATATGTTGTCACCGGCAATATGCACGATTCATATACTTGTCGATTCATATCGTTAATGAAAATGTCTCGTCCTGTTCCTATAAATTCAATGGTTCTTTGTTATATTCTACGTATAACTTATATGTAACAGATCTTTAATATACGTAACAGGAACTTTAACGTATTAGCTCTCCCTTCCCGGTGATGTGCAGCTAGTACACATTGCATCTAATAACTGTAATATCTCCATTAATATAATAAATTATGGGTTGAGATTTTCGATATTCCTTCGTTATACATTTACGCATCGGTAAAAATGTTTTTTTTATTAAATAATTAATGCTTATTGGGAACATAAAAAGCGTTTTGCCAAAAATCGGAGATATCACCAATACAATAAAAAGTTTACCGATGTGTCGCATGTTGCGTTCGTAGTAAAAGAGTAATCCTAATATATAATTGTCTCGCACACTCTTTACGTCTCACTCTCGATATTACGGGTACATTTGGGAGCGAGAAATAAATAAATAATTTTTATGCGACACGCGCGCGAACAGCAAAATTTCTTGTGCTTCTCTCTGACGCCCGTGAGCTGCGATAGTAGCTTCCCGGCTTTCGTTAGGGCGGTTCTTTTACGCGCACTGTGAGCATGAATTAATGTTTTTTTCCGCGTTTTTAGCAATTAGATTAAAAATGTCATCACTTTTGACTTCAACTATAAATAATTGAAGCAATTGCCGATGAATATCAAACTTTTACGATTTAAAATCCCTCATCTTTTGCATGTGTAGTGACTTCACAGCACCGTAATGCGCGGAAGTTTTTAGGACAGTAAGGGAAACTATATAACTATAAAGGAATCACAAAAATATAAATATAAAAGATCTTAGAACTCACGAGAACTTAGAGTCACGAGTCATGATATGCACCCGACTACAGCCGAACGTAATCCGACACATACTGACCGCAGATTTCGGCAAAGCCGAAGTTTTGGCCGATTTTTGGCCAAAAATCTGATTTTGGAATAATATCGTAATCTTACAACTATTCATATTTTAGACAAATAATACGAAACAAACATATCTTCATCTGATTTGATTATTTCACCTGCACATGTACTGGACAACGCATGAAAATATTGTTGAAAAATCACCTGCATCAATAAAGGTTTCAGCGCTTTAACTTCACAAACGTCAGCAGATGAAAGAATTGAAGAAATAAAGGCAGAATGGTGAATGGTGAATTACACAGTGTGTAAAATGCCCTGTAGATGCTTAGACTTCTATATTCCCCCTTTTAAAGTGTTTTTCATCCCTGTTGTAATATGTTAATATTTACAATTCCCTAGGGTGACGTATCTAGTTCTTGTCTACAAAAATTTGGACAAAATAAAAACATTATTTTCAGTGGTAATTAAAATTATGATTATGAATTTCGTATACCAACAATTTCGGTACATTTCACACGGAACGTAAAATTGAGATGAATAAAAATGCTCCACTTAAGAGAGGGTGTGAAAAAGAAAAAAAGAGTAACATAACAATTAAATGTAGAATCTTACTAGAGTAGTTATTTATTGTAAACATTCTCTCTTAATTTATTGTTTAATCAATTAAATCAAACTGTATTGTACACTTAGAGTATATACATTATACTCTAAGATTGTACAGGTTCGGACACCCACTAATTTACAAATTATAAAAAGCGTTCTTAGTTTATAATCGAACCTACTTATTATACTAGTGACCAAAATGAATATAATTACATAAATGATTGATTCGAATCGAATCGATTGAATACTGTGGTTTGTGGTGTAGAATTTAATAACTAAGCATTTTTTGTTTGTCTACCGTGATGCAGTAATTAAGATTAAGTATTTCAAAAACATAGAACACAGAGTAAAAAATCATAATTAACTATAGATGACGTCGCACAGTACAGTTAAGTTGCTATGCATTAGGTTCTATGTTCGATTCCCGGTAAGATTGATTAATACAAGAGTCGCCTGATAGCTTTTTTTTTATTTAATATTTTTTTTTCTTTGCATTTTACAATACATAAGTTACAAATACAAAAAAGGTATTACATGAACGCAAAAAAAAAATCCCACAAAGGCATGGCCTGTGTGTGGGTATAGATTTTATTTCAAATTTCAATAATGGCTACTGGAAGAATACGATAGATATAAAAAATAAGTGTTTTTATTAGAACACGTTTTTTTGTCAATAAAAATGAGAAAATTGTAAATAAAAGCATATAATAATAAGCTATTTAAATCTGTTTTTTTTTTATCTATAATTTCAACAAAAATTTAAATCGAAACATAACATATTTTAGACATTGCTAGCAATAGATTTCTAGTAGCTTCAAAAGTTCAGCTTCGTGAAATAATTGGTTGGAGGGAAAGGTTGAATTTTGGTGAAGTTTAATCTTAATAATGAGTTTTTGTTCGGTTTCTAAAGGCTTAGTATGATTATTAAAGGCTCCTCCCCATCCAATTATTTCATAAGAAAGAGAAGGTTTTTAAAAACAATTTTACTATTGGAAAGTGTGCTGTAATATACCGTATTTTGCGGACGATAAGACGCATCGGACCATAAGACGCACCCTAATTTTTGGTTGATTTAAAAAACAAGGTAAAAAAAGTGCGTCTTATTTATTTATTCATTTGGTAAAACAGTTTTTTCGTATCGGTTAGGGAAAAGGTACTTTTTTATTGTTCGCTTTATTTTAATACTTTATAAAAAGTGTTACATTCATCCGATTTAAGTCAAATATGCGCAGTTCTGTTCGATAACTTGTTGCCAACGAGAATCCAACGAATGCCCCTCTTGTAGAAGCCCTTATCCATGGTCATAGGGGAGCAGCTCATAGTAGAGTATTCCCTGCCAATCCCACCAGACACACAGCAATACCTTCCTGGCCGTCAGTCCTGGCTTGGCCACGGTCTGGGCTGCTTCGTTGGCTTTCGACCACGACCTCTATCGCTTGACATTGTCGTATGTGACCCATTTTTCATCAGCAGTCACCATCCGCTTCAGAAATGGGTCGGTTTTGTTGCGTTTCAGCAGTAATTCGCAGATGGAAGTTTGGTTCATGAGTTTTTTTTGCGTCAGCTCGTGTGGCACCCAAACCTCGAGCTTTTTTTAAATCCAGCCTTCTGCAAATGGTTCAAAACAGTTTTATGATCAATATTCAGGTCTTGGGCGATGCTACGACTGCTAACATGACGGTCTATCTCGATATTTTCCATGATTTTATCGTCATTTTTGACGACAGGCCGGCCAGAGCGTGGTGCATCATTCACCTCCACTACACCGGAACGAAATCGCTCGAATCACCGTTGTCCAGTACGAACCGAAAGAGTATCGGCCCCGTACACATTGCAAATTGTTTTGGTCGCTTTCGACGCGTTTTTCCCTTTCAGGTAGTAAAAATGTAAAATATGGCGAATTTCTACCTTTGAGACCTCCATACTCGACGCACGATAGTTCACGACTGAACCGACCAAGCGCAATACTGTGAAAAAAAGGTTTGTAGTATACACTCACACCTTTACAACGCCGTAACGTATGATTCGATGTGACCAATAATAAACGAGATATATTGAGTTTTTAAAAAAAGGCGCGATTTTCGCTCCTTATATTTAAGTTAATAGTAATTATTATCATACAGCTATGTAGGACTATCATATGATTTAATGTAAAGGATCTTTACCGACAAGCCATATTAATTGGCTTGGTGAGTCCTGTAAGAAAAAAAAATTAAAAATGTTTTAAAAATAACTAAAATGTAATATTGTATGTAAATAATAAATAAATAAATAAAAAAATAAATAATAAAATATGAAATTACTATTTCCCCAACCGTGTATTAGGAAAAAATAAAAAATATTTATATTGGCGATACTGAGATAAAAAATCATAATTTCAAGATACATGACTCAATGGAATTTCCTGATATTTAGTTTACTACTTTTATCCTTTTTTTTCATTAAAAAAACTAAGCACCCTGTTCGCAATATACTCGTACAAGGCGTGTCTCCATTATAATATTACTATTATATATTATTATTATATGTTATGTCGTTTTTGCTAAGTAAACAGAAAATATAATAACAAAGAAGTGAGGCATTCAGAATTGGTTGTATTTGTGTCATTCAGTTTTTAACTGTCTAATTTTGTACAAAATAATTTGCCATTCAAAGCGTGTTTAAAGTGAGGCGTAGCACGCTTAAAATATTCCTACCCAAATACATATGTCTCAGACGAAGTAAAGATGACGTAGGATATTGTTTATATCAACAATATTTTGAGTTTGTCCAAATTTTTGTAGACAAGGACTGGATTCAACTCCCTGGGGAGCTGTTTATATTGACATATTACAACAGAGATGAAGAACATTTAAGAAAAGGTAATATAGAAGTCTAGGCATCTACAGGGCTTATGACCTGTCAATGGCTGGTTTAAGTGGCCACTTTACACACTGTGTAACATTCACCATTAACTGCCTATATTTGAACATCTATATTCCTTCAATTCTTGCACCTGTTGATGTTTGTGAAGTTAAAGAGCTGAAACCTTTATATAGACTTCTATACTTCTATATTACCTTTTCTTAAATGTTCTTCATCTCTGTTGTAATAAGTTCATATAAACAGCTCCCCAGGGAGTTGAATCCAGTCCTTGTCTACAAAAATTTGGACAAACTCAAAATATTGTTGATAAATTACCTGGTCCATGAAAAAGTATTGAAATTGAAAAAATAACATTTTCAAGCGTTGCCTAGTATGAAGGTGAAATAATTCAAATAGATGAATCTCACCCGCATAAATAAAGGTTTCAGATCTTTAACTTCACAAACATCAACAGGTGCAAGAATCGAAGGAATATAGATGTTCAAATATAGGCAGAATGGTGAATGTTACACAGTGTGTAAAGTGGCCACTTAAACCAGCCATTGACAGGTCATATTCCCTGTAGATGCCTAGACTTCTTTATTACCTCTTCTTAAATGTTCTTAATTTATGTTGTAATATGTTAATATTGTTTATATTTTTAAAACGCCTCACGTTGATCGAGATTGTTCTACACAGAGTAAATAATTGCTAATTTGTTTATATGCAAAATCTTTTTTTTTCAATAGCTTATGCTTCTAACAAAGTATACAAAATATTATCATAAAATAAAATACCTGTGCATATAAGCAAAATAAATGTGACAAACGTAGAAAAAAATATAAACATTTAAGCCCTGTAGCATGGGTACAAGACAAAATAGCAGGATATGAAAATAAAAAGTTTTGAATAAAACAGAGGTAATGAATGTATCGTAATGTATTCTTTTAAATTAAGGTAATCGGTGCCAGAGACAGTACTACACATATTTAATAATTACAGTTTGGAAAATACATGTTTGAAAAGCATCTATTTTAATTTCAAAGGGGGTCCATTTTAGAAATCTAAATTATTTCTACGTTTACTGCTAACACGTGGAGCCCTGGAAAAGGTGAATGCCTAGCGTAGTTTGAGCTCTGCAAATCAACATAAGCAAAAGTTTGCTTCGTTCCACACTGTCTTACATAAAAAAATTAAGATAGATAGCATATTTTTATACGTTTTCAAAACGAAATATTTTGCCTGTTCCCAAATATTTGCCAAAATTTCAGAAGGAATATTATTTTATATGTATTGTATACCGACGGTATTCCTAATTTTATTTATTTATTCCACATAAAACTTTTTATTTTCTATATGAACACCTCACTGGGCATAACCCGTGTCGAGGCATTCATTTACATAATTTTTATATTATCTTCTAATAACAGCAGTTCGTACTTATTTTATTTATTTTTATTTTATTTTTTTATTTTATTAGAGAAATCAACAGTTCTACATACATATTCTTAGTAAACAAACAGATATAGTGTATAAACTCAGAACTAATAACAGATTTCCACATAGTATACAAAGTTAGTAAAGAATATATATATTACATATCAAATAAATACATACAATTTATACATATAAAAATGTTATTTTCAAGTACTCAATAATCAAAGATTTTTTAAATATTAATTTTAAGAACATTAAGTTACTGTAAATTGGGCGGGATAAGGACAAAAATGCTTGAAGAGAGGATAAGGAGGGGGGGGGGGGGAGATGTACATATTTATTATTATAATGTCTACTAAGTTACATAATACATTTTTAGTGTAAATTTTAAATCTGACAGAGTGATGTTTGTATAATCTATATTTTTAAATTTTGTATTGTACATTGAAAAAGTCCTACGAAAAAAAGCATTTTTAACATACGATGTTTTACTTGTTGGTACATGAAACAGGTGGTACCGTCTACAAATCCTGGCTGGCACATGTATTGTTATTAAACCAAGCAGCTCTGTGCAGTCAACCATTCCTGTCACAATTTTGTAAAGCAGTAGTTGGTCCGCACACACTCTGCGGTATTGTAGAGAAATGATTCCATGGAAGGTGGAGGCAGTGAGAGTAGATACATAAGAAATACCGGTTTTGTATTTAGGGTACTTTATAAATTTGTTTTGAATATTTTCTATTCTACTTATATATATGGCATACTGGGGATTCCATATCTGAGAGGCGTATTCCAAATGGCTTCTGACAAATGTATAATATAATGAAATAAGGGCCTTTGGGCCTTTAATAATATATGCGCATGCATACATACACACACATAAATGTATGCATAGTTGTACACATACATATATAAATATGTAAGTCTCTCTTCTTTTCCACATCCGCTCCGGTGGAGCATGTGGACACCACCAGTTGCCTCCAGGAGACCCTATCGCCAGCCAGCATTCAAATAAATAGTAGAATCAATAATAACAATAACAAAAAATCATAAAAGTCGTAATATAATACACATAGGTAATGTGCCGAGAAGCATGCCGCCATCGCGGGCTTGAGTTGCCGGTCCTCCAACATCCGTACAAATACATATATAACATATACTACTAATATACCTACGGTATTTCTAATAAATAGATAAATAAAAATATTATTACCAAGTATTAAATATTTGTTTCTGTCCACTGAGGTATACATACTCGTACATCAATGGTTCTGTCTAATCTTACAGACGATACTGAATTCAGACCTCGAGGTTGTTTTTTATGATTATTTCGTTAGTGTGATTTTTTCAGTATGATTTTTTTAAAGTTGATTTTCTGCTAGTTTCCAGTATGTTTTAAGTCTTATTTTTGGCCAGTTCTTACATGATTTTTATGAAGTTTATTTTCCGCTAGTTTTTCGTTTATTTTCCTTTGTTTCCAGTATGATTTTTTAAATCTTATTTTTGGCCAGTTCTTATACGATTTTCGTGATTTTCCGCTAGTTTCCCGTTTATTTTACTTTCCGTTTCCAGTATGATTTTACAGTCTGTTTTTCGGCCAATTCTTGATATTGTCTATGATATTTTCTTGATATTTCTATATAAATATATGTTCTTGATAATTCTCGATATTTTCTATGATATGATATTTTCATTATGATTTTCCGCTAGTTACCCGTTTGTTTCCAATATGATTTTTTTAGTTTCCCGGCCAGTTCTGACATGATTTTTCCATTGTGATTTTGTCAGTTTCCTGTTTATTTTCCTTTGTTTCCAGCATGATTTTTAAAATCTAATTTTCGGCAAATTTCCTTATGATTTTTTCATGTTGATTTACCCCTAGTTTCAGCTTGATTTTCCTTTTTTTCTACATGATATTTTAGTCTGATTTGCGGTCAGTTATTATGTTTTTTTCATTGTAATATTCCATTGGTTTCCTTTTTATTTTCCCTTGTTTCCAGCATGATTTCCCATAGCACAGAACTTCCTCATTTATCACTTGAATTTGCGAATATTATTGCCATCTACACACATAAGCTAAAACATTCATCTTTCAAAATACGATGGTGTGAATCTCGGGTGCACCAAGCAAGGCGCGCGCATTGTATTTTTATTCACAAAAATCAGTCTCGAAATAGACATTATTTTCAAAAGTTTAAAATTAAACTCGGCGTGGCAATCTCTCGTGTTTACCGGACCGACTTCTCGTGTTTCAACTTCTGAAAATACTTTAAATAAACCACAAATTATAATAAAAGTTAACATAGTTCTGTTTTATAACTATAAAGGTAGGTAAACAAATTATACTTGTAAATTATAAGTTTCGGCTCAAATTGTTTTGGTTTTGATACGGTTACGATTATTTTTATCCTAAGTTATATACCTGCATTTAATATCAAATTTGCAAGTGGGAAAATATAGCAGCAAAGTCAAATAAATAATATTTTAATAATGATTAGGAATGGTATTATCGTACGAAACATGTGGAACAATACTTTGCTTAAGTTGGTATGATTTTTAACATGGAAAGATAAACAAATTACAACAGGGATGGAGAATACCTTGAAGAAGGTATATGGAAGTCTAGGCATTTACAGGGCTTATGACCTGTCATTGGCTGATGGTTTAAGTGGCCACTTTACACACTGTAATATTTAACATTGTTCCTATGTTTGAACATCCATATCTCTTAAATTTTTTCATTTGTTGATTTTAGTGCAAAAATCAAATGGTTCAAGAAGTTTCAAAATTGGAAAATTGTTTTCAGGCATTGCCTAGTATGTGAAATAATTCAGTCAGATGAATCTCTTCACAACAATAAAGGTTTCAGCTCGTTAACTTCACTAAAAGATAAATAAAAAAATTAAATGATAAAAAATCTTTTATCTCTGTTGAGTTATCAGAGATATTTTCTTCGTCTCGGTTGAGAAATTACTCCAAATAACAAACTAATTGGATTTGCTTTTCTTTTCAGTATGTTGCTTGAAAACAAGACAGTAGCAGAAGGCTTTTTTCAAAAACATCATAAACATGTCCGCTCTTCTGTCGACGATGTCACTCTAAAGAATTTTACGAACCTCGAAGGCGACGAAATTAGGGTCGCGTTCATAGCGGCCATCCCCCAGGTCAGGGAGTTCAACGATGGGCTGAAAGTGCTGGAAGACGATGGCAGACCCTCGACTGTGTCAGGGAAAAAGGATAGTAGGAGGGCCAAGATGCTAAAGGACGACGGCAACGCAGCTGTGCAGAAAGGAGACTGGTCAAAATCTTTGAACTTTTATACTAAAAGTTTTGTGTTGATGCCTGAAGATAATAGTAAGTAAAGATCATGCTTGTGATTTCTTTCTGCGTTGTGAGTCTAGATTACTGCACTGGAATATACGCACATCTCCCAAAATACCAAACTGATAAACTTCAAACCGTATTCAATGCGGCAGCTAGGCTTATTACAGGTGTAAAAAGCTTCTCACACCTTAAAACATCTTTGTTAAATCAGATTTGCACTGGTTAAAAGGCCCAGAGAGAGTCAAATATAAGCTGTGCTGGACAGTATTTAAATACCTTCATGAAATGGCGCAGGATCTCTGTATTGGGGAAAATACACATCAAAACTCTTTAAAATTGTCGAACTCTGGCGCTGGCCAAACATTAGTTTCGGAGATCGCACTTTTGCCATAGCCAACCCCTATGCTTGTAACGAATTGCCTCTACACTTGCGAATTATCTTATGCTAGCAAGACGCTTCTTTCAGTGCAGTGACGAAGTAAAGAAAATAATCTTTACATCGTATTTGACGTCCATGTATACAGCGGAACTATAGAACAATTGAACGTAGTTATCCAGAAAGCAGCCAGTCCACAATTTAGAAAAAAATAGATATTGATGTTATTGGGTGCAGTAAGGTTAATTCTATGTTCTGCTAAAAACAACCAGACTGCTTTCATACACAAAACTGTAATAATCACCTTCTGAAAATAGTGTCAATGACAAAAACGACATTTTTAAAATTGCAGAAAACACCTACAGCACTGGAAAAAATTATGGTACTTTAAAAATCATTAAAACTGGTCAAATACACAATAAAATTCTTGTTTGTAATATAAAAAAAACTTATGTGTTCATTGTTTGTCATTTGTTAAAGTCAAAAACATTCCAATTGTTGTGTAAATTTGATAATTCACTCTTTTCACAATAGTGTTATTGTCTCAGTTTTACTTTTCTATGGCTGGCTGCTTTCTGCATAACTACGTTTAATTATACGCAAGCAGCGTGGAATAAATTAAGGGTCACGTATAATAATTCATACAGGCAACTATTCGGACTGCCTAGGCACTGCAGTGCCTCCGAAATGTTCACAGCTGGACGGGTAAACACCTTCGCTGCCCTACTTCGCCAAAGAGCCTGGAGCCTGTGGGAACGCCTGAAAAGTTCCAATAACGAGCTTCTCTAAGCCACTGCAGGGTGGATCCATTCACCCTTATTCGAGCGATGGGGGGATATGTTGAGACCACCATAAGTGCTTTATTTATTTTTTATTTTTTTATTAAGGCAATCCATCCTAAGAAGGATGATTTCTGCCATTAGGGTAAAATATAAACATGGCATTAGGAATATAATTTAGTAAAAATGAAAACCAAGAAAACCTAAAAATTTACCTCATTTTGTGACAGGAAGTTTCGTATCTGGTGGATAATTTCAGGATCAAGGATGGAGAGGAGTGATGATATGTTTATTTATTTATATATACGCCCAATGGGCATTTTTATGGACACATTTATACATATAAAATTATTATAAAACGAGTAGAAAGACTCGATGGTTTATTTTTATTTTATTTTATTTTATTTTTTATTTTTGCACCACAACAGGCCAGGAGGCCCAATTACAGTGGTGAATCACATCACAGAACACCCAGGCTTGAGAAAAATCACATTAATTTTTGTGTTCTCACCGGGAATCGAACCCGGAACCTTCCGTCTGTGAGTCAAGCGTCTTGACCACTACACCACGGAGGCCGCCCAGGAGGCCACCAGGAGGCCACCACGGAGGCGTTTATAGTAGACTTTGTGGGAGTGGAAGCGGGAGAGAGGTGTTTATAATTGAATTTGATTCAGTGATCGTTTGAAAGACTTACTTACAACTTGTTATCAAAGAAATCAAGACTGGTATGTTTGTTGGCAGACCTAAGAATTCTGGGCATAGGGTAATGAAAACCATAGTTAGTTCTATGGTTATCGGTATGAAAGAGTAAGTTTTATCTGAGGTTTCTAGTTAGGATATTTAATTTTATTGCGCTCAGTAGTTCAGGCGCATCAAAGAGTGAGTTGAGAATTTTAAATAGGACTATAAGGTTGGATTTATTTCGACGGTCTTGAAGAGTAGATATATTAAAGGTAGTTTCTAACTCATTATACGTATATAGGTCTCTGGATAAGCCCAATATCCATGGGGTAAGGATATTTTTTTAAAGAAGAGTACATACTATATCTGTCCCTTATTGGGCTACCAAAGAATATGTGGTCTGGAGTCTCGTGGACCAGACCACATTCACACCATGGACTTCCCACAACATTAATTTTGTACAGGTGGCTATTCGTGCAACAGTGACCAATTCGTAACCTACTGATATTAGAGATCAATCTCTT
Source organism: Micrasema longulum (assembly GCF_059751315.1). NCBI lineage: Eukaryota > Metazoa > Arthropoda > Insecta > Trichoptera > Brachycentridae > Micrasema > Micrasema longulum. The sequence continues at coordinate 36,966 of NW_028277864.1, read as the reverse complement.
AAGACAGGTTTGTTGCACATAAGTGCTTCAAATTTAAAATTTTGTTTAATATGGCAGAATTGGCTCTGCACTATGCAGCCATTTTACTGGAATAAAAATAAACAAGTCCCAATCAGTTCGGATCTCAACTGAAATCCCACTTTATTTGTTTATCATACCCTCAAAATTAAAATCAAAAAGTTTTATATGTAGTTTTAGATTAGTCCAAATGCAAGTTATATATCGTAGGGCAATTTTGAGTTACCCACTAAAAATATAAATTTAAATCTTCCTCGTAAGTATAGAATTGTAAAGAACCCTTGAGGTGATTTTTCAGTAAAATTAAGCTATATTGTTCCTAGACTAGCGCGTGAAGTGTAGGACTGATCACTTTACCTTCGTGTAACAGATAATTTAAATACTCTCCGTTTGGTTTACCAATGTAGTGCCATATGCACCACCGGATGTGGAAAGGGGCATGATGATTATAACAAAGTTCAGAAAATAATTAATTATATTATTTTACATGGAAAATCACAAAGTTAGTGTTTCAAATATTTATTTATAACAAAGTTCTTTCATTAATAAAACACATAATTATTTTCTTTTATTTATTTTAGAATCCGATCTTGCAATCATAGTTGCTAATCGCTCAGCGGCACTTTATCACTTGGCAATGTATGAGGAGGCTCTAGCTGATATTGAATTGGCCCTGCTCTACGAATATCCTAAGGATCTGAAGTTCAAGATTCTGGACAGGAAAGCCCGCTGCTATTTGGCGCTCAAGTGGAACAATGAAGCCATATCTGCTTTTAAGTGTGTAAAATCAATTTGGCTACTTTTAAGAAACGCCTGAAACATTATAATGTATCTTTAGAACCCTAACATTCCTTGATTTTTTATTTATGTGTATCCACTTACTATCTCCGTGGCTTTTACTAATCAGTGTTTAATATGTGCAAGCTCTATCTTCCCACTAAAAAACAGCAGTAATTTGAAAATAAATATATGTATTCATATATTTTTCAATAATGTAGACCAACTTTCTTTTGACAAGTCTGTTTTTTGGTTGGCTAGGATATATTGTTTTAGCAATAAGCTCGCCAAAGTGCATAATACGAGTATTTATTTGTGCTTGAAGTTTTTTAAAATAAATTTGTATGTATAAAGCAGAAATCTGAACTTTCAACTTGATGGGTATATTCTGGTAAAAATCCTGAAAAATTAAATCTATTAAAGATAAGTTGTCCTCATAGTGTAGGATAATCTTGAAAGGCAATTATACTTTGAATTCTTCACCGGATTTTTTCACTTTAAACGAGAAGGCGTTTACTATACTCTGGAACGTACCATTGTGAAGCTGAAAAAATCGCAATATAATATTATGTTTACAAATTCAAAAACAAATCGTGGCTACCAGCCTAAATCAGCGAGTCAGCAACATTATCATGATTCACCCAAATACATTTTCCAATTCCTGGTCCATTTTCAATTAGTCATAAATAACCGTGTTAGAATACGACTTAAGATTTCTTTACAAGAATAAAATATTTTGTTTTCCAGAGAAACAATATCCGCATTGGACGACTCAAAAATACCCAAAGACAAGCGTCAGAAGATGCAAACAGACGCTCAACTCATGATTGAAATACTCAACAAAAGCAACCAGCTACTCAACCCGAAGAACAAACAGCAAAATCCAGTAATTCAGAAGTCTAACTCTCTTAAGAAGTCTGTGGAGCTTCCTCAGGTCAGCGGGAAGAGTAATAAGACATATGTGGCGGCATCCGAGGCTTTGACCGTGGGATCCACGGAGACTGAAGGGAGATTTGCCGTAGCAGTGAGAGAAGTATCAGTTGGAGAAATAATGGTTGTTGAAAAAGCTCATTGCAGCGTTCTCCTAGCTGAGAATGCTCAGACTCATTGTTACGAATGTTTCAAAAGGTACTTTCTAGTCATTTTTATTAATCACACATGTTTTTATCTGTTTAAATAATTTTACAACCAAAGCCAATTGAATATATACTATTCTTACAAACAAAAGTATATTCAGCAATGATATAAGATGATTGTCTTTTTTGTATCTCGTCGCTATAATGGTAAAACCCTCTAAATGACTAAATTAAGCAACAAGTTATAAATTAATGCAGTTATATGTCATTGTTTAAACTTTATCAATTGATAAAATTCTCTAAATCCCCCGAGGTTTAGTTTAGTTTCAAAGTTACCATGCACAAACACAGACATTTGAAAAAAAAATGTTTTCTGGTGAAAACCATTAATTCCATTTCCTAGATATGTTTTTTCGAAATCTCATCCATTAAAACAATTTTTAAAAACTAAGATGATAATTTATGTTTAAAGTATTAACTTTGTGGTCAAACAAACATAAAATACATATTACTGGGTACATTTTTAACAGAAAATTAGAACAATTTATATGACTTTTACAGCAAATTATTTCATATTTCTTTAACTGAATATAAAATGTATAATATGCTGTTGTGTGAACAGTTGCGTGTGGATTTTGAGATTCTGTGAGATGCTTTAAAGTAAATATTTGTAAAATGAGATCTGAATTACATTACATGATAGTCAAACAAAAACATCCCTACATTTTTTACAGATGTTCTGTGCCCATTCCTTGCCCAACATGTTCAAACATAATCTTCTGCAGCGAGTCTTGCAAGAAAATTGCACTCAACTCCCACCACGACTACGAATGCTCTATAATGCGTATTATTTGGGATTCGGGATGTTCAATTACCTGTCATATGGCCCTTAGAATCATAACTCAGAGACCACTGTCATATTTCAAAGAACTGAGGGCGAAATTGAAAGAAAATGTGTCAGGAAAATACACGAGCAATGATTATCGATGCGTTTACAATTTGGTTCGACACGAAAATCAAAGATCAAAGGCCGATTTCTTCCAGAGAACACACATGGCTGTGTTCTTAATGGAACTACTAAAGAAAACGAGATATTTCTTAAACGACAGTGACACGGAAGAATGTTCTAGTAATGGCTCTTCAGGTACAAAGGATATTGAAGCGTACATCGGAGGGCTTATCTCGAGGAATTTACAAGTCTTGCAGTTCAACGCTCATGAGATTTTTGAAGTCTGTTGTGAAAAACCGAAAGAGGAAAATAAAATAGTAAGAAAAGATTTAGGAAAGTCTGTTTTTCTTGGAGGCGGTCTTTATTCTACACTTGCACTTTTTAATCACTCGTGTGAACCCGGTGTTGTAAGGTAATGAAGTTTTTCATTGTTTAAAAAAAAAACTAAATTAGAAACCTTAGCTATTTATTATTGATGAGCTGATGTTTATTTAGCAGTGTGTACTCTTTTCATCCATCCTTCTATTTAACAATAGTGTGATAATGTCATACTACAAAGATTTTATTTTTTTAAATAGTACACACACTTAGCCCTTGTGTGGCTATGTCACATGAGTACATAAAATACAAGACTTGATATGTGAGGGTATCAGACGCAATCTTAGAAATTCCCATTGAAAAAGTTACCGAGATATTTGTGAAAAACTTTGAAAAAAGAATTGTGAGATTTGTAATTATGCTTCACTAACTCAATGGAGAATACTAAGTTTGCAGTGTCAAGTAGTATAATTGAAATCTGTTTTTGCAGGATTTAGAGATGGTTTTGAATTACGCTATTATTTAGGTAGGTAGTTTTTATGTATAGTTCATTTTGGCATCAATAACTAATTTTCCGTTTTTTTGGTTTAGCTTCTTTTAGCTTCTAATATCCTCGTATCTCTCATTTTAAAAAATAATTATGAAGTCGTATTTTGTTGTAAAAGGCCTAAATTATGGAAAATAGATTATGAATTAGTACATAAACTTGATATTTTTTCTTTTTAAATAACTGTATTTAAAAATATCTCAAAGTAACATGACATTACAGCACTGTTTACAGGGGTATTTTTAGCAGTCTTTTTTTTAAAGGAATAACCCGCTAAGTCTCTATTTTAGAGGCTTGTCAGCAGGTGGGAATGGGAGGATGTGGAGGGAAGTTATGGAAAATTGAGAAATAAATCTTTCTTAGATTTTTTTCTTGCAAATGGCGGGAATCTAACCCGCAACACCAGTTTCACAGTTAGCTGTCCAACCAACTACGCCATGGCGATGGCTGTTGGCATTTTTTTTTTTTCAAATGAGTTTGTATTGTGTTCATCTTGCAACATTTTTTGACTAATGAATCTGCATTGTACTGATCACGTTCTTACAAAAACTTTTCCAATTATTTAGGACAAATTTTCACAAAACGTTTCTTCTTGGATTTGGTGTCTATTACATCATTTGATCAAGCATTTTGAGCTGATAAATGCTTTTTTTTTTAAGTAGGCAGAAGTCCATATAGAACTAATATGACTAATAGAATTTAATATTTTAGTATGCTTGAATTGTAGTTTTTATTTATTTATTTACATACATAAGTTTATTGTACATTATTTGAGAAATAAGTCCCAACTCCATGGAACTAGAAGTCCTGTGTTGAGATGGGACGAGCAATTAGTTGACACAGACACATGAGTATATCACCACAAATATAGGATCAGAAACACAAAAAATATTTTTTAAAAAACATATATATATGGTACTACATCAATATAGTAAACAGTAAACTCAAACATTCGGAAAATCAAGGAGTTTCCTACTCAAATCCCTCCCACTAAGGAATATATGTTATTACCCTCCCACGTTATATGTTATTACCTGATATTATCTTCTTAAAAACATTTATTTCTCTTTGTCAAGATGTCGATTGATCGATTTTTTATAGATATTTTCAAGGAACTTCTGTCATAGTCCAGGCTATCAAAAGTATAAAACAAGGACAGCAAGTGTCGGAGAACTACGGTCCTCTCTTCACAAGGAAGAATTACGAGGAGCGTAGGTCAGAGTTAAGGGATCAGTACTGGTTCGATTGCCACTGCATTGCCTGTGAGCAGAGGTGGCCATTGTTTGAGGACATGGACGAAGGAATAATGAGGTTCAAGTGAGTGTTGTTCTGCTTCTGTCAATTTTGTAGGACTAACCTCGTAACAAAAATCAACATGAAATTAAATATAAAGTAATTAATAATTTGCTGGACTGTTCATTATTACACAGTGAGTTTTCATATGCCAAATCATAACAATATCAATGGAAATGCCAAATATTACATGTTTTATAATACAAGGTTTATTAAAAAAGTAAGTTCTGTTTGACAAGTTAAAGAAAACAAGTACATATTCAGGAAAAAAATGTATTTTCTACATAACTGTTACTACTTTGAAGGCACTTGTCATAGCAAGGCACAAGTTTTTGTATTCCTTCTTCATAAAAGGGTGCCACTTGTGATGTGATTTTTGTGTCCTTTAGTAAGAGTTTTTGGCACAAAACGAGCACAGAGGAGAGAATCAATCAAAGGAGAAGTTTTCGAAGATCCAGTTTATCATGAACAATTTCATGCAGAAAATTTGGGGAAATTCCATAGAAAGAGCTGAAATCATAAACTTTCTGCTTTCCTGAACTTTTTCATTAACTTTTCAAACCAGTGCATCACTAATCAAAGATAAACGCTCATTTAATCTGTCATTGTGCATTTTATCATCCATCTCCTTACTATCAAATCGCTTATCACATGTTCTCCGTAAACCACACAGATCTGTCGGTGAATGTGGACTGGTTTAATGTTCTTCGCATTAAGGAAACGAATCACAGACCTTATCTCACAAGCGGTGGGATTATGAATTTTATTTGGCATTTTACAGCAGTCAGCCAACCCATAATGGCGTCAACTCCTCAATAGGTCAGAAACTGAGATCGCACCACTGTGATAGCTAGAAACACGAACAGAACTTATTTTCTGGGTATACCTCGTACTTTGGACTGTATCCAAATAATGGTAATTAGGAATGAAACAATTTAGATTTATTTCATATAAAAATTTTGTTCTAAATTATAATTGTTTTACCATCTCAATTTATTATATTATTTAAAAATACCATTTAACCTATAAATGTTGTATGTGTTAAAAAATAAATACAACCAAGAAAGGACATTTGATACAAAGAATATCTTGAATGGCCACTAAGGTTGACCCCGCAAGAGGTGTATCGATTCAATCGAAACACCCATTTGCAGAGCATCCTATTAACATTTTTTTTTACAGATGCGATGCTGGAAACACTTGCCACAATATTATTCCTGTCCCGGTAAATTGTGAAGAATTCCTAGTGAAGTGTGGACTGTGTCAGCAGTTTACCAATATTCTCAAAGGACTCAAATCATTACAAGTAAATCATTTAATTTATTAACAAATTACAACAGGGATGGAGAAAACGGAATATGGAAGTCTAGGCATTTATAGGGCTTATGACCTGTCATTGGCTGGTTTAAGTGGCCACTTTACACACGGTGTAACATTCACCATTTTGCCTATGTTTGAACATCCATATTTCTTCATTTCTTCCATTTGTTGATTTTAGTGTAGTTAAAGAGCTGAAACCTTTATTGCTGTGAAGAGATTCATCTGACTGAATAATTTTACATACTAGGCAACGCCTGAAAACAATTTTCCAATTTTTTAAACTTCTTCTTGGACCAGTTGGTTCCCGAGGGGGTGAAATCCAGTCTTTTGTCTACAAACATTTGGACAAACTCAAATATTGTAATTTAATTTATTATTAAACATTGATTGCAGAGGTAATAATTTGATTTATTATCAACCTCCAAACGAATATGGCCGTACCGTGTATGTCTCAAATAATTTATGCATAAAAAAGTATGAACTACATTGCGCAGCATCACTTATCAAAAATCTTCCATTGAATTTATTCATAAAGAGGACATGGCATACCATCTATGGATATGTGATATGAAATATTTATTTAAAAGGGTGTTTTTACCTGAAGCATAAGACTGATTATCTTACTTTCAAATAACAAAATGATCAAGATTGGTGTACAATGATTTTTAGCACCCTACCAATGCAGTGCCCTATGCACCATTAGGTGCGTAAAGGGAATGATGATGATGATGTGTGTTAAAAGATTAAAACTAAAATCGTATAATTAGTGTTTCCAATTTTGTCTTGTTTATTTTTTTTGTATCGAAAGACATGAATTGTCTTTTTATAAATTTACTTATAAAACTATAAAAAATATAAAGGTATATGTACATATTCATCATTTTTACACCAAAACTCCAAGTTTCAATTTGAATTAACAAGCCATATTCAAGGTTCATTTTTAATTTTGATATGTACGTCATGAAGAGCTCAGATTGATAATAAAGAAAAGCATTAATTGATTCAATAAATAAATTTATTATGCTACAGAAATGAGAAGGCACTAAATTTATATTCCTTTTGAGGTTTTCTTTAACAGCAAAAAAAATCTCATTTTAGTGGGTTTTTTTTAGTACTTTTAGTGGTTTTTTATAGATGCTAACTTTGAAACTAAACCTTGGAGAATTGAGAGGATTTTATCAGTTGATAGTGCTTGAAAAATGACATATAACTGCATTTTCAAATTGTTTACTCAAAGTTTGTCATTTAGAGGGTTTTATCAGCACACTGATGATTCACAATCCAGACATATTCAGCATCGATTATTTCTCCTCCGATACACGATATTATAAACCTCTATCTCGCTTGCGTAGACAGTACAAGTCACGCAAACACTGCGAGAAACATGAATAACTTGGGAGACTCGTTAAACTTTTTAAGAATAAGGTTTCCTAGTGAGGAACTTTAGTCCTACTGGAAATTGGATTGAAAAATGTTTTCTTATGCGCTGTAAAAATTAGAGCATTAAATCTTACGGCAAAGTTTCTTGAAAATATACAAAAAAATATACTATATATATATATATATACGAAATATATAATACTTTGAAGGACGTCACTAGTTTATATGAATAAACTAATGATAAGATGGATCAACTAATGGATAGTGGAGGTGGGTTGCGCACGGATCGATGAGTGGATCAAGCCAAATAGGTCAAATTAGGTCAAATAGTCATTATGTTAATGATAATTAGGTTTAATAGATTAATTGCGTATTTTTATTATTACGTTGACTTTGTTAAATAACTAATTTAAGGTATGTTTCACTTTTTGTAAAATGTTTCCCTCGGCACGGGACACCCCAGTGAGGGAACATTATGTATAAAAAAATAATACAAACATTGTAAAAGTATTAATAAATAAATAAATAAGAGAGTTGTGGAAGATTTCCGGTTTACTTACCGTCAACAATTGACTCATAAAAAAACAATAAAAAAAACCACTGGACTTTGTCATTATTTATTGCCTGAGATCATTTTTTCTTATTTAATCCGTACTTATTTATTTTCAATATTTACATTTCTGTACTCCATTTTTCTTTTCTTTCTTATGATACTTTTGATTGTGATAACTACCACTTTCGCTTTGTGGTCATCCGTGGAACATTCTAGTAGAAGTACACACCAAGTGCGGTAGCGTTACAAAAGATGCTGTCACTGTAAAATGTGTGATTTGTGAATGTATCACATTCAGAGTCCCAGAGACATCGAAGGGAGCTTTTGATACCGGCGCCCCTCATTTCCCCCAACGTCACATGCACTATCACTTTATACCTGTAAACATGTTCAAAATTGAATTTTAAATACTAAAAATAAGAGATATACCTTAATTACTTTACAACAACAAACCATCACGCCGTTTCTCCGTAACGAACGCCACATCATTCTATCTTTGCATACACATCTCGCTTGCTCTACATTCAACGTGTCTTCATGCACGGGCGGCGATTATTCCAACTTATGACATGTCCATCTTCAAGTATTTGTTGGATTTGTGTCATGCCATGTCTTTCACGGTCTTCCTATATTTCTGCAGCCATCAACATTCGCATTGTAAATATTCTTAGCCGTTCTTTTGCTGTCCGTTCGCTCTACAAGTCCAAACCAGGGCAGAGTTCCTTTCTTGATTTTGTCGATAATGCACATCTCAGCCTTACATAATGTACTTACATATCTATACATTTGTGCATCTATCGTACATAGTTTTACCACACATTCGCCCGAGACTCTGAACTGAGACTCTTGGTAACAAAAGTCTACGATGTATGCGAGGGAAGCGATTTGCTGATGAATGTCGATAAATCAAATGTGATGGTTTTTGAAAGAAATAAAAGTATGACTTAATGTAAAATTACTGTGAATACTAAAAAACAGGTAGAGGAATTTAAAATATAGGCCCATTCAAAAAAGTTCAAAATATCACCTATGAGTGAAAGTTTTGTACCGTCCGAGGCTGGTAATCCATTTTTTTCGGAAAGTGTCAGTTCAAATTTAAAAGAGCATTTTATTAACTTGCAAAATGACTGCGAAGCCAAAATAGTATTCAATCAATGTGATTATAATGCTTTTTGGGTGCGTTTTCGCCATCAATACCCTCTTCTGTGGAAAGAAGCAAAATTACCCATCATCGCATTTTCATCTTCCTATTTATCGGATACAATACATACCTACATAGAAAAAAGTGTAAATTTTTTATTTCGATTTTTGTTCCGGGGGGGGGCCGCTGGATAATTTTACTGTGATAAAGGGGGCGATTCTTTCAATACGGTTAAGAAACACTGATGTAGAGGAAGAGATGTTTGCAAAGAGAGTAGTGTGACAACATATATTTCTTTTGTTTTTCTTATTAATTGATGTATGTTTACAAAAAAGTACAAGTATTATATATTTTTTGCATCACCTTTCCATATCCAGGGCCTTAATTCTTTCAAGAACAGTGCTAGTGATTTCTCTAACCCACTTTTCAGCCTGAGTGCTCGAGTATGTACGCCCTGTTAATGTCTCCGTCATCGTCTGGTCCAAGATTTCTTTCACCCTTGCCGCCTGGAACCTGGAAGTTTTTAAATGCTGGTCATTTAGTAGCGCAATGTAATAATTTCTATAACATAATAACTCTATGGATCGATCACATTATGCGCAATGAGGGTCTCCGGCATGACATACGCGGGAATGGCTGAGGGGGCAAATCACAGAGGGCGCGAGGACTTGAGCTGCGCCTCATATGTTGGGCTTTGCTGCAAGTCAATCCCCAGGATTGAGACTGCGAAAAAGAAGAAGAATAACTCCAAATGAGGAAATTCAGAGCAACAAATCTGATAAATTCGTTGGGAGCGTAGAACAACGACGCATGTCATTTTCTTGAGAGCGGTCAAAACATTTTTTGCCACTTTATGCCACAATTTGATAAGTACAAAAGTATACCATTTGATACCTGGGTTAGTTATGTATATAATTTTTTATTCAAACCTGAAATAAATCTTTTATATAACTTTTTCAATATGAAATATAAAAGAACGTCAATGTCGCATTTTTCACACATCCATCATTGTTGCATCCAAATGTTTTCATGCACGCGGTAAATATTAGAACATTTAATTGTACAGCGGAGTATCTCAAAAACATATTTTTTTTAATTGGCCCGGTCAGAATCCACTGGTCAACTGGAAGCAGGTCAGCGGTGGAGCATATCAATGAACCCTCGTATCATTGAGTGATTATGTTTACCTGTCTGATAGTTTTGGGCGGACTTCATATTTGGGAGGTGCCAGGTGAGGAATATCAGGCGGTGGTGGTGGTTCCTCTGCAAAAGATATAATAAAAATTAGTCATAAGTGCAACTCCATAAAACTATACATTTAACATACTGTTTCCCGTACTAATCATAAACTGTCCGGTGAAACAACCAACAACTGAACATTTAAATCTCAAAGCACACTGGTATCTTTTTTTAAACAGATTTAAAATAACACGGTACAAAAATTAAACAAATAAAATAAAAATAATAGCAATTTAAATATGCATAATATAGTGTGGAAGTTCGGTGTTTTTTTTTTAAATATTTGTTAATTATTTGTTAAACTATTAAACTAAGTGAATTTTTTTATTTATTATTTTTATGTGTCGGCCTCAGTCATTGGTCGGTCTTTTCATTTAAAAAAAAAAAACAAAGCTGTTTTATATTTATTTTATTATAATTAATAACCATAAAGTTAGTGACTCAAGTGAACGTGGTTATGCAGAAAGCAGCCAGCCATAGAAAAGTGAAACTAAGATAATAGCATCTTTATGAAATGTGAATAAAAAAATCTACACAGTAGTTAGAATGTTTTTGACTATAACAAATGTTAAACAATGAATACATTATTTTTTTTATATTACGAACAAGAATCTAATTATGTATTCGACCAGTTTTAATGAGTTTTAAAGTACCGGCAGATTTTCTAGTGCTGTGGGTGTTTTTGCAAATTGAGAAATGCTGTTTTCGTGATCGACACTATTTTCAGAAGGTGATTATAACAGTTTTTTGTATGAAAGCGGTCTGGCTGTTTTTAGCAGAACATAGAATTGACCTTACTGCACCCGATAACACCAATATCTCATTTTCGCAAAATTGTGGACTGGCTGCTTTCTGCATAACTATATTCAAATATAAATTTCAGACAATTTTTTTTTTTTTTTTAAATTGGATGAAAATATTGCACAAGCTGTTTTTCTTCGCACTACAAGAGGCCAGGAGGCACAATTACAGTGGTGAATCACAGCACAGAACACCCAGGCTTGAGAAAAATCTTTTTTTTTTGTGTTCTCACCAGGAAGTGATAGTGAATAATCATTTTTGTGATTTTTTAAAGTATTTTGTTGTATGATAAATATAATAAATGAATAAATAAATAATTTAATTTTTGTTCAATGTTAAAAAAGTTATAAAATTGTTAGTACAGCCACAAAGAAAAAAAAGCATACCACCATGGGAAAAATTTATATTGCATATAAAAAAATGCTAAAAAAAAATATTACAAATAATATCCATGTTGTACAGATTTTTATGGTGGTTAAAATTCTTTTTTATTTTTAAGTTTACCAATGTTAGTGGGTTCTGTATTATCATCATCGTCGTCCATTTTGACTTCCTATAGATTATTCAGGTGAATTTTAACTCTGAAAGAAAAAAAAAAGAAAAATTAGTAGACAACTATTTTATATTTGATTTAAATATTTTGTGACAACAGAAGTGTTTCATCGCTAACTCTGGCAGGACCTTAATATGGCAGCTTTAATAAAAACACTATCGCATTTAAAAAAACATATTTCTTGATTTGATTAATACCATTTTTAGTTTTAGTATACTAGTATTATTTTTACAATGAAAATTGACAGTAAAATATTGACAAAAAAAAAACATGATTTTATAAAACTTTTTTCCCCTTTCTCAAATAATTTACACGCGGCCCTTTACAGCATTTCAAATTTATGTCAAAAACGTAATTACAATTTAAACGTACAGTCGAAATTGACTTCATTTTATAATGGTTAAATCAATCAATTATTTCTTCCTCAGGATACTGTGAAGACACAGAGAATAGCCAAGAGTCTGATGGAGAAAGGAGATTATGGGAAAGCGCTTGTTAAGTTTACGGAAGAATTGAAATTATACGAAGAAACTCTGGCACCACCCTTCAAAGACTATCACCTCTGTCAACAGAATATTAGGAGATGTCTACTCACATTTGGAAATGTCACAATAGAATAATTCAAAGACCACCTATGTTGCAGAATACTACGAGATGTCTACTCATATTTGAATACCTCACAATAAAATATTTCAAAGATCATCTTTGCCACAGAACATGAGGAGGTGCCTACTCCCTACTCTCTTAATTATATGAACAGATTAAATAAATGTTTGTGGATGTAGCCACTCAACTGCCCGTAGGCAAGTGCCGGAGAGTCAGATGTTTTAGCACAATTGTTGAAAAAGTGGTTTAATTTTTTTGACGTGTTTTCAATCAATTACATGGGTCTTATAGGCATTCTGCAAAAGGGATTGCGCCAATAAGTGTTCGCGTTTTAAATATTACTCGCTAGAATACTTTATCCACCATTCTCCCCCCCCCTAGTGAGCATCCACAGAACAGGTAATAATTATGCGCTGTTGGACTTGCTCCGCACCACTCCTGCTGCTATCAAATTAGCTATCCTATCCATCGAATGGCCTTCCCTCAATTCTCCCCTATTTAATGTGTTTCTCCATTCATCTTCACTTTATTTCCTTTTTCTTTTTTTTTTAGAATGAATTACACGTTGAGTGTAATAGTTATGATTTTATTTTTATTATTTTCTATAATATTTTATGTACTTTTAACTGTATATTGGAAGAGCCCTCTGGGCGTTTATTAAATAAATAAGACCTACGTAATTACAGTAGAACTCAGTTTATCCGAACTCATCGAACAGTCATCCGGATCGTTCAGGAAATAAAAAATAAAGAAGATGTTTTAATAACAAAAAAGGGCGATTGCGGCCAGTGTGTTTCTTCGTCAAAACAATTAACTTTGCTGGAAATGTTGAAGTAATTTTTTATGTCATAATGTCTGGCACTCATTAATCCAGATAATTGTAGTTTAACTGTAGTTAAAAACAAATTTAAAATAATGAAACCGCTTTTTCCATAACTGTGGTTTGAAGCTTTGTCCTAAACACGGTATAATATAACTTTATTCACACAAACGAGAATAATTTTACTAGTCTTATTATAGTGGTATCTAATATAAAAAAGAAAAAAAATTACAGTGCTTTTATACTTCGGATGCATACAAAATATTTTTTACTTTTTTATAATGAATTATTCTTCCTATTTGAAACCCGAAATTGTTCTAGTTATTTGTTGTTACTGTTTTATTTTGTATGACTGTGTTGATTTCTCAGCCTCCTCTCTAATCCTCTCGGTAATCCATTTACGGACAAGGCTTTTCTATTTCTAATAAGTTTTAATTTATTTTACTCGCCAGTCGTTCACAATATTCACATCCATATCAGTATATTTATTTACCGACTCATTCATACTGAAACAAAATTAGTACAGACATGCACAGTACAACACAATTATTAACACAATTATTAACACAATTAGCAACAGAAGTATTCTACATAATGTTAAAATGTCTACAAAAAGTTGTATTATGCCCGCCCCTAAATACTTTGAGAATATAAAAGATTTTGTACATGTTCTTCATTACTGAAAATTATATAATCAAACCTTAACACATAATATTAGGAAAATATAATAAAAATGTTTATATAAAAGTTTTAGCAAAAATTTACTCAAATATCTTGCAATCTGGATAACCCACTCCCCGGTGTTGAATCCAGTACTTGCCTATAAGTTTTTTTAATTATAGTTATTAATGATTTGAATCTCAGTGTGAGACATTATTTTCCAAGACTAGCCAAGTATATACTATTCAAATGTTGTATTCTTTATAGCGTAATTTATTACTGTTAAAAAATTCAAGTTTGTTGGTGAAAAATCTTAGTGGAAGTTCATTGTAAATAATTATAAAAATAAAAGACAAGTAATACATAAATCCACAAATTTGGAATAACCAGTGACTGATTTCATCGCTTTCATGACATCTTCATTACTGTTACCAATATAATAAAATAAATTATTTAAAAAACAGAATGTGTAAATACTTATTTCTTTACTTCATTTATAAAAGGTGTAGTAAGTAATTTTACGATCTTGATTGGTTAAGAGGATATTGCTAGTTAAAAGAAACAGTGAGATTTCTCTGAAAAACATATTTATTTATCCACTTAAAGGCAGTTTATTACACATTATTTGAGACATAAGTCCCAAAACTCCATGGGACTAAAAGTCCTGTGTCTAGTTGAGATGTGCAATTAGTTGACAGACACATGAGTATATCATCACACATATTTTATAAGATCAGAAACACAACAATAATAATAACTATTTCATTTAAATTATTTATTGACAATTCTTGGTGGAATTCCATTGTAATGACTTATATTTACATATAAGTTATTAATTTCAAAAATACTTGGTACACTTCCACTTATTTATTTTGACCAATTAGCACTTTCACCCTCTAATGGGCATCATCAGACTGGTCTGACCAGCAATAATAATAACAATAAAAAAACAAATATATGACACATCAATATGGTAAACAGTAAACTCGAACATTTGGAAAATCTTTAAGGAGTTTCCCACTTAAATCCCTCCCACTAAGGAAAATCCAGTCCTTAACTCCTCTCTTGAAAATAGTTTTTGTCCTTGAGAGCTTAATACGCTCATCTAAAATATTTAACACTCTCGGTGCGATAAAGGAGAGATGTCTTTGAACAAAAGTCATACTGGTTTTGGGTATGACATAATTTGTGCTCTGAGAAAAACTCGTACAAATATTTTGCTGAGATCTCTCCTTATTGTTCGACCAGAAGTGTGTGAGTGCTTTTTTTAGGTTCAGTTGTCTCATATCCAGCACCTTCATGTATTGGAACAACTGTTCTGATGCGTATGTTGGAGGGCACCGGAATATTATTCTCAATGATAATTTCTGTGAAATTATGAGAGGCTTTAAGATGGATGCCGCACAACCCCCCCCCCCCCCAGCTAACTATTCCATAAGTTGCAGTGGATTGAAACAGAGCAAAGTACACACTTCTGAGAGTGCCAATATCCAGAATGTCTAAGAGAGCAGAATAGATGTCACAGCTTTCTCAACCTAGAGTTTAGTGACTGGACCCGAGCCTCCCATCGCAAATTCCTATCAATGATAACACTAAGGTATGGTATGGATAATCGGACATTGAGGTGTGCAAAGGGTCTTACAAAATAAAGATATTTGAAGTAGATTACGAATTCTATATTTTCACATAGGTTAACTATCTACCTTCAGTATTTTATTATTTGAAAACATTCATTTATTAACATATCTGCATGTGTATCTCAAGCTCAGAAATTTCGGGTTGCTTTGGGATAGCAATAAGCAATGTCAGAGAAATTTGATGAATACATATTTCGACATAGTTTTTCTGCAACTCTCTCGAAAATGCCTTCCTGATATTGTGCGAAAATGATAACTGCACATCAGACTGATTATGCCTAGCTAAAATTGACAAAATCGAGGTTACGTTGTCCCATTTTCCGCACAAAAAACTGAAGAGATTTCTTTATTTTTTTTAGAAAGAGTATCAGAATACTTTTTCCGTTGTTTAAGATTACTGATCAAGTTTGTATACCGTGCGTCCGAAGACGGCAAATAAAACTGGGCGCTTATGGGTTCATAGATGGTCCTAGCTACCATAAGAAACAATGTATCAAGAAACCAAAACATTAGAGACACGCCAATTGTAAATATCTATAGTGTGTAAAAAATTCACTGCTCTAGTGCCATAATCCAAAGAGAAAATACGAGAATACGTTTGCACGAAGAAGAGTCCGACCGCATTTCCGCTTAAAATTTTGAATACAAAAGATTGACCATATTGTCAGTTGGTTCACTTCATTGCGATGGGCTCATAACATAATGTACAAAAAGCTACGCAGATAATAAGCGAGTATTCTCGCTTGGGTCATGGTGAAACATTATTATAAAATTATTTTTCTTTTTTTTTTTTTTACTTCTTTTTAGAAGGCTATTGTAGATTTCATGCTCATTATATTCGACATGTGCATTTTAAAAAAATGAAACGGGTGATGGCGGATTCCTGAAAAAAAATTGTTCAGTGAACAGACACCGCGAAACGCGAACGAACAAAATATCTTTTTAAAAGGCCTAAAACTGTGAAAGAAACATACAATAATAAACTTACCGAAACAACATTACGCCGCTCTCTTAATTTTTCGAAAGGTTTGCAGGCTTTTCAGATGTGGATTTACGTTTAGCATATAATTGTTTTGAAAAATAACCGGGTCTGAGTTTCTATTGCACAATTAAATGAAATAAAACGTTTTTGACAGATCGTCCTCAAATCGCCACAATAATTTTCATAAATAAAATCGTGATTTTGTAGTTTCGCCGTTGCCATGGTAATGTTGGTACTTGGAAATTATTTTATTTCTGATTGGTCGATCGAGATTTTTGATACTTGGCAACCCAAGTTTGCCATAGAAAATGAACGGAAATGCCAACTTAGAGAATATTTCATAACAACTTTACAAGCGTGTTTATTTTTTGTTGTTTTCGTTGGCTGTTCTTCGTCTTTGACGTGCTGTCAAAAAATGTTATGTCGCGAAGGTAGCCGGCGGTAATAATACACGGATTATTATTGGAGAGTTTGTTTATATTTTGCAATTATGGCTACGTACGATAACAAACACTGGCTCCTGTCGCACATAAGAAATTCCTTCATATCGACCGACGACACGGGTATGTGCGAAACCGTAATGTTAGGGGAAGATTTTCCCAAATTACTTCACGCAAAGTGTGTCGCCGAAAGAGGGACTATCGAGATTTCTACGCCTCCTAAAACTGAGGACGATAGCGGAGACGAGAAGTTTGAGAGAGAAAAGGTTATGGAATTCGAATGTTACCCAGAACTGGATCAAGATGACGACGATGATATAGACCCCTTGACGGAAAGCTATGATCCTCAACATGACATGGATTTCGGACTTCACAGGTACTAATTTAATACAATTTTGATATTGTTAGCATTGTTTTCAATCTTATAAACATTATCTATTATTTAATGGGTCAATATTAGGCCCCCTATTGTATATTGATAACTTAGGACATTAAAATGTATCGGGGAGGTATTTCTTCTATGCGGATGATACTCTAGTGATATATAGTGCTGATAATGAAACCCATCTGCAAAACAACATCAATGAGGATCTGAATAAATGTATGTACTGGTTAGGTAATAACTCATTAACAATAAATACAAATAAGACTAAATATATGATAATTTAACATAAAAACAAACGCCCCATAAAGCTTTACCCAATAATTAAAGATGAGCAAATTAAACAAACAGAAAATGTAAATTACTTTGGTTTGGAAGTGGATGACAAATTAGTGGACAAAACATATCAAAGCAGTTATATAAAAACTGGGTCCAATTAGGTATTGGGATAGCGAGAAGAACAGAAGTCTTTGATAAAAGGACAAAATTAATGAAATACAATGCTTTCATACTTCCACACTTTGTATATGGATTAATAATATGGTCACAATGTAGTAAAAAAATGCAAGAATCAGTTAAAAGAACAATGAATAAATCACTTAAAGTAACATTTCATTTTAATAAATTTACTAGAACTACAGATTTATATTTATACTAAATAAGAAAAGTGTTAAATTTAGATGAATTAATTTACATCAAAGAAATGCAAGAGCATCAAATAATTTAACTTGCAGACAACCTAGGACTAACAGAAAAAGAAACAGTCTTGTGTATTCAGCAATAAAGTTCTACAATTCACTTTCTAATGACTTAAAAAATATACAAAACATATATGGAGGGGCTATGCGGAGCAGTGCGGTGAAAGGAACTAAGGAGACGGGTTTGGATCCCGCAGAAAGTTAATTGAATCTCCTACCTTCCGGATCTATCTTGATGTTTTGACTGGAGGCTGGAGATGACTCTGGGACACTTCACTTCTCACTTAATTAGTTGTTCTTGCGGAATGCGGGAGCGGTTACGTGGTGCGGATCGGTAAGCGGTAAGCGGCGGTGATCAAGATGACTCGGTGGTCAATTCTTAACTAAAACTACTGGGCATTGAGGGACAGGTACAGGTGCGGATAAGAATATTAATGTAACTGTAGGTAATATAAATATATATAAAATTATAAATAAAAATATATAAGTACATAATATCGGCGCAACCAAGTATGTACTTTAAAAACACCTCAATAAAACAGTTCTTACAGCCCGTGTGACGAGTGATATGTGGTGTTATTTTATTGACTTTTTATTAAAACTATTGTGTCATAATATATTATATCCCCTCATACAGGCACTTTTGCTGATTGTGAATATTTCGTACAAATAAAATATGTTATGTAATGTAATATGTAAAGCTAAAACAATGTATTTTGTCATAAATAAATAAATCTAACTCTAATTTATCTTTATTACTGACATTTCTCAGTAAAACTGCATTTAATCAAACAAACTGTAGGGGTTGGCAGAGACAAAAGAAAGACACAATACTGTCTTTGCATACATATCTCGCTTCCTCTACTTGGAATAGCGCCTGAAAAAACATCTACTTTCTTTTCCTTAATCTCTCCACTTTTCCCATCTTCTCTTGTATCGATATTAATTTATTTATATACATATTGTTAGTTCTATTTTTGTATCTGTTTTAATTAATTTTTACTCGCATACGTTTTGCAAGTAAAATTATACAAATAACACATTTTATTGTATAGGTTGGTTAGAAGAAATTTCCGCTTGTCGATAAACCCCCCAACGTATCCAGAAAAAGTTAAATAAAAAAATAGTAATGTTGTAAAAGTCAAATTTACACTTGCAATAATTTTCCACCATTGCGGACCATCGAATAGGGTCTATTCAAGTTTGAATAGACCCTATTCGACCCTAAGATGATATCAATACCAAAGATTTTTTCGTGCGATGCTGGATAAATTTTCTACAAAGGTTTAAAATATGCATATTTTAATTTTCCTGAAAACGAAATGTTTTCTGCCCTGTGGGACAAACGGCATGTATGACCCTTTGGCACCAAACTTTCACGCAATGTTCATTAGAAGCGCAGTCGGTTGTCATAACGCGTGATGTCAAAATCACGAGATCCCAACTGCGAGCCGTTTTGAATACATTGGTACTTATATCATTAGATTTGTAAAAATCCGCTCTAAATAAATATGATATTTTTTAACGTTATTCCGACTTGTAAAAATACCCTATCACTTGTTTTATTTTATTTAACTATTTATTTTTTATTAGTGCATTTAACAGGCAGCGATCCAACACGGCACAAAAACTAGAAAAGATGGAGCTGGCGCAGAGAAAAGCGGCAAAAATCAAAGTTGTCAAATGGGAAGACCCTCCAAACGTCTTATCCAGTACTGAACTAGAACATTTATTCTCTCGGAAAGAGGTTAAACCTTCGAAAACCAAAGGAAAGTCTCTCTTGACTGACCAGCTAGAGAAATGCCCCTTTCTGCCGCAGAGCAAGTACTTGGAGTATGCGAAATTCGACGGCACGGCGCAGTGTGGACTGCCGACAAAAACATACAAGATTTTCATGACAATGGTACCAGAAGATAAAAGAAATTATCCGGTGCAAGTGAGCATTGTAGCCAGTGCTAAAATCATAGAGTTGATTGGTTTTATCTGCTATAAATACAGGTATATAATTTATTTTTTTATAAAAAGAAATATTTGCGTTCTTATGATTCACACAAATATTTCATTTTGAGGGCCATTTTCAACGAGTTGTAAATAACTATCTATTAAAAAATAGGAATCAAGTTGGGGTAGAGTTTGAACCACGGACCTTTGATCTGTGAGTCCGAGACACTAGCCACAGGAACACAACCCGACTCTATGTGCACATAATAAATTATATGCATATTCTACCTATATATACAAAATAGGCTCAGATTAAATGTGTTTTAGAAGTTTTGATACTAATTATTACTGTATATTGTCGCTTAAATTTTAATATAAAGTAAGTAATTTTTTTCTCTATTGAGATTATGATTGATTGTTTTTCACCGTACAATATAACATCTATCTCTGTCATTTGAATGAAGAAATTGTTGACTTTGGATGAAACACTTAAAAATCATGTACACCTTAAAAACAAATTAGACAAAAAAAAAACACATATATGTTTCATACAAACTTACTGATTTACAAAGTTTTTATGGTTTCCTGTGAAGTTTTAATTTAGTGACTTTTTTAAGGCGACGATATGTATAATCTGAATTAATTATAAAAATACTATTGATAATTATTATTTTTACAGTATCCAGCACCCGGACATTACACTAGGTTCAGTACCTTCCTATGGCCTTTATATATGCGAGGACGACGGTGAGGTAGATTTAGAGTTTCCTTGCCTGGACGCTAAAGAAGCTTGCTCCAAATTCGGATTCACTTGTCTCGGACTGGTTGACATGAAGTCGAATCCACCCAAGAACTGCGACGTCCAGACGTCTTCTATTCCAGAAAAGAGTGGCTTCAATGTGATACATATTCCCGATGATAAAAGCAACGAGCAGAGCATGCGAAGCAGGTCTGCCACATTTGACTTCAAGGAGAAGCAGGCAACGGCACCAACCGTCTTCCAAATCGGGAAAATGCCAAGCGCTATCAAGACTGAAAAATCAATACAAGAAACATCATCAAATGTGACCTTTGGGAGTGTTAATTTGAGGAACTCGCAACCTTTCCACTTACAAGCAAAAAAGTGGCTCGAAACAGAACTCGGTAAGTTATTTAAATATGCAAATTGCTATAGTCCAAACAGGCGTCAGCAAGTATTCAGAATGTGTTAGCGCTAATGAATTTACCTAAAAGTTTGTAGATAATATTTTCTAAAATTAAATCACAAAGTGTATTCTGCAATCAATTATACTGTAATAGAAATGTTAATCTTTAGTGTTACAAACATTTATTTTGTCTAAAAAACACAATGGTTTTGTAAGAACCTTTTTCCATGATGTATGGGAGCGAAGTATAAACTGTTATTTTTTAAACGTCTTCATGAAACAGTCACTGTTATTGCTATTTTTATTAAAAAATTAAATGCCTACCTCTATTCCACATCCACTATATGCCTACAGAGTAATAATCGCATGCATAGGGTGTAGGAAGATACAAAAACAAATACATGGTATTTGTAGCTGACGCGCTACCGGGTCTACCACAATCACTAGGACGCCCCTTCCGCTGGTTATAAGGCAGTGGAATCCGACAAACTGAGTGCACACTCGCCCCAACTCCAATTAAAGCCGATTTGACTTGTAGTCCTTAAAAGGACTTTTAAATCCAGAAGCATCGCGGTAGAGATCCGTTGATTAAGAAGTCCAGTAGTCAAATCCAAAGGGCGAGCGAAGGTCTTGTAGTGTAGTCAGTATCGGCAAAGGGTAGAGCGGAGAAATGATTCAAACACGAGTAGTAGAGTGAGACTGATTTATTATGGGCCCTTGTGGCCTATACACAGAAAATACGCAAGGCCTACACCGTCCGGCCAATAGCAGGTGTGAGTAGACCGACCAATCACGCTGCGAGAGGGACAGCGCGCGCTGTTTGCCTGCTCTATCTGTCTCCCTCTCGCCATGTATAAGGACTACCTCCCCCCACCACCCGACCGTATTAGGGTGTAGACCGTGCGGGAAGTAACATATTTGATATAGAAATGGAATTGAAAAAACATGGAATTATTTGGAGCAGTATATTTTTATTAAAGTGTTATATTAATTATAACTAATTCTATATTTATTTATTTTTTATATATTCATATTTTTTGCTTACAAACGATAATAAATAATAAAAATAATGTGACCTCACTGGGGTTTCCCGTGCCGAGGACACTTAACAATATACTTTTTAAAATTAAATTTGAGAATAAACAAGGAAGACTAACTTTAAAAAAAACGAAGATAATTAACAAATATTCAGACAGTTTTAAAAACAGAGTATTTATGTACATCTATATGCCTTGGTAGTGCAAAAACCACTCCTGAAAGTAACAAATGGTGGTAGTATTTCGCTACCACATATCGAGGTCCCTATTCTAATCAGATATTAATGGCCTTTGTAAGGGCCGCTACACTCCATTGACATCCGCAACAGTATTACTGTTATGCACTGTTAAATAATTGTATAAAATTGTTTTTTTTTGCGGTATGTTATTTTAAACTATGTGTAAGAGACACCGATATATATGTACATAATATTATATCAAAACTTCTGATTTTGCCATATGAATGTAAATATTTTTATCTATAGATTCAACAAAGTGTTTATCATCATCCCCCCAAGAAACTGAAGCTTTAAATAGAATGAAGGTGCACGAAAAAGTCATAGAAGCCCCATTATACCAGTCTTACCGGGTCAGGGTTGCGAGTCGTGTTAGAGCAAGTACCCAAATCCTACTCGGAATATCTGGGGAAAGAATCGAAATTGACCCTGTTGTTCCAACATCAAATAAATTTTGGGTAAGTTTTCTTTTACGCTCGATTACTATCAGACAGTGTAAAAATAGTGAACAGAAACAAAAACCACCTTTTATCTAAATAAAATCCTTTAAAATGAAAAAAAGCCAATGTCTGAAATTGTAATATTACAGGAGAGTAATTATTTAGCCATTTTGTGTGTACGACAATTCTTTAAAAAGATAGTTTTGCAATATGAAAATCAGTTCATTTTATGGACATCGTACAAGAGAGTTTTAAATGTAAACACCAAAATTCACATCCGATATCCATGGCTCATATAATGCAGCTTAACATTCTGGGAAAAGTGGCATATCGTCAGTGAAACTGCAATACCGCAAAACTTAGCTTCATTTCAAACGCACTGTTTATTAATTAATTATTCACTGTTGTTAATATTGTCGAGGTTGTCTTTTGATAATTAAAGAAATTTCTAAAGTTAAAAATATATCTATGTTTTATTACCATTAAATATTGCAGACCACAATCCGGAAGTCTTGACAATTCCCCAAGGTCCTGTTTTTTGCTTCTCCGGATTGTCAAGGACCTACTGTATTTACTCACATTAGTTGAAATGTTTGATCACAAAGTTAATGCTTTTAATATAAATTACAAAAAAATGTCATAATATTTGCTCTCCGTTAAAAATATAAATGAATTAATTATTTTATACCACCTAAATAACCATTTTGTAAATGTGTTTATATTTATTTAATTCGTTTTCAGGCGAGAATGAAACCAGTGTCTTACAATATGGATTCTATTGCATGGTGTGAAATGATTGAAATTAAATCTAATAAGTCTACCTTTAGGATAATCTATTCTTTAAATAGCAACCCTTCACCAAGTCAGGAACCATCATTTTCCAATGGTAAATATTTTCAATCAAATTTCTTTTCAAAATATTATTATTACTATTGTTAGTTTTAAGCGAGCAGCTTAAAGCTGATATGTATATATCCATTTAAACGAAAGTTAGTTGTTGACGCACTTCATTTTTGATCCCATTGAGATCAGCTCTTGTGGCAGCTTATTCCAACCATCAACAACCCTATTGCTCAGGAAATGCTTCCGTGGATTTAGATTGAATCTCGTTTTCTCCAGCCTGAGACTGTGGCCTCGAAGACGAGCATCTTGTTTAGGCTTGAACATGGGATCCAAATTTGGGCAGCTATAGTGACTGTTTAGTATCTTGTATGTCTCTATCTGGTCACCCCTTTCTCGCCGTTCCTGCAGCGTTGTGAGATCGAGGGTTTTCAGTCTCTCCACATGTGGAAGCCGTTTTAGGGTCGGCGACAACTTTGTAGCTCGTCTTTGGACTGGCGTGATAAAAAATATGTTTTCAACCGTGAACTTCATCTTATGGTGATGATATAATGCTGTTGACTGTAAGTGTCATCTCTTGATAGCAATAAAAAAAATATGCTGTTGACTGCGAGCATCATCGCGCGCTTCGGCGCTGCATAACAAAATTTTGTATGCAGTACCGCGCAGTGTAGCACAGCCGTATTAATGTTTGTTTCACCCAAAACAGTAAAAATAATATTTTGTGATGCTCTAGTGCTGTTTGACTTTAACTGTCGTTTCATGGTGAGACGCAACTAAGGCTCTTATTATGTACACATTTCATACAAAATATGAATGATTTTACTTTTGATTAAATGCTAGGTTCTTTTTTATCTTTCGACTTAGTAAATTTGTCCAAATTTTTTAATTTAATCAAAACTTTGGCTAAGAATTACGATAGTATGGTGTTGGATCTAATTGAAGTCTATTCTCAACAGCACACTAATTATGCTTTATTGTAATAAATATGAAAAAATTACAAAAATAGAATACTTAAAACATTTATGAAAGAGTTAAAAAAAAACAAAAATATAAAAATTTAATGTAACAAAATACTTAACAAACTAACAAATTAAATTTAAATTATAAATAATTTTAAAAATTACCAACTGCAGCAGCATTAAATTCTTATTATTAAGACCTCATTTAGCTGACTTCTTCTGATTCTGAGGAGCCACTCTTTCATCCACTAATTCAATACAATTTATTGAATAAGAAGATAATTAATTCTAGTATTTAGTATGATTTTCACAATTTTAAATAAATTAATACTTTACTTAGGCAGTGGGTTGACTTGAACCACAGCAATAAATATTCATGGAAAGTATCAATCAGGAAAAAAAATGTTATCTCTCTTTTAAACAGCATGGCATAGAAATAAGATAAGTCCAGAAACCGCATACGCACATCAAACAGAAGGCGACTAAACTACTCATAAATGAGTAGGTTTACATTTTCACCCATTAGTTTATTTGTAGATGTCGCTCAGTGTGCAACTCCTGATTTGAATTCAACTATGCCGTGTTGTGTCCTTTTAAAGTGTAGAAATACTGCTAGGCTCTTGAAGATACAGGATGGCATCACATTTTATATGTAATTAACAAACGAATGTTTAAGTAGCAAATGCATTACTTAAAAATTGAATTATTTTTCCATCTGTCAGATTGTCGAAGAAACAAAATGGAAATTTCGTTTGTGTTGCCAGGGTAGTAATTTTTTTACACTACTTTGCTCATTTAATGAAAGAACTAATGAAAATTAGACCTCGAATTAAACAACGCCGTCGGGGACATTTGAACAGCATTATCTTAAAAACATCAAATATTATTTAACATGATTTAAAAATATCCATTTTATGTCAAATAAAATTTGTTTTATATTTTAAGTTCAAAGTTCACTAATTTAATTACTCTTATTAAATGACCTTTTACTTATCTACTCTGTTGTGTCAATCAATGTTTCCGCGTGCGCAATAAAATTTTAGAGAAATTAACAGATTGCTTTTTTTTTACCTTACATTTGTTTTATGATTTATTTTTTTCCCATCAAGCAACATGACCCGGCAACTTCATGAATGCGCGCAGCGAAAGTGAGGCATAGTGGGAGAATTATTGGACACAGTCCGTTGTATTCAAATATGATTCTACGCTCCTTCTGGACTATTCTTAATTCTATGCAGCATGGTCTTTATTATAATTTTTAATGTTGTCCCAAACATCCTTTATGTTTAAATTTATTTTGAGGTTGATTTCAATGTTTTTTTTTTTGTTTTAGCTATGCTTCATTATCGAGGCCTTCTAAACACTAGTACCACTATATTTAAGCATCATGACTTTGAATGCGAAAGTTCAATAGCGAAAGAAATAGTGGAAAAATTAAATAGAATACTTAAATTACAATCTAGTTCATGTCGCAAGGAATATATGGCTGCAAGAGAGCGGAAATTCCAAGCCAGGCGAAGTTTTCACATACACAAAAGCTCTTAACATTTACTTATTTGTATACTAAAATTATATGTTTTGTAAATAAAAGACTATTTATAAATTATGTGTATTATTTAACTCAATTTTATTGTTTTTGTTAATTTTTATTTATTGTAATTTAAGCCTAAAATAAAAGTTATTCATTTTTATAAACAAATGTGATTTCATTTTATCTCATTTAAATATTTATTACCTACTTTGTTTTCATTCTTTTTATTCCCCATTTCTAAAATCAGAATGAGGTTTTATAGAAAATAATATACTTTATTTATTTAGCTGTATGATTGACCGTAGTCTAATTTAATATTTGCATACTTATTCTAACAAATTTTATTAGCATTTCAGTATTAAAAAATAAGTCGGACCTAGGTTTTTCATTTATTTATTTTATTATCATATTATTTACATAAAACTATAATTTATACAAAGGTTGAATCAATACTTTTTTATAACAACTGAATAAAAGTAAATAATTTATTATTCTTAGAAATAACAATTACGTTACGATAATACATGATTTATTTTCAAGGGGAACCAAGACAAAATTATATGCATACTCAGTAAGTAGGTGCCTCCACAAATTATTCACATCAATTTATAATAGCTGGCATGCTGGCAACATTAAAATTTGAATGGCGTACTGGCTGTCAGATTCGTTGATAGCCCAATGTTTTAAAATAACATTCACAATTGTATTTTGCAAAACTCTATTAATCGAGTAATATGTTGGCTGGATTGGGAAGCAATGTTGGGATACCCGATAAAGCGTGGCAACCGCCAGTTGCGATTATAGAAACAACGTAAGTAAAACATAACCTTATTAAAGTCGCCACTGATGCTTGTATTTGTTTATTTGGTGTTTTAATCTCAATTTTTATAGGATGGGAGACATAACAGTGGAAATGTACTGGAATCACGCACCAAACACTTGTAGAAATTTTATGGAACTGGTTCGGAGAGGATATTACAACAATACCAAATTTCACAGGTAACTGAACTTCAGGTTAATTTTAGACTTACATAATAGTATCAATATATGAAATAAACCTGTGTGTCTAAGACGATCACTTCTTAGAAATCCAATTTCCAACACTCCAGTGAAACTCGCAGACTTATTTATTGACAAAATCTAGAAAGAAGTGCTGCATTGATTGGGACATAAAGATCGAACGGACAGTGAAAGAATGGCTAAAAAGATTTATGATGCAAATTTTAGTGGATGCAGATATCGGAATTAGCGGACAATCACATAAGGAGGTGAAGGTCAAAACAAAACTAATAGTGGTTATTTGGCCACTTTTAACCTTTCCCTTACTGTTCTAAAAACTTCCGCAAGTTACGGAGCTGTGTAGTCACTACACATGCAAAAAATGAGAGATTTTAAATGGTAAAAGTGTAATATTCATCGGCAATTGCTTCAATTATTTATAGTTGAAGTCAAAAGTGATGATATTTTTAATCTAATTGCTAAAAACGTGAAAAAAAACATTAATTCATGCTCTCAGTGAGCGCAAAAGAACCGCCCCCAACGAAAGCCCGGTAGCTACTAATGCAGCTTACGGGCGTCAGGGAGAAGTACAAGAAACTTTGCTGTTTGTGCGTGTGATGCTTAAAAATTGTCTCTCTCGCTCCCAAATATACCCGTATTATCGAAAGTGAGACGTAAAGAGTGTGCGAGACAATAATATATTATGATTACTCTTGTACGACAAACGCAACATGCGACACATTGGTAAACTTTCTATTGTATTGGTGATATCTCCGATTTTTGACAAAATGCTTTTTATGTCCCCAATAAGCATTAATTATTTAATAAAAAAAACATTTTTACCGATACGTAAATGTATAACGAAGGAATACCGAAGATCTCAACCCATCATTTATTATATTAATGGAGATATTAAAGTTATTAGATGCAATGTGTACTAGCTACACAGCACTGGGAAGGGAGAGTTAAAAAAAATATTATTTTCATTCTAGAATAATCCGCGACTTCATGATCCAGGGCGGGGACCCCACGGGTACGGGCCGGGGTGGCGCTTCTATCTACGGGCAGAAGTTCCCTGATGAAATCCACGAAGACCTGAAGCACACGGGTGCTGGCATCCTGTCCATGGCCAACTCGGGCCCCGATACCAACGGCTCCCAGTTCTTCATCTCGCTCGCCCCCACGCAGTGGCTGGATGGAAAACACACCATATTCGGACGGGTGCAGACGGGAATGGCCGTCGTGAAAAGAATAGGACTCGTCGAGTGTGACAACAATGATAAGCCGGTCGATGATGTTAAAATAATTAAAGGGTACTTGCCAAAATAGTTAATACAGAAAAATGTCCAAATGTTGGTTGACAAGTTGATAGTCCAGTTCATTAGCTGACGCGTAAGGCAGGGGGTTTAAACTAACGAATCTTGGTTTAAAAATGGTGTCGATGATGTCACTTAGGCCTAGAATACACGGTGAAACGAAACTGCAACTAAACCCTTATGAAACTCTTAGTTTAAAATCAGTTTCAGGCTATTTCCACCAACGGCGCAACCTAAACGTGATGAAATTTTCATACAGTCATTGGTTTTCTTTGAGAGCCGATGTCTGTCTCAATCTGTTTCAATAGGTTGAGTTCAAGTGATGAAGATATTGCTGTTATGTATTTATATCTTCGACAAGCAAGGAGGCATAAAAGAAGAACGATGTGGATACATCCTTACGTTGAGAATAATGTAAACTGTCGTCTGTTTGTGGCTGCCAAAGAATTAACAATACTAATATTGAGATTATTCATATTTAGAAATATCAATATTTAGAATTAATAATATTAAGTTTTGTACAGACAAGGATACTTTTCTACTTCCAAAACAAAGTAAATATTTTTATTTTCGTCCTCAGCCATTTTGTTGACAGAAAAAACGCAGCAAAAACAATAAAACACGACACGAGTTTCCTGCAAGCCAGTTTCAATGCAACTGATTTAAATGCATTTCAAATTTGTTGCGTCGTGTGTGGTTTTCTATATTTTATATGACATAAACTAAAAAGTAACTTAGAGTTGCAGTTTTGTAATTTTTGCGTTTCACTGTGTGTTCTGGGCTTTACACACGTACTGCGTCTGGCAACAACCCATATTCATGTTGATATTGACAGAATTGTAAAAAATAAATTAATGAAGAACTAATCAAATTAAATACATTATAACAATAGCATCCCTGCATTTTTATTTTTCCTTCAAAAAGTTTGAAGTGTTTGTTTCTGCGGCCGTCCAATCTGTTTAGTTATTTGGATTGGCCCGGGATCATATCTGATTTGGACAGCCCCGGTGTAAGGTAAAACATAAAAATAATTGACGCCCTGAATAAATTCACTGTGCAAAACGCTAATTATAATTCTAACACATGTCATTGCGAGATTATATCAGCGTATCGTCTCACACAGACGACTTCCGATTGGACTATTATAGATGGTTTGAAGGAAATCTTATTTGACTACTGGAACACTTGTTGCTGACTGTTTTTTATAGGGACACAACATCTGCCATATAATTACTGCGTTTCCACGTAGGCTGTAGTCATCTTTTTACTACCAATGTCTTTTAAACTGACAGCTTTTGCCATCATTTCCTAAACGAGACGCACGATTTTGATGGCTATTGACGGCATAATCGTAAACGTGTTAAGTATTTGAACTGGGGTAGTTTATGAATAAAAATTGATGTGTTAAGCTTATAAAAATTTTATTCAATAATTTATATACAAACGTTTTTTGTTTTTATTTATAAGGTTGTTGACCTGTTTTATACATAAATTTTTCCATCGATTTCATTTATTAGGCATTTACAGGGCTTATGGCCTGGAATTGTCTGGTTTAAGTGGCCACTTTACACACTGTGTAACATTCACCATTCTGCCTATGTTTAAACATATCTGTTGACTTTTTTAAAGTAAAAGAGCCTTCGATGTGAAAATCACCGTTCTTGAAGCATTGAAACCTTTTTCATTAATAGAGGCCCCGCCATAAGTTTTTGAGAGCATTCAATAAGCCTCAGCCCCAGATTTCTTCATATTGAAACAGAAAATTAAAAGCTGCCGCAACTTACGAGCATTTGGCTCATAAACTTTACTTTCAATCGAGAATAACTTTACTGTTCCGACACAAATCGACTAATGTTTCCATATTCTGAGGTTATTTTGACACTGCTGACACAACAAACAGATTTGACAGATCCCGCAAGTTTATTGATTCATAGAAAAATGAAATATGTACCGGATAAACTGGCATAGACGCTCACGAATGCTCTAGAATCGTCTGTTTGTTTCTGGTTTCTAGGCTTTCTTGTTGATTCTTGAACATGATACTTTCAGCCAGTGGTAGTAAACGATTGGCCAGATTAGTGAGTACCGAAGATTGTAATATATACATGTAAGAGAAACAGATCAAAGTGTATAAACTCTACGTATCCTAAAATTGTGTTTTATGTAAATTCTTCTTTGTTCTTTCTATGCGTATCTCAGGTGTACCGAATCAAATCGTATTTTAATATCTTCTTCTTCTTATCAGCCCGTTTTTCTGTCCTAGGTACTCTGTTTCTACCTATGTCCTTCGACTTTGATGATGTCGTCAGTCCATCTCCTCTGTGGTCTCTATACTTTCCTTTTATTTTCGTAGGGTCTACAATTTGGCAAATAGAGCTTGTACAAATAGATTTTTTAAATAAAATTAAAAATACTGCTCTCATATACAATATTATACGATGGGGAAAAGTATGAATAACATGTCAGATTGAGTAAGAAGTTTGGAAAGGAGAAGTAGAGAGAATCTACAGAAAAAAAGGAAATTATGGTTCTAAAGATACATTTTAATATGTCAGTCATTTTCAAAATTAATAGAGGTGCATTTTCATAAATAAATTAATACATTCTTTGTACTTTTGTAAAAAATATTAAAGTTTTCATATTGTGGCTCATTTTTTAAACGAAATTGTATATTAAAATAACATATTGTCACGTCAAAGTAAATATCATAGTGTCACACAAAATTGTCACAACGTAAAGTCACATTGGCAGAACAATTCAAATGCATGCTCATAAATAGTTGTAAAATACATTGTTAGAAATGCATTTATAATCATTTCCAACATGTACAAGTTTATTATTTTATCACACAAAAATTCAAATATACCTAATTATATAATGTACCTAATATACATAAAAAGATAAGTTTAAAAAATGATTATCGATAAACTCATAATTATTTAAACCATTAATAAATAATATTAACAATCAAAATATTATAATGTTTCCTAACTTATTTAATAAAATCGTAGTGAACATTTATTTAATTGTAATATGTACGTATACTACAAGAAACATTTTCCTAATTTGAAAATGGCATCGAATAAAAATACTTCATTCCCCTGGTATTCGATGGCCATTTCCTGGTAAGTTATAATTTATTCAGGGATTCTGAGAATCTCAATAATTTTTATATAATTACTTCATTATAGTTTCTATTTATGATCGTTTAACCTGTACATCTGTTTGTATTCTAAATAAATAAAATAAATATGCAAGCCTGTGTTCATAATTGAATGTAGTCATACAGAAATCAGCCAGCCATAGAAAAAAGAAACTGAGATTATAGAACTTTTGTGAAAAGGGTGAATTATTTAATTTACACAACAGTTGGAATGTTTTCGACTTTCGACAAATGATTAACAATGAATACATTCTTTTTTTTAATGTTACGAATAAGAATCTTATTATGTATTTGACCAGTTTTTATGATTTTTAAAATACCGTAAGATTATTCTAGTTCTGTGGGTATTTTCTGCAAATTGAGAAATGCCGTTTTTGTGATCGACACTATTTTCAAAAGGTGATTATAACATTTTTTTGCACGCAAGCGACCTGGAAGTTTTTAGCAGAACATAGAATAGATCTTACTGCAGCCGATAATACAAAAATCTCATTTTACAAAATTGTGGACTGGCTGCTTCTTGCATAACTACGTTCAATTTATGAACAGTAAATTTTTCTTAAGATTTCTGAAAAATACAATGAGAAGATAAAACATTAATGCAGTTAATTAAAAAAAGATCTTTTTTTTTCATATTAAAAGACCTAACAAAAAATGTTTGGCTCCCCTAGTACTCGAGAACTATCGCGAAGTTTCTATTAGTGGAACATTCTAGAAACCAACCAATGTCGTGAGGGGTATATAACGCGGCAATGTTCGGCGGGAGTTTCATAAGCATTTGAAAATCAAAGCGAGTTATAGTGAAGGAAAGAAAACTATACTAAACACAATCTTCTTATTCAAGAGAATAAAGAATTACAAGCAAACTAGAGTTGTGAAGTGAATAACCGGTGCAAGTAAACAATTTTTGCGAGTGCAACAAAAGAAGATCAGTAAATTCGTGAACCGAAAAAGACAAAAAAGAACGAAAATGGTCGCTATCGGAATAGATCTGGGAACCACATACTCGTGTGTGGGAGTATGGCAACACGGTAATGTGGAGATCATCGCCAACGAGCAGGGTAACAGGACTACTCCCTCGTACGTGGCCTTCACGGACAGCGAGCGGTTGGTGGGAGACGCCGCCAAGAACCAGGTAGCCATGAACCCCGGCAACACGGTGTTCGACGCCAAGCGGCTGATCGGGCGCAAGTTCGCGGACCCCAAGATTCAGGAGGACGCCGAGCACTGGCCTTTCCGCCTGGTGGCAGTGGGAGACAAGCCCGCCGTGCAGGTGCAGTACAAGGGAGAGAATAAGAACTTCTCCGCCGAGGAGATCAGCTCCATGGTGCTGGACAAGATGAAGCGGACGGCTGAGGCTTACCTGGGCTGTAGCGTGCGCGACGCCGTGATCACGGTGCCCGCGTACTTCAACGACTCGCAGCGTCAGGCGACTAAGGACGCTGCCATCATCGCCGGAATCAACGTGCTGCGCATCATCAACGAGCCCACGGCGGCCGCACTAGCCTACGGGCTGGACAAGAACCTCGAGGGAGAACGGAACGTGCTCATCTTCGATCTGGGCGGGGGCACCTTCGACGTGTCCATCCTGAGCATCGACGAGGGCTCCCTGTTCGAGGTTAAAGCCACGGCTGGAGACACGCACCTGGGAGGGGAGGACTTCGACAATCGGCTGGTGACCCACCTGGCCGAGGAGTTCAAGCGCAAGTACAAGAAGGATTTGCGCGGCAACCCACGCGCCTTGAGACGCTTGCGCACAGCCGCGGAAAGAGCCAAGAGGACGCTGTCCTCCAGCACGGAGGCCACCATCGAGATAGACGCTCTCTACGAGGGCGTAGACCTGTACAGCAAGGTGACGAGGGCGCGCTTCGAGGAACTGTGCGCCGATCTGTTCCGAAGCACGCTCGAGCCCGTGGAGAAGGCGCTGAGAGACGCCAAGATGGACAAGGGGGACATTCATGACGTGGTGTTAGTGGGCGGCTCTACCAGGATCCCCAAAGTGCAGAGTCTCCTGCAGAACTACTTCAACGGCAAGAAACTGAACCTCTCCATTAACCCCGACGAGGCGGTGGCTTACGGAGCGGCCGTGCAAGCGGCTATCCTGAGCGGAGAGAGTGACGCCAAGATCCGCGACGTTCTACTCGTGGACGTGGCTCCGCTGTCTCTCGGCATCGAGACAGCCGGAGGAGTCATGACCAAGATCGTGGAGCGCAACGCTCGCATTCCCTGCAAGCAGACGCAGACTTTCTCCACGTACGTGGACAACCAGCCCGGAGTCAGCATACAGGTGTTCGAGGGCGAGCGCGCCATGACCAAGGACAACAACCTGCTGGGCACCTTCGACCTCTCCGGTTTCCCGCTTGCGCCTCGTGGCGTGCCGAAGATCGAGGTCACATTCGACATGGACGCCAACGGCATTCTGAACGTGTCAGCTCGCGAGGCTGGCTCCGGCAAGTCCAACAGCGTCACCATCAAGAACGACAGGGGACGCCTGTTGCAGAAGGACATAGAACGCATGCTGGAGGAGGCGGAGCGCTTCCGCGTGGAGGACGAGGCCGCCCGTGGGAGGGTGGAGGCGCGCAACAAGCTGGAGACCTTCGTGTTCAGTGCCAAGCAGTCCCTGCTGCAGGCGGGCGCAGCCTTGGGGGAGGAACAGCGACGCACGGCCGAGCGGCTGTGTGAGGAGACGGTGCAGTGGCTGGATGGCAATACGCTAGCCGAGGTGGAGGAGTACGAGCACCGGCTGCGGGAGCTGACGAGCGCGCTGGCCCCCTTGCTGAGGGGCCCCGCACAGGGGCAGGCCACTGGCTGCTCCCAGCAGGCAGGCCAGACGCACGCGGCAGGACCCACAGTGGAAGAGGTGGACTAACCAATCATTCCCGTGCTATTTACTAGTCACACATTTATTTCTACTGCTCCAGTGTTTTTAGTGTTTAGCTATTTATTTATTTTACCTCCTTTGTTGGTTATTATATAAGTCAAGTGTAAATAAGAAGTATTTTATAATAAACCATATATTTGTTTAAAAATCATTGTATTTTCTTACAATTTTAAAATACCACTCAGTGCCGACATTCCGAAATTACAAAACTTTAAAAGTACACGCAACATTCATACGTTTTTTAAATACTGCCAAATTGTTCAATTTTGCCCTTAATGAATATTTTGCCCACTGAGTCTAATATATTCTTAACCTTTAAAAAAATATATATTTTCATTTGACTTCGGTAAATTTGGTACCTTAAAAATTAACACATATATATATATATATTATATAGACTAGGTAAATAATTATCAGCGCATTTATTTCATGCTCAGCGCATTCAAACACCAATTAAAAAATAATTTGAATTTGTATAATAACAACGTAACCACATTGATTGATTCTACTGATATTTCTTGATGAAACTGCATTTAATTATTATAATAACAATATCGGTCTAACGATTTCGGGCATGACAAAACTGGGTCGCCGATAAAAATAAAATAAATAAATGTAGAATAAAACTACATACCGATTGCTTTTATTATAATTTAATTTTAATTAACAATATGTATTACATTGTAATAACTTTTAGCCTTTATATTAAAGTTCACAAGTTTTTTTAAAGGCTCTTAGGAGTGTAATCAACACTCCCCCTGGGGATGTTGATGTAATTGATAAAATATTTATTTTAAAAAATTCAAAAAATTAAGCAGAACATACCCCGTAAATGATTTTTAAAAACAGTAACTTTGATGGAACAGCTGACTTTCAATTTAGTGTTTTTAAGCCATATAGATGAGAATAATAAATTCAAAGCAAAATAGCCAATAATATGCATTGTCAAACGCTGTCAAACATCTGAGACGGAGAAAAGCTGAGAAGGGACTCGACTCAAAATTGAAAAATGTAATGTGTTGTTAAGTTTCTGACATTTATTTTATTTATGTTATTGTAGTTGACGTTAAATCAATTAGTGAAATGCTCGTAATTATAACTTTCGCGAAACAGAAACGGAGTTGAAAACAAAACAGTTTTAAATATGGCCAAATATAAACCTAGGGAAGTGAGCTATAACGCCTTGAACAATGAATTCTACCCGCCTTTCGGTACCGCGAACTCCGAACCGGATGAAGAAGTCACGACTTCCACGAACCTCCAAGATATGGAACAGGATGACGCCACTGGAGTCATAATTCATGTGGTCCCCGAGAGTAACAAAGGGAGATGGACGCACATAGAAGATCTGGATTCCTTCTTCACCCGGATGTATAGATATTACTTGAAAGGCGGGTTTCTAGCTATGCTCGTTTCCGATTGCTTTCAGTTGTTCCAATACTGTTTCGTGGTCGTCTTCTTGACTTTCCTGGTGCACTGTGTCAAGTATCCCGTGTTGTTCTACAACGATGTCAAGAATCCGAGGGTAATCAGTATTTCCGATGTTATTTACGACGCTCCCGAATGCGTGAGTAGAATATCTCTGAAGTGGTGGCTTTTGGTCACGCTTTGCGCCGTCATCTGGCTCGTCCGGTTGGCGAGAACTCTGTACAATTTGTACTACGCTTACGACACCAAGCAGTTCTACAACAACGAGCTGAAGATCAAGGACAGCGACCTGGGGTGGATCAGCTGGTGCACCGTGCTGACGAGGGTGCGGGAGGCGCAGAAGGAGCTGCACATGTGCATCCACAAGCGCGAGGTCACGGAGCTGGACATCTACCACCGCATCCTGCGCTACAACAACTACCTGGTGGCCATGGTCAACAAGCGCCTGCTGCCGCTGCACATCTCTCTGCCCCTGGTGGGCGAGCTGCCCTTCCTCTCCAAGGGCCTGAAGTACAACCTCGAGCTCATTCTGTTCTACGGCCCCTGGAGCCCGTGGGAGAACTGCTGGCAGCTTCAGGAGTGCCAAGGCTCCATCCAGGATGGAGCTGGCCAGGAAGCTGCAGAACCATATGCTGATCTTCGCCCTACTCAACTTCGTGCTCGCCCCCTTCATCCAGGGCTGGCAGATCCTGTACTTCTTCTTCAGCTACGCGGAACTCATCAAGCGCTCCCCGGGAGCTCTGGGGCTCCGCACCTGGTCTCTGTTCGCGCGCATCCACCTTCGCCATTTCAACGAGCTGGATCACGAACTGGGAGACCGGCTGAACAGAGCGCACAAACCTGCCACCAAGTACCTG